>NC_086324.1:24224218-24824218 GCF_036172605.1 Pelobates fuscus | reverse complement strand
CCACTCCTCTTCAATGGCTGTGCGAAGTTGCTGAATATTGGCAGGACCTGGAACATGTTGTCGTATACATCGATCCAGAGCATCCCAAAAATGCTCAGTGGGTGACATGTCCAGTGAGTATGCTGGCCATGCAAGAACTGGGATGTTTTCAGCTTCCAGGAATTGTGTACAGATCCTTGCAACTTGAGTCCATGCATTATCATGCTGCAACATGAGGTGGTGGTCGTGGATGAATGGCACAACAATGGGCCTCAGGATCTCATCATGGTATCTCATGCAGATGAGCTTTCCTGAGACTGTTTCTGACAGTTTGTGCAGAAATTCTTTGGTTATGCAAACTGATTGTTGCAGCAGCTGCACGGGTGGTTGGTCTCAGACGATTTTGGAGGTGAAGATGCTGGATGTGGAGGTCCTGGGCTGGTGAGGTTACACATGGTCTGCGGTTGTGAGGCCAGTTGGATGTACTGCCAAATTCTCTGAAACGCCTTTGGAGGTGGCTTATGGTAGAGAAATGAACATTCAAATCACGGACAACAGCTCTGGTGGACATTCCTGCAGTAAGCATGCCAATTGCACGCTCCTTCAAACCTTGCAACATCTGTGGCATTGTGCTGTGTGATAAAACTGCACATCATAGAGTGGTCTTTTATTGTGGCCATCCTAAGGCACACCTGTGCCATAATCATGATGTTGAATCAGCATATTGAGGTGGATGGTTTATCTCGGCAAAAGAGAAGTGCTTAATAACACAGATTTAGACAGATTTGTGAACAACATTTGAGAGAAATAGGCCTTTTGTGTACATAGAAAAAGACTTAGATCTTTGAGTTCAGCTCATGAAAAATGGGGGCAAAAACAAAAGTGTAGCATTTATAATTATATTCAGTGTATATTCCACCTATGGGTAAATTAATAAACTAAAACGGCCGCTAATTCTTTCTACAATCGCGCTCCAGCCTACAAGATAAGCAGTTGTTCTTGTCGAGCAATGAAATAGTTAATCTTAACAGAGGTCAGTTCTGCGTGTAATTCAAACATGCAATGTGTTTCTTCTGTAGAACATGACATGTTTTCTCCATGTGACAGTAAATCAGCCGCTCAGCCCTAAGATGTTACTGTAGATTCCGTTTTGTTTTATGACATATGATGGTATCACTAACTATAGTCTCTGAGGTTCAGAGACATGAAGACATGGTGGAGCCTTGAAAAATACTATTGGAACTAATTCACTGCATAGACGGGCAAATGCAGAGAGAGGGCAATGACTACAATTTAAACACGGACGTATACAAAAGGAGCTTTAGAGAATTGGGAAACAGAAGGAAAACAATTTAATGTAATTATTTCTAAGAGAAAAAATGCAGACATGAGAATATATGTGAAACTATAGACATCATAAGAACTTTTCAGAGGGGCCTGGCTGACTCCGAGCCTAATGATTATCCACCCTGGGGGGTCCTCTACCCAGTGGTTAACTCTGTGGTTGCTGCAGAACATCTTAGGAAGAAAGACAATAACTCATTAGAGATTTATTTACTAAACTGTCAACTGGAAATTGATAATATTGGTAAAATGATTTAATAATCCAAAATAGAGAAACTGGAAAAATTCTAAGCTATTCTGGCCTACATTTTGTCAATTCTCCAGAATTTGTGGTTCCTTGAATAAACCCAGAAATACTCTTTTTAAGGTAAACCTGTTTTGCCATTTTTCCAGTGACTAACCGTTGTACTCCTTTCCCATGTAAAAACTAATTACGGGAAAGGAGCATAACGGATTATATATCCAGAAGACATAACCTAATGGTTACCAAATTGGTCTCCATATACGATCTCGGTGGCCATGTTTTTGGTGGTAATTTGTTTTTACACACACCTGATCTGGTTCAACCCACTTGGGGAACCCAGGTGCACAATAATTGGTGGGGTTTATAAGTCTGAATGGTGTGGACTACATCTAATCTCTTCCTTGAGGACGAAACCGGTCGGACGCACACAGAGCCTCTAAACACTCTATTTGGGACATCCTTATCCAGAACTCACTCCTTTATTACACATTGGGACCCAGAACCTTGGTGCATTCAGGAGATGACTCAGAACATCTTGGAGTCCCTTTGTGGCAGATATTATGACCTATTGATGTGCCTTTCTGGCCACTGTTAGTGGCGGACCACTTGTGAGTGCATTTATCACCTTATCTATTATCATTGTATCTAACAGTTTTACACTATGTTTTGTTTTATGTTTATGTTTTAAAGTGATTAAAAGCTGGAATATCATTCCCTAACTGAAGTACTATTAGTATATTTTGTGAGAACGATAACCAGTGTATGTATATTGTCTCACACATGTTATTGTAGCACACCATGCCATTTCTTTTGCCTTTTGTGCTTATTATGTTTTTTTGGAGTTAACTGGGGTGTTGGTGACAACTAGGAGACTCACTATACTTCTCTCACTTAAATTTGCAATTCCCTGGTGAATCTTCTACCCTCTTTCAGTATGCACCTCATCTAGGTTCCTGGAGTTAAATTTGCTCAATGCTCTTGTAATTCCCAGGTCATGCCTGAATTGTGCAGGAATTAGTGTTATCCATAATGAAATTGTAGCCATATACCTACATTGTCAATTGATCCAAGCAGAATGACCTCTCTGAAATGAAGATGGGACTATCATAGTGCAGCAACATCTCACCCCCACCTGTTAGACCTCGTCCAGCCCTGAGCTGAATGGATCCAACTGGTGGATCAGTGGAGAATAGTTGTCCAAATGCCTCCACTCTAGATATACTGGCATGTTTCAGAATTGCTGTATTAGTCCTAAATTTGCATTTCACTGGTGAATTTTTTTTTACTATTTTAGGCAATAACACTGTGAGAGAGGTAATTAATTGTTACTCTTTTTTATCTATCACAATCATGCAAATTTACCCATCTAAAAATCAAACATTTTGGTAGGCGATATGTAGGACTTCCATATTCTAAAGAAATTAGGACCTTCTACTTAATAAATTCTTGGGTGCTTATTGTACTTATTGCACGTGTGGTGTAATAGGAAGCATGAGAAAAATAAATAAATGAAGCTAGCGTTATTAATGCAAAATATAATATGTGCTGGGAGTAGAATTGTGAATGTTTTCTGTATGACTATACAATGTTTATAGAAATATATTTAAATACATATAGGTTTCTAAAACTTGACTCTGAAACTGGAAACATTGTTTTCTTAGAAATAAACGGAGCCAAGTAGATTACATCGTTAACGCAACACATTCTCGTTTTTCTTACAAGTCTTGTCAATAAAAGCCACAATAAAAATTCTATATTTAAGAATACATATTTCCCTAAACATGTGTGCTTAATAGATTTCACTCTATTCCTTTGTATAACGTACAGCTTCAATTATTGTTGGATATTTAATTGAATAAAGGAAATTAAATTCATTTACCGTGTGGGCCGGACCTAAGAATATCGCCTATAAAATATTTTGCTAGACCACCCTTGCTAGACTCGGGCTCATGATCGTGTGTGCAGCATTTTCTAAAGCAAAACTTTTTTTTTTCTTACAAATTTAGTTCAAGGAGCTAGTTATACAGAAACATGTTTGTCTTAATTAAGAAAGTCAACAGACTTCTAATGGATGGCAAAGGGTATTTTACATTGTGGTATCTACAGCATCAAAGGCTTGTTTCTATTGCCAAGCCAATCTTCCTTCCTTCCTGTCTGAATCTCAAACCCAGGTGATTGCAGACAGCTGAGCAGACATATTTCTCTAAATCTGCTATTGACCTGGCTCCAGACTGTTTCAGATTTTTCCCTTTTGTTCCAACATCTCTATTTCTGTATACGTGTGAGGTTGCTCTTTTTTTTTCTTCTTCTTTCCGTGTGTTTTGCCTTAGGAAACCCTTGGATATTCATGGCATTGAGGCAAATAATCTGGAATTAAAAAAAAAAAAAACAGACAAAATTCTTCAGGCCTAATCCTAGCAACAGGACCATCACCATCTGTTAGGAAAGACAAAACGGCTATTATGTGCCACATTTCAATTTATTCTTTCACCTGAGATAGAAAATATTGCACTTTCTGACCCAATAATACAAAAACAAATTCTATCTGAACAAACTTGAAATCACAATGTAAAAATATACAACCTTGTAAACAAAGATGATAAATAAAAATAAAATCATGAAGATATATCAGAGAATAGACATTTTCACTGCTGTTTAGTGTTTATTTTTACTTATTTTCAAAACATATTTAACAGCATACTTGCAATTTTATGTAATGAATTACAACAAGCAGTACAAACACAAAGATAGTCTTAAAATCATAATCGGCAGATGTAGAATGTGTTACTTTGTCATATTTCAACACAAAAGTTAAATTATTTGCTACAAACAAAAACAGTAATTGTTAAATAACTAGAAATACATATTGAATTGAACTATAAAATGGGACGAGGATAAGCTAGATGCATGCATCATTTTCACAGGTAGTTCAAATTATACTGAATGTTTTTTCAGCAAGTACATTTTGAGATTCATTACTATGCCTTGTGGTAAATAAATCACTATTACACAACACAATTGTACAAATGATATTGCCCTTGGATGTATAAGACATTGATGTGACATTGAAGGGATCAAAAATATGGTTATGGTGTTTAAACGATTATTTTGTATTTAAAGATCTTAATAGAATGTTTCTGGCTGAATAAATTAAATTATTTTAAGTCAAGGAGAAGTAGAACATTTAGATTATGCAACAGATAGAAAACAAGAAAAAAACATGTTTTGCAATATAAACAATATTTATAAGTGTTTTTATTAAACTTTAGCGTAGCGTGAATCTGCACATAGAAAACCCAATATTTGAATAATTGTTGTAATAAAACTAATGCACAGAGTGTTCTGTTTAGAACGTGCAATCTATACAGTAGGTAAGCAAGGCAACTAAATACTCATTACTGATAGATAAAGAAAGACTCCCCTGAAAGCCTGACAATGTGCTTGGAGAGAATGTTTTATACTGGACTATAGAAGGAGTTAAGCAATAAATTCTAAAGACAAAGAGATTTTTTTTTTTTAATTAGTCCCAGTGGAAAGTCTAATGAGAAACAGCCATGTCTGGTATGGGAAGATTTCAGTTTTTTGTGTGACAACACTTTATGTCACTCCCTCCATATTTCCCTTGATTGTTGGGCCTATTTGAACCCTGAGCCACTTGCCCATTGTGTTTGGGGTCAACACTGGAGAATATTCTGAATGGCCAAAATATGAGGACTTCACAGCAGAGAGCAGATGGACCGAAGACTCTCTGTTGTTATACTTCTATTAAAAGGGATGTGTCAGTTAAACAAATCTATTCATGACTTCCAATACTTAATAGTGATTGCTCTAATGTAAGTAAATATAACTCTTTATCTTCCATTCCTAATTTCAAGTTTTATGTTTCATTTTAACTCTCACTATTCTCTAAGTGACCCTGTATATTATATAATAAAGCACAGTTTATCTTACCTCTTTTAAAAAATAATCCTGATTCTTTAAGGTCCCAACCATTTCCTCAAGATACAACAATGGTCCAGATAATGGCAGTATTTACGTTGGAACAGTTTTTAATGATGTTTGGGTTAGGAAGTAGTTAGTAGCATGAAAAATTAGAATTAAGGAATAGGGTGACAATGTTAATATAATGGAACAGAGTAAGAGGTTAAGGAACAGGGTAGTGGGTTGGCGAACTAGAGATTGACATCAGGAGGCCACTTTTGTATCCTACATTGCTTACAGACCAAGAAACCATAGGTGATGAACTTGACCCCAAACCCTCAATCAATTTACCAACGGCCTCCAGCACTCATCCGGATCTTCTCATTACGTCCATGTTTGAGTGTAAAGTAGAAAGGAGGTGGAATTTTTGGTGCTTGTATTCTGTATGTTTGGCAGCTTGGGCTTCCCAAACCAGAGTCTCTTCTTTCTGGTGATGTAGTGAATATGCAAAGTGTACACTTGGAGAAAGCCTTACTGTAGGTGAAACGCGTTAGTGTTTTATGAATCTTTTTATGTTACACTTGGTTTTATTCTTTGTCTCCAAATAAAGTCAGTTATTTAATGCATTTTGTAGCTTCCTGACTTATCTTTGAAGATTGTATCTAGAGGACTCATGCAGCAACATCCTTGGTGGGGATTATACCACCTACGCCAATTGGGATTGAGCAATAACTATATTTGCTCTCCGTTTGTCAGTATACCTCTTTTTATCTGCTTTTATCTTTTTAAAACATACAGAGAACACTATATTCTGTTTTTATTCCCCCTCCTGTATACTGAGGACATCTGACTGCCAGACTGTGGCACACCAACTAAGAACACCACCCCAAATGTGAAAGACGTCTTCAAACAAGCACAAAGATCACCACCATATTAACAGATGGGGATTGTACCGTCTGCGTGCATAAATCTGGAGCTGAATATAAGCTCCAGGAAATTGGAAGTGCATTTTGTTTTTGTACATTTAATTGGTATTTAAAATATACTACACTATATTATGTTCTCTCCTCTCATTCCCCGTATTACTTTGGATCTGAGAACATTACTACAGGCCCTGCACCTCTCTTTGCAATGTTTGAGTGTGTTTGGTTTCACAGTATTCAACAGAAAAACGATCAAAGAATACCAAAATAAAAGTCTACAATCAAATTAAAACAAGTCTTGATCTTGATCAGTTAATACATTTCAATTCCATTTCATCTGTACTACATAAAAATATCATTAAAGGACCACTCTAGGCACCCAGACCACTTCAGCTTAATGAAGTGGTCTGGGTGCCAGGTCCAGCTAGGGTTAACTAATTGTTTTATAAACATAGCAGTTTCAGAGAAACTGCTATGTTTATCAATTAGTCAAGCCTTCCCCTATTTCCTCTAGTGGCTGTCTCACTGACAGCCGCTAGAGGCGCTTGCGTGATTCTCACTGTGAAAATCACAGTGAGAGCACGCAAGCGTCCATAGGAAAGCATTATGAATGATTTCCTATGTGACCGGCTGAATGCGCGCGCAGCTCTTGCCGCGCGTGCGCATTCAGCTGACGGGGAGGAACGGAGGCGGAGAGGAGGAGGAGAGCTCCCCGCCCAGCGCTGGAAAAAGGTAAGTTTTACCCCTTTTCCCCTTTCCAGAGCCGGGCGGGAGGGGGTCCCTGAGGGTGGGGGCACCCTCAGGGCACTCTAGTGCCAGGAAAACGAGTATGCTTTCCTGGCACTAGAGTGGTCCTTTAATGTTATATTCTGTCATTAAATTCTTGCTATCCTCATCGCACAACTCAAAATAAGCAATTTTACCTGGAAAATGCATTACACATTAAAGTTGAATAATAGGAAAATGTTTTAATTTTTTTTTATTTTTTTTTTAAAGGAAAAAAAATCAATTTTGTTACTTATTATTTTTGATGTCAGGTTGCCTGTAGGATAGGGTTATGCAGTTGCACACATATGCCGGTAATGCAAACCTGTAATGCTGAACGCACTACATAAAGGAGACAATAGAACACCAGAGGCAACAAACTATACAGCTGAATTGCTGAAATTAAGTTACAATGTTATACAGTCATCTCCACTATCCTGTCTAGTTTTGTAATGTAGGTAATTACTGCTATGCCACTTCTCATCTATTCCATGAAATTCATAATGACGTTCAAACTCAGGGATTGCATTGCGTTCAAATAAGAAAAACACAAAAACTCTTGAAGTCAGTTATTTTATTTACCATAGCTGGGAGACTCTTTTTTGTCATTAGGAGATCCCTGACAACTGAAATAAACTCTGTTTTTTTTTATGATTTCATTGTGTCACATACGACAAAGAAGTATTGCATTATTTTAAAACAGATTGCAATGTACATGAAGATTTACTCCATTATCAGCACAATTTTTCACCATCTATGACAGTCTAGAAGATTCTTAGTGATAATGTCCTGACGTGAGATGGGTGCTAGAAAGCTATCTCTGACATTTGTCTATTTGTTGACGCTTGCCCATGTCATCCAGAAAGGAATTACCGAAAGTAGACAAGACCACTTTTTGTGCAATTTGAGACCATTCACTTGAAAATGTGGACAGATATGTTGGTAATAAATATGAATGTTATTTGCACAGTACATAAAGGGAGCAGACAAGGAAACAAAAGGAATTATCTAATTGTAAATCATTCTAGGGTCAACTGGTGATCCGTGGCATCATTGGAGAAGGTGGCCACAAAACTAGCAGCAATTCAAATAAATAAATAAATTAAAAAAAGAAAGAAAGAAAAATGTGTGAAGCAAGTTGCTATAATGATCAGTCAGTCTGATGTTTCTTACTTGATCTATGATCAACAGCAATAAATATGGCAATTATAATTGTGGCACTGTGATATGAATTAAAGCGCACACATGGATAATATCACTTGTATGAAATATACTTAAAGAAAAGGTATTACAGAGAATTTTTATTAATTGCTTTTTTTTTTTGAAAGATTTTCAAGAAAACATAAAGACTAGAGTTCATTAATCTTATTAAACACTAAAAAATACAATTCTGAACAGCAGAAAATCTTTTGAAATAAAATTGTATAAATCATATCAAGTGTAAAAATTAATTAGAAATAGAAACTGAAATAAAAATAGTTAAAAAAATATATATATAAGTGAAAATAAATAATTGTCGTGCAATTTTAATAGCCTTCACTGAAAACATAATTACCGGTCAAAAGCTTATGTTTATATAAAGTAGGTATCACTGGATATTTTACTACGGGTGTGTAGACACCAATATCCATAATGTGTGCCTTTGACACTATCCTGTAAAGGTACAGTGCCATAAAAGAGACTTGAAATATTTCTGTTTTAACAGTTAGAATTTTGATAGATTTAATGTAACTATTCCGCGATTTTGGGCATCATAACAGTTTGACAGTTCAAATTACCCCATAAATGCATACCATTCATAAAAGTAGACACCACGGGGTATGTCATATGATATATATTGAGTCTTAATGTACAGCCACTTTAGCCCAAGTTTCTTTCAACGTTCATGGTATTGTTTTATTTTTGCATTTTTTTTACATGCACATTGCACTTTAGCGGTTTATCTTGTAAACATGATATGCTACTGTAATAAAAGTTACTAAATTGAGCTCAGCTATAACTCCCAAGTACAGAATGACCCTTGTTAGTTTTTTTTTTTATTTAGTTTTTTTTAAACAGAGCTGAGTTTATAACCTGTCTTTTTTTTTTTTAAAGACAAATTGAAAATGGGCCAATGGTGTATGTAGGAGCAATTTAATAGCCCATTTTTGTAAATTGATCCATGAACGCATACTATTTGCAAATGTTAAAATAGATCAATGATACATTTTGAGATGAATTGAGTTGCCATTTATTCACCTGTTTTTTTCTTCAAAGTTCATGTTATTCATTTTTATATTTTTACATTTTTACATACATATTGTAATTTTGCTGCAGATTTTTTTTAATCTAATGCTTGCCAGTGTAAAAAAAAAAATATCTTAACCTACTCAAGCATCTCTTGAGTACAACAATACCCCATATGTATACCTTTACAACGTATCATTCTTAATCCTATCCCTAATCCTAAATTCCTCACTGCTCCCTTGTAAGATTTAGTGATGACATCAAATTCTGACTCCTGATATCACCACAAAGGGCATGAGAGGGAGCAGTGAGGAACTAGAAGAATTTAAGCACTGCTTTGCTGCTGCCTGCCTCCATTAGGTAAGCAGGTGCCTTCTATACCTTTGTAAATAAGTGCCCACTAAGGGGGGCACCCTAAGGTTGCCTTTTGGCCACATCCTGGGCATCCTGTGATAGGTCATTCGGCCACTCCTCGTGGCTCCCCCAATAAAGTGCCACACCCTCAGTCCTGCAAACGATGTCACCGGCTGATCCTAAACATAAACCTAATCATACACCTAATACTAATCTGAGCTTTTATCCTTAATCTAATCCTAAACCTAAGAGTTCCCTTATGTTAAAATCAGTACTGATATTAACAAAGGGACTTCTAATATAAATCAGTAGAGAGTGTCATGTTGCAACCATCTACTGTTAGTTTGTAGCATGACAGGGGGATTCCTGAAATAGCTAATATGCAATGACACTGTGATTCAGGGGCGGGCTGGGCCGGGGGGCAGGGAGGCAATTTCCCCCCAGGCCGCCCTAAATAATTAGAAAAATTGCCACTGCAGGGCCGGTCCTGAGCGCTAGGAGGTGCCCCAGTAGCAAGGCAGAGTAGGCACCTGCTTGTCCCAGATGGCAGGTGCCTACACTGCAGCAATATACCAGCCGGTGTTCACTGAGGAAGGAGGCATGCAGCGGCAAGGGAGCTCTGCTGATGATCTTCCTGCTCCCTCGTGCGCCCTCTCTGGTGATGCCGGGAGCCGGAATATGACGTCATTCCGGCCCCGCATCACTAAACTGCGCGAGGGAGCAGAGAGGAGCAGGAATATCATGGAAGTCACTGGGCCCCGGGGAAAGGACCCAGAGGACTCCTAAAGATAGGAGCAACAAGAAATAAAATAAATTTGTGAGTGTGTGTCTGAAAGTAAGTGTGTGTGTGTGTCTGGAAGTGTGTGTGCATGGAAGTGTGTGTGTGTGTGGAAGTGTGTTTGTGTGTGTGTGTCTGGAAGTGTGTGTGTGTGTGTGTGTCAGGAACTGTGTGTGTGTGGAAGTGTGTGTGTGTGGAAGTGTGTGTGTGTGTGTGGAAGTGTGTGTGTGTGTGTGTCTGGAAGTGTGTGTGTGTGTCTGGAATTGTGTGTGTGTGTCTGGAAGTGTGTGTGTGTGTGTGGAAGTGTGTTTGTGTGTGTCAGGAACCGTGTGTGTGTGGAAGTGTGTGTGTCTGGAAGTGTGTGTGTGGAAGTGTGTGTATCTGGAAGTGTGTGTGTGTGTGTCTGGAAGTGTGTGTGTGTGTCTGGAAGTGTGTGTGTGTGTGTGGAAGTGTGTGTGTGTGTGTGTGTGTGTGCGTGGAAGTGTGTTTGTGTGTGTGTGTCTGGAAGTGTGTGTGTCAGGAACTGTGTGTGTGTGGAAGTGTGTGTGTGTGTGTGTCTGGAAGTGTGTGGGTGTGTCTGGAAGTGTGTGTGTGTGTGTCTGGAAGTGTGTGTGTGTGTGTGTGTGTGTGCGTGTCTGGAAGTGTGTGTGTGTGTGTGTGTGTGTGTCTGGAAGTGTGCGTGTGTGTCTGGAAGTGTGTGTGTGTCAGGAACTGTGTGTGTGTGTGGAAGTGTGTGTGTGTGTGTCTGGAAGTGTGTGTGTGTGTGTGGAAGTGTGTGTGTGTCTGGAAGTGTGTGTGTCTGGAAGTGTGTGTGTGTCTGGAAGTGTGTGTGTGTCTGGAAGTGTTTGTGTGTGTCTGTCAGGGTGTGTGTGTGTGTCTGGAAGTGTGTGTGTGTGTGGAAGTGTGTGTGTGTGTGTGTCTGGAAGTGTGTGTGTGTCTGGAAGTGTGTGTGTCTGGAAGTGTGTGTGTGTGTGTCTGGAAGTGTGTGTGTCTGGAAGTGTGTGTGTGTGTGTCTGGAAGTGTGTGTGTGTCTGGAAGTGTTTGTGTGTGTCTGTCTGGGCCGTCTTTCCGCATGGGGCCCTACCGCGCTGCCCAGCATGCCCGGCCGACAGGGGAGATCCTTTGATCTCCCCTGCCGGCCAATGGAGAGGTGGCCTTGTTTTCTGGCCTTGTGCCGGTGAGGGAGATCTCAATTCAATCGTGGAGAGAGGTAGCTGCCTAGGACCCAGGGCTGCAGGAGAGGCCGACCGCAAGCAGGCTGTGTGGAGCGTTGCAGCGCATTACCATTGCAATGCTCCACACAGCATTCTGCGTGCAGGAGGAACTGTGTGTGTGTGGAAGTGTGTGTGTGTGGAAGTGTGTGTGTGTGTGTGGAAGTGTGTGTGTGTGTGTGTCTGGAAGTGTGTGTGTGTGTGTCTGGAATTGTGTGTGTGTGTCTGGAAGTGTGTGTGTGTGTGTGGAAGTGTGTTTGTGTGTGTCAGGAACCGTGTGTGTGTGGAAGTGTGTGTGTCTGGAAGTGTGTGTGTGGAAGTGTGTGTATCTGGAAGTGTGTGTGTGTGTGTCTGGAAGTGTGTGTGTGTGTCTGGAAGTGTGTGTGTGTGTGTGGAAGTGTGTGTGTGTGTGTGTGTGTGTGCGTGGAAGTGTGTTTGTGTGTGTGTGTCTGGAAGTGTGTGTGTCAGGAACTGTGTGTGTGTGGAAGTGTGTGTGTGTGTCTGGAAGTGTGTGGGTGTGTCTGGAAGTGTGTGTGTGTGTGTCTGGAAGTGTGTGTGTGTGTGTGTGTGCGTGTCTGGAAGTGTGTGTGTGTGTGTGTGTGTGTGTCTGGAAGTGTGTGTGTGTGTCTGGAAGTGTGTGTGTGTCAGGAACTGTGTGTGTGTGTGGAAGTGTGTGTGTGTGTGTCTGGAAGTGTGTGTGTGTGTGTGGAAGTGTGTGTGTGTCTGGAAGTGTGTGTGTCTGGAAGTGTGTGTGTGTCTGGAAGTGTGTGTGTGTCTGGAAGTGTTTGTGTGTGTCTGTCAGGGTGTGTGTGTGTGTCTGGAAGTGTGTGTGTGTGTGGAAGTGTGTGTGTGTGTGTGTCTGGAAGTGTGTGTGTGTCTGGAAGTGTGTGTGTCTGGAAGTGTGTGTGTGTGTGTCTGGAAGTGTGTGTGTCTGGAAGTGTGTGTGTGTGTGTCTGGAAGTGTGTGTGTGTCTGGAAGTGTTTGTGTGTGTCTGTCTGGGCCGTCTTTCCGCATGGGGCCCTACCGCGCTGCCCAGCATGCCCGGCCGACAGGGGAGATCCTTTGATCTCCCCTGCCGGCCAATGGAGAGGTGGCCTTGTTTTCTGGCCTTGTGCCGGTGAGGGAGATCTCAATTCAATCGTGGAGAGAGGTAGCTGCCTAGGACCCAGGGCTGCAGGAGAGGCCGACCGCAAGCAGGCTGTGTGGAGCGTTGCAGCGCATTACCATTGCAATGCTCCACACAGCATTCTGCGTGCAGGAGGACAGGAGACAGCCTGCAGCCAGACAAGCTGCAGGCAGTACAGAATTCACAACTGGACCACCAGGGCTGGCTGTGTCCCAGCCTCTTTCACCAAAGGTAAGAAGAAGGGTGGGGGGGACATATAGATTTTATTTAATGTATAGTAGTATTAAAAAAACAAAAAACATTTGCTACTTGCACCCCTCAAACACACACACAGCACCCAACACACATATAGCACTCCACATGCACGCAGCACCCCACTCACATAGCAATCCACACACACACGCAGCACCCCACTCACATAGCACTCCACACACACACACAGAACCCCACACTCACATAGAATTCCACACACACACAGCACCCCACACACACCGCACCCGTACACACAAACACATACACTGCACCCCTCACTGCAGTGTGTGTGCATTCAGCAGTCTGTGTGTGTGTGTGTGTGTTCAGCCGTCTGTGTATGTATTCAGCCATCTGTGTGTATGTTTGTGTATGTTTGTATTCAGCGGACTGTGTATGTATTCAGAACTCTCTATGTGTACTCAGCAGTCTGTGTGTGTGTGTATGTGTCTATTCGTCAGTCTGTATGCGTGTATTCATCAGTCATCGTGTGTATGCATTCAGCAGTCGGTGTGTGACTGCATTTAGCAGTCTGTGTGTATGTATTGAATGTATGCATTGCATTTGTTGGAGGTAATTCTAAATATAATCTTCGTTGTATCTATAATTTACATTTTTATTCCTGTAAGTTGTGTAGGCAGGGCCCCAGTGCACTGCTTTGCCCGGGGGCCCATAATGTTGTTAAGATGGCACTGGTGTCTGTCAGTGTGTGTGTGTGTCAGCAAGTGTGTCTGTCAAGTAAGTGTCTGTCAGTGAATGTGTGTGTGTGTCTGCCTGTCAGTGTGTGTGTGTATGTGTCTGCCTGTCAGTGAGTGTTTGTCAGGGTTTGTGTGTTTATGTTATTGAGAGTGAGTGCCAGTGTGTCTGTCAGCAGGGCCAGTCTTTGAGGTATGCAAGCTGTGGGGTCATGTAGGGCGCAATAACAACAGAGGTGCCCGGTGGCCAAAACAGCTCACAAGTTTTGGACACCAGCATAGTTAATTTAAACGATTCCCTGGTGGTCCATTGGTGCGCACCAGCAGTAGGTGCAGTCAGATCATATCCCTTGTGGTTCCGGTGCTCAGTTAGTGAGTCAGAGCACAGGCTCAGAGATTCTCAGCCTGCGCTCTAACAACATTGAAAGTCGGAGCCGCGAAGGAGTGGGTATGGCAAAGAGCTACTAATTAGCATAATATCAATATCCGTTATAAAACCAGGAAAAGGTGGCCCTGGATGGTGAGCTGATTCAGGGGTGCAATGGGCCACTTGACTGGATTTGCCCCCCAGGCCTGAGGCTGCCAGCCCTCCCCTGCTGTGATTGATGCTGGGTAACTGGCAATGCCCTGCACTGATCAAATGGCATGGAGGCATGCACGGAGACTCTTTCAGGGTCTGTTTAGAGTCAAAATAGCTGTCAACCCAGGATCATCTGGCTGTGTATGATCTGTGATTTTAATTTTGGTCCCAGCTTGCAGAGGAGACCTCCAGGTATTGACTGGTAGCAGGGTCTCTCTAGTGTGAATTAACAAAGCAAAAACCAGATTTTTTTTACACTGTAAATATATTACACAAAAAAAAACCTTGAAATGTCACATTGACATCAGTACTGTCATGGACAGACAGGATCCAACAGGCAAAAAAAGGAAAACAAATGCAAAAAGGAACAACAAGCGTATTACTGGACTTTAGAATGTCAGAAATTAATGCACCAAGAATAGTACAAGACAAGCCATGGTCAGGGATACAGAATACAGAATAGACTCAAGGAAAAGCCAAAGGTCAATGACAATCAGAAGGGAGAATAGTCAATGATAAGCCAATGTCAAAATGCCTTGTCAGCGTCACCACCGTCAAAGTTAGTGTCTGTCCCTTTAAATTGCGGCCTTTGAAAGTGGCCAGCGCCCGTGGAAATGCCAGGGTGGCTTCTGGCCATGTAGCGTGGAGAGCGAAGGGAGATCCAACAAGAGGTAAGTGTTTTACTATTTATGTCGTCTCGCCGACCGCAGGTAAGCAGACGCGCCGGGCGCAGGCATGCAGTCGTGCCTGCTGGGCACGGACATGTGCCCCCCCCCCAGTTAGGCCATGTAACAAGTACTTAGTTGAAGAATCTTTTGCAGCAATTACAGCCTCAAGTGTTTTTGCGTCTAATGCAGCAAACTTTGCACATCTGGATTTGTGTAGTTCCTGACACTCATTTCAACAGATCCTGTCAGGTTGAGTAGGGCCCATCGGTGGATATCCATTTGCAGGTCTCTCCAGGGATGCTAGTTTCAAGTCAGTGCCAGGTTTCCTCCACACAGTCCTTCACAGAATTAAGGCTAAACAGTTCAATCTGCATTTCATCAGACAAGAGAATCTTGTTCTGAGAGTTATTTAGGTGTTTTTTTTTTCTTCAAATTTCAAGCAGGCTTTCATGTGTCTTGCAGTGAGGAGAAGCTTCTGTCTGGCCAGTTTGCCATAAAGGCCAGATAGATAGAGTTGTACAGTGATGGTTGTCCTTCTGCAAGTTTCTCCTATCTCAAAACATGATTTTTGGAGCTCACCCAGAGTAACTAAGTTCTTGGTCACTTCTCTTGGTCCAAACTTCATCTATTTAAGAATTGTGGTGGCCACTGTGAACCTTCAAAAACATTTTTGTAGCCTTGATACAATCCTGTCTCTGAGCTCTGCAGGAAGTTAATTTGATCTGGCTTGATGTTTCCTCTTACATGCATTTACATTGTGATACCTTATGTAGGCAAGTGTGTGTGCCTTTCCAATAGTTCCCAATCCATTGAATTTGACACAGGTGACTACAATAAAGATGTAGAAACATCTCAAAGATGATTTAGAGAAATTAGATGCATCTGAGCCAAATTGTAAGTGTCATAGCAAAGGGTCTGAACACTTATGTCAATGTGATATTTCAGTTTAATCTTTTTAATAAATGTGCAAAGTTTTAAAAAGCCTTGTTTGGATTAATGTGGGAAAAAAAGCAGGCCTCTCACTATTGGGGGGCATAGAAACTCACACAGCTTCAATCTATAAAACCTTGCCGCAGTCCTAAGATCAACGCCATGCCACATGAGCCGACGCCAACTCAATGGGAATCCGAATTTGGTAAGGCATTTGACACTCTCTGTATCGCCTTCTGGGCCAAGATTGAGTCACGTCAACAGCAACAATCATTTACCTTACCTGGAAACTCCAACAGAGCCGCAGTTCACAGCTCGCCTTCTGGGCTGACAGCTAAGATGGACGTTATGCCAATCGGCCATCCACAACCCTGTGTGGCTGTAACTGCGTCCCTACAGAACTTTAGCCCTGCCTTTGAAGATGGAGGGTTGGGTGGTGCAAAGGTGCTGGCTTACACACCGACCTGGGCTTGCCGTGTGGAGGGGTTGGCATGCCACTGGTTCGACCTTCGAGTTGTGGTAGAACTCTGTGTGTGGCATGGAGGAAGCAGAAGAGCCATCCAGCCCTCAATCTTAGGTGGCAGAAATGTATCTCAACTAGATCAGGATTGTGGCATCGGCTGACCAGGACACATTTCACTGCAATTGAGCAATGTTTTAGTTTTTCTTTTTTTACCGTTTTCTGCCTCATTTGTGCAGTTTTGCCTTACATGCATTGCCAGTTCATGTTTTGCTTACTGCTTCCAATGTCCAGTACCTTATTAACCATTAGGTTGTATTGTCTTTTAAGCTACCACTCTGTGACACCATTTTCAAACCCTATCTCGCTAATTTCACAATTGCACACTTGTGAGGCGTTGTTTCTCTATAGCCTTGGTGGTCTTTCCTGGCACCTTTACTCACCTGTCAACCAAGCATGTTACAATAGTGTATTCTACCTACTCATGAAACGACTAGCCTGAGACCCATATGCAACTGATCAACTTTATATTGCGTGTTTCACATTTTGCTTAACCGGACACATTGACATGTTAGTATTGCAGGTTTATTATACACTAAAATGAGACTGTTCCATCAGGAGTATATGTCCCTATTGTGTTCGATGACTAATCATACGCTCTACTTGCTATTCTCTATTCTGCAATGTTTTACCCAATCTAAAGCCTGGTTATTATACAAATGCAGTTTTATTCTATGCCATACTACTGTTAACCATGAGCTGCCAGTATCTGCTATTGTAAAAATTAAATGCTGGTACCTGCTATTGTGGCATTACCAGCATGTATGTATTCTTTATGCACACAAAAAATAAAGAAATTATAATATATGTATTAAGGCCAATTGGCCTGTAATTGTGGGAGGTGCTTGTTATTCACTCCTAGTCTACTTAAGGGACACCCCTTACCTGGCTCCATACCGTTCGAGGTCAGCGTTGAATGACCCTCCAACCACACCACATTATAAATAATTATTTTCCTTTTTTTCTTTTCTTTTTCCTTGGTATTCCCTCTTCTTTCTCAGGCCTACCTCATGCTCTTTTATACCATCCTATGTTCATTATGGTATTTTACTCTGTACTACCATGAGCATCTAACACAAATATATATATATATATATATATATATATATATATATATATTTAATTTGCAAAATGTGGCTACTTTTGAATTCCCAGTCATTAATCCCATTGCTGAATATAAATACCTTACCATTACAGTTGAGTTCAGTTTGTTTTAGTTTGTCTGCCTAACAAGTAGTTAATGAAACAGGTAAACATTCATTCAAAATATAATTTGAATTTTTCTGAGATTTCTAATAAAAATGCCTCATCACGAATCAGGCGTAGGCATGCCAAGAAAATACTAATTATATCATGATATTACTATACAAATAAAATTGCTTGGAAAATTACTAAATTAATGTATCCTTCCTACTTTCCAAGTCCTAAAATATTTATTTTTCTCTTAAAAAACACTTATTGACCGTTCTTAATGGCATTCTGCCAAGAGCTTTAATATTGCCAAAAATGTAGTTTGTAAGGCTGCTCCAGAGAAAACACATTTAAATCTATTTTCAACCTATTTATTTGTTTAATTACACTTAGAGCCTATGATGAAATGTCAAACATAATTGTATACAAATTACGTGAGTATACTGTGATCCAAAAGGAATGACAAGTCCAGATGAATTTGCCTTAGGTCTTGTTTAATTTTTCCAAGAATGGATTGTTTTGCGGGCATAACTATATTGAGGAACATTTTCTGAATGTACCTTCACATTCCAGGGTAGCCAGGACGGCTCAACAACCAGTCCCTCCTCTTTTCTCTGGTGGTGTAGGTAGGCAATGTAGAGGTCAGCACTAGGTGGCATGGTTCACACTGGTATTCTAAGAAGACCCTACAGTGTGTTAGACCCTTTCTGCAGAAGACATGATGGGTACTAATCACTAAAGAGTTGGTTGGAGTGGGGTTAAAAAATTGAAGGGCACAGTAGATTTTCTAGAGTTTTAAATATTTTCACGTTAGCCAAACTGCCATTTTTTATAGATTATTTCAGGCTAAATTTTGCAACTCAAAACTTGAGACCCCTATTCATATACAGAGATAGTTCTTTTGGATTCGTGATTTTATATATTTCTGTTGTATAATTATTTTCAAATTGTAGATGCTTGCTTCATCATCTTACAAGAATAAACATGCCATTATTTTTTTTTAATGTCCTGTTTCATTTAGTCAAAAGTGGTCACATTATTTATGTGTAGCAAGCTTTCAAAAATGTAACCGTAGGAAAATAGAATTAGCCATACATTTCTTACATTTAATCTCGAGGTGTAACTGCTGGCTCAGAGAATTACACAAAGATGACAGGCTAGACAGTGAAAAACCAAAAGATACATCTCTCCATTCCAGCCTCGGGTCCTGTACACAGATCACATCACAAATGAACCACTTCAGAAATTCTGCTAACATGTTTATGCCATTATATACCTTTCTATGAGATTTTCACCAGGTTACAGAGTGGTGTAATATGATGACATATTTGGGTCATGTTTCAATGCTCGTGCTTTAAATTCATACTGATGTAGTAAAAATATTTTAAAAAATAACATTTTATACAGTCAGCGAAAAGGCTTGGCATGGTGGAAGCAGAAACTATGTAACCAACAAGAACGTATTTAGTCACTGCATAAAAAATGGTAGAACATATTCTAGCTATTGTAGAATTCTTTGGTAAACAAAACCTCATTGTGTCACTGAAAGTCATTTGAATGCCTGGAGGTAGACTTGCAACTAGCATCTAAAATGTTCTGCATCATTTGTGTATTTAGCTTCTTTTTCAATGGACTGATAATATGAATCTTTTCACTCTTTATGTATTTGATTATTTTATGTTTGTTTTATGTGCAAATATGTATATGCATTAACAGAGGCGTAACTAGAAACCACAGGCCCCCGGTACAAAAATTGCCCTCTCCCCCAAGGCCCTGTATGTCTCTTTTGCCATTTCACTAACCTCTATCTGTCCCTTTATGTCCCCCAGTCCCTTTGGGTGTTTCCCAGCCCTTCTGTGTCTCTTTGTGTTCCCCCAGCCCCTCTAGGTGTATATTATCCCAAGTCCCTGGCTGTCTCTTTTGCCCCTCCTCCTGTCTGTCTCCTTTGCCCTTTCCCCAGCCCCTCTTTGACCCCCCCAGATTGTCTCTTACTCTCCACAGCCCACTTTGTGTGGTTCTCCCCCCCCAGCACCTTGTCTCTTTCTCTGCCAGCCCATCTATGTCACTTTGGGTATCTCCAACCCTCCATGTATCTCATCTCGACACGTGACTCATTCCCCTAGCCGTATTTCGATTTCTCATCTCAAGTATCTCAATTTCTCCCCCAGCCCCTCCACATGTCTCATTCCCTCCAAGTCCCTCCATGTGCTAATTTCCTCCCCCCAATCCCTCCATTTGTCTCATTCCCCCAGCCCCCCAACATGTCTCATTCCCACAGCCCCCCTGTGTGTCTCAATCTTCCAGCTCTCCTTGTGTCTCAATCCCCCAAGCCCCCCATTTGCCTCAATTGCTCCCCCCATGTGCCAGCTTACCTCCATACTCCTATGTAGCATGGTCGAGCATGGAATGCGGGAGATGAGCTTGTTTGCCTCTCCTTGGTCTGACAGGAAGCAGTTTGGCGCTCTCAGTGAGTGCTTTGTGTACGACTGGGACAAGGGAAAGAAGCTCCTCTATGCTACCAGTAATGACCAGTATGGTGTGCAGTGTGCTCTCCTCTTGCTGGTCCTCCTACTGTGCTCCCCTGTTCCTGTGCACCATAAGGCATTAAAACAGTGCTCCCAGCAGTGTCAACCCTTAGTGTGCTGAATAAAATGATTGGCAGGCAGCCTGGCATGACTTGCTGGGCGGACACATCCAATTTTGGGCAAGTCCGCCCCTTCTGGGCAGAGCAAGTGACGAGATTGTGTCACTGACCTACCCCCTTTAATCCTCTATACTGAATGGGTCAAATCAATTTGGTGCAACACAGGGCCATTTAGACTGCAAAATTCACACATTGTTTACAAAATTTAACAAAGTTAGGATTTAGCAAAATAGACTCGGAACGAGAATGAATTTAATCCAGATTTCAGCCAGATCACAACCTGGAATCCAGACACAGATAGTTCAAATCCAGGCAAGCCCGGAATTAAAATCTGAACTCTCTGACCTCTGGTAGTGGGAATAATAGTATAAAAAGTATTATTATAAAATATTAAAAGGTTGTGTTTAGCATTCTTAATAAATGTACAAGCTGACAAGCTGTGTTTACTCTGATGTTTTTTTATATTATGGGTTATAATTTAGACTGTCCTATGATCATTACCAAGTAGTAAGGAACCTCATCCAGTGAGACAAACTAGAGTAAGTAGCCTCAGTTTATTAGTATTAATATTGTAGTATCAGCTTTATAGCATTGGTTTAGCAGTGTTAGTATCCTAGCTCATTGTATCAGTATCGTAGTATCAGTATCGTAGCGTCAGTATTAGTGTTGTGGTATCACTATAAGAGCACTGTAGATAGGTCTACATCTTGGAATGAATGTAAATTCTAGATTAAGTCTCTCCAGCAGTGAGTCAAAGGGAATTTCTTAGTATGTTTTGAGGACACTGTGACCAAGACTTCAAGGACTTTGTGTTTACAAAATACAGCATGTGAGCAATATAATATTCTCTATTTTAGCATGTGAGTAAAGAATTTTTAAAAAGCTCCCTAGTTTCATCCGACCCAAGCAAGTTTTTTTTTAATAGTATTATTATGACGCTTATTGTAAGCAATGCAATGTTGACAAGAGTTACCCTTCAATTTAGCTTGATGAGCTATCCAGTAATGAAAGTTAAGACAGATATCTTTATAACGATCACACGTTTGTTTCCAAAGCAATTGCAGTTTCATTATTATAAAGATTTTTGTAACTTTATCATTGTCAGATTGCTTACAAACATAGTGCGTGGCTGAACTATTACTTTCTGAAATATGTATCAATAACAATTTACATGATGATGTGTCATATTCTAAAGAAGTTCTACTGGACCTTTTCGCATATGTACTGAAAAATAAAGGGATTCCACCTGCGATTAGCTGTCATTGTACATGGCTTACTGTATACTCGCTCATGCTGATGCCATACAGTTGCACAGCTGGAATTAAGGTGAATAAATGACTGATAGATTATGCAGTATTAACACTACTAAGCAATTAAACAACCTTTTATTTTGCTTCCCTTTATATCATCTAAGGACAGCTATTTGCTCAACAGAGAAATTAAAATTAACAGTTTAAAACAATAGAAATCTAACAAATTAAATCAAGTTAACATTTTAAAAGCATCTGAAATAGGTGTAAACAGCTCAATCTAGAAGGAAATCCACTTGAAAAAAGTTCTTAAATATCACAAGTGTCCTTAACTCTTCTGGATTGGGAACTCTCTAATTAACATTTCCAGTATGGGGGTCGTTGCCTAGATTTCAATGCGGATGGTCGCATGAAAGCAGAGCTTCGCAAGTAACTGGATGTGATCGGTGAAACCTGGCAGAAACCCGAGACAATGGCATAAATAAAACAGCGGGGAACACCCATGCCACCAATCCGGTACCCTCAAAATTCTCTTTGCAGAAAAAAAAAATTCTCTTTTTCTCCGAACAAACGGAGCCGGAGCAGCGGAACAAAATGGCGCCTCAGGCAGGAGCACGAGGCTGCCCTCCATCAAGTCCATCAGCATCAGAGTGCTCCACGGAGGACACAGATCTCAGATCCCTATTAACATAGCTCCCATCTAAAACAGACCTTGCAGCCATGTTCAAGAGACTGGAAGAGAACTTTAGCAAAAAAAATTACAGGTGTTCAGCTCTGAAGTCCAGCAATTATGCGCTAGGGTACAGGCCCTGGAGGACGATGGAGAGGCTGCTGAACAACAATGGACAGAGTGTCACACAACCCAGTGACTGCAAAGAAATCTGGAAGATGTGGGCAATCGTGGGAGGCAAAACAACATGCAGTAAAGGTACTGACAGCCCTCTTCAAGCAGATTCTCACTAGGCCCCCAGACACAGTTATTAAATTCAACAGGGTTCATAGAGCAGCGAGGCCTAGAAACCAACCGCAAGACAAACCACGCAACGTCATATGTCGCATCCACAATTTCCCATTAAAGGAAGAAATAATTTGTAAAGCATGTCAACTGCGTGAGCTGAAATATGAGGGGCACCTGGTCGACATTTACCAAGACCTGCCTCTAGTGGCGTACACACAAACCATGGGGCCCCGGTGCAAAAATGATCCATGACCCCCCCGCTCCCTATCCCCCCGACAGACACACACACACATACATAGAGACACACACACACACACACACATAAACAAATACACACAGACACATACATACAAACAGACAGGCACACATATATACATACAGACAGACACACACAGACACATACATACAGACGGACACACAGACAGGCACATAGACACATACATGCAAACAGACAGGCACACATACAGGCACACAGACACATACATACAAACAGACATGCACACATACAGACACACACACATACAGACAGACACACACACACACACACACACAAGACACATACATACAAAGACACATACATAAAAAACAGACAGGCACACATACACACAGGCAGACACATACAGACAGACAGACAGACACACATACATACATACATACAAACAGACAAGCACACACACACATACAGGCAGACATACATACATACACAGAAAGGCACACACACACATACATACAGACAGACACACATACATACATACATACATACATACATACATACAAACAGACAAGCACACACACACATACAAAGACATACATACAAACAGGCAGACACACACACAAACAGACAGACACACATACATACATACATACAGACAGACAGGCACACACATGCATACAGACAGTGAGACATACACACATACAGACACACACACAAGACGCACATACATACATATATACAAACAGACAAGCACACACACATACAGGCAGACACACACACATACAGACACACATACATACACAGACAGGCACACACACATACATACATACAAAGGCATACATACAAACAGGCAGACACACACATACATACAGACAGGCACACACACACATACAGACAGACAGGCACACACACACATACATACAGACAGACACACATACAGGCACACACACACACAAAATGTTTAAGTCACCCTCCTGTTTCCTACCTTTAAGGTGCAGGAGGGTGACTTTCCCTGGGGTCCAGTGGTGGCTCAGGTGGATGGGAGTCAGAGTTCCCACTCTGACTTCCTCCTCCTTCCTCCCGCGTGTCTCTCAGTGTTAGCTGGGAGGAGTGATGTGCAGTCACTTCCTCCCAGCTTGTGATGATCTCAGCCCAGCGCTGACCGGGCCCCCTGACAATCCACATCCATCAGGTGGCCCTGACAGCATGGGCCACCCGATGGACCCCATTGGACGGCGACCCCGGCAATTTGCCGCGTGGGCCGGGGCCACAAAAGATGATGTCGGCGGAGACCCGGTCACAGGGGTCCGCAGGGCGGCCGGGCCCCCTGGAGTGGCGGGCCCGGTCGCAGCTGCGACCCCTGCGACCACGGTATGTACGCCGCTGCCTGTCTCCCACTACTTTGTTGGCTTGGAGGGCACTATGACCCACCACCCAGGCTCTCATGGAGAAACATATTGAATTCAGATGGAACTTTCCTTTTGCTCTTGTGGTGACACAGCAAAGCAAGACATATTCTATCATTACTCGGGTGGACATACAGCAGACTTTGGACCTACCGTGCACCGACATAGAAGATTGGACAGTACTGTCGCCAAAAAAGCACAGAAGACAGGCTCAGCTGGGAGCCAACAATCCCTCCACGCCCATAGATAAAGTGACCAGAGGACACTTTCTGGTGAAATCATATATGCTTTGTGCTATGGAATTCCACGAAATGGCAAACCCTTGAGTTCCCACTGTTAATTTATCTGTTACCATTGTTTCACAATTACGTTACATTACATGTTGTATCCAAGCTCTCAGGGCCCTAGTTGTTAATAATAGACCACAAATAGGGTGTTCTGGGACCCCAGGGATTCCTGTGCCCGGTATAAGTACAATGTATGTATTACACACATATATCAGATGAGAGGTGTACTGTATACCTCCACTAATAATGCCACGGTTTACATCCAGTTCCCCTCACAGTAACTAGGTCACTCACCCCCAGAAAGGTGTCAGCAAATACTTGTGGGCATGACAGCATCTCCCACAGGTGTAGCATCATCCTCACTCTTCTTATGAGCAATCTAAATCATACTTTTGTATATAGTTCAAGTTTTCCTTTTCTTTTTATCTTTACTTTCCGTTCCTTTTTTTCATCCTGCATGTTATCACCCGCTACGGTTTCTCCTCTAGGGCTTCGGGCCAAGTACGATACTTTTCAAATTTATCGTATGGCCCAAATTAACCTATTGTCTCTAAATGTAAGAGGCCTCAATGCCTCAGAGAAACGTACTATGTTAGCACAGGAACTAGACAGGCAAGGGGCCGATATCATGTTTATCCAGGAAACACACAACAAGGGAGACTTCCAACCAAAACTCAGATCTAAAAGAATATACTAGACATACTATAGCAACTATTGAAAAGGAAAATCAAACGGAGTGGCAATTTTGATGTCGTCCCATATTGCTTTCGCAGAGCTCGATAGCAAAACTGACCCAGGAGGGAGGTTTTTATTTGTTAAGGGGCAACTCAACAATCAGCTTATTATACTGGCAAATGTATATGCTCCCAACTCAGGTCAGGTATCCTTTGCCAGCTCATGCCTGAGGAAACTGGAGGGGTTCGCAGAGGGGACTCTAATTGTGGGGGGAGACTGGAACATTGTGTTAGAACACTCACTAGATAGCTCCACTAAAGTGAAAGACGCAAAGAATCACCAGTGGACACTATTTTTTAACACACTACAATCACATGAGCTGATGGACTGCTGGCAATTGCTACACTCACAAGAAAATAATTACACATTCTTTTCCCCAGTGGCAGGTAGCTATTCGAGAATAGACATGTTGTTCCTGGGCCACAGACACCTTACCTGCTCAAAGGAGCATCTATTGGTAACATCACGTGGTCTGATCATGCGTAATGACTCACGAATAATGATTGAAAAAAGATCTTCGCACAACACTAACCAACTACTTTACAGAAAACACCACACCAGACATGACTGACCCTTGGGTATGGGAAGCCCACAAGGGAGTCATCAGGGGGGTTTGATCAAGTGGGGATCTAGAATTAAAAAGGAACGCACAAAAAAAATACAATCCCTTACCACTGCCATACACAAGACAGAGGCCATTCATAAACTAGCCCCTATGCAGGAGAATTTTCAACATCTAATGGCACACTGAGTAGAACTCCGCTCCTTACTGGCCCTGAAGCTACATAGGACAGTCCAAATGATGAGGTGCTTATTTTATGCGCACAGCAATAAAAGTGGGAAACTACTGGCTAGGGCATTGAAAATAAGACTCCAGAAAACATTTACAGCTAAAATAAAATATAGGGACAGGATACAGTGCAACATGACTGATACCATAGCATCATCCTTTAGTGACTTTTATCACAACTTGTACAACCTGACCCCTCCCGACTGCATCTCCTCAGGCCCGAGGTAATACATTGCCTCAAACATCCCACCCACTGTATCTAGCTCTGTGGCAGATCACCTAGAAGAGCCATTCTCCCCCGCAGAACTTTCCTCAGCCATTAAAACCATGCCGAAAGGCGTAAGTCCGGGCCCAGATGACTTGACGGCATGCTATTATCAAACATTCAAATCTAATCTGGAACCACATTTACTAAAATCAATCAACGGATTGACCCCTGGTTCCCCGCTCCCACCACCGATGCTACGAGCATTGATTACTGTCATCCCTAAACGAGGGAAGGACCTAATGGCCTGTGGCAGCTATAGATCAATCTCTCTTATAAACTTGGATCTGAAGTTATTTGCCAAACCTGTTGTGCCTGGACTGATCCACCCTGATCAAGCTGGATTTGACCCTGGTCACGAGGCCAGGGATAACACCACCAAGATCCTCAACATTATCCATGGGGTGACCACAGCTAAAACTCTAACATTGCTACTAGCGATAGATGCCGAGAAGACGTTTGACAGGGTGGATTAGTCCTATCTTTTTACTACCCTTGAGGCCATAGGGTTTTGGTCGAGGCTAAGGAATTGGATTCAGGCTCTCTATAGAAGGCCCTCAGCAAGTGTTAGAGTTAATGGACAACTGTCTAATCCCTTTGAAATAAGCAATGGTACAGGTCAGGGTTGTCCCCTGTCACCACTCCTAGTTGTCCTAGGGATCCACCTTGCACCAAAATCTACAGACCTATTTAAACTGAACTACTCCTCTCTCATGGGGGACATAAGACGTGATCTTAAATAATGGGACTTGCCCTATTTCTCTCTGATGGCTAGGAATAACACCCTGAGGATGATGACCCTGCCCAGGGTGTTACACATATTTCAAGCTCTTCTCATCCCTCTATCAGGGGAATTGTTCTGTGCTATGCGGACAATCTTCATGACCTACATATTGGACAATAATACTGCACGCTTGGCCTATAACACTCTGACATCCAACATACAGAGGAGGACTTGGCCTACCACATTAGTACACATAGTATGTGGTCAGCAACAAATACTGGAGATGTAACAATGGGCAAGGGGATATGGAGCACATTTGGTGGCTTTGCAAAAACAGCAGCCCATACTGGCAACAAATACTTGCAGACAGAGCAATGATCATCCCACTGAAGGCCCACCTAACCCCGTCTCAGGTTCTGCTCAAATAGCCCAACTCTCTATGAGAAAAACATAAGCAGCAACTGCTGAACCTACTGTTGGGGGAAGCAAACGCTCTTATCCCAGTGTACTGGCGTCAAACGCAAATACCGACTAGAGAACAGTGGGTGCAAAAGGAGGAGAAAATGAGGGCAGTAGAGGAAATATACTGGTCAGCAGGTCTTGGATTCCCTGTGTGAGCACTAGCCCATCAGAGCATACACCGTGAAACAAGTAGGAAGTTGAGGTGACTGTAGGAATCAGTAATAGGCAGGATTTTTCGCCCCCTTCCCCATCTCCGTTATAACCCACTCCCATTACCGAATCTATAACTTGCTTAACTACAGGGCAGAAGTCACCTACAGATGGTCTGGCAAAGACCGAGCTCTAACTATATAGGCCTACATTCAGTTGGTATCCCGGGCTGCACATATTTAGGCTTTAGAGCGTAGGGGGAAAAACCTACACGTAGAGCGAAGTAGGTAGAATCCCCACCGCTATAACGCGGGACCCAGCTGTACCAGAACAACTAAAGCAACATGCCTAGTATAACTGTATGGTGAATGCTCTTACATATGACTGATGTAAAATGATATGTACACAACCTGTGATGTTACCCCTGCATCCCCCCTTTTTATTTCTGTATCCCCATTACTTTGTTTTTCTTTATGAAACAAAAAAAACAACAACATTTCCAGTATGAATTCTGCCTTCATTTTGCTAATGAACTCTGTTGGTGCATAGTTTTGAGAAGCAAAGTGATCTTTAAGGACTACATGAAATTAAAATTACAAAGTTCGCATAGCTATAGAGTAATTTAGTGCATAGGCAGAGCAAGTCCTGCTTCTTGGCATTAATGCCATTACCACCACCACATGGTTAACAAGTGAGGGCAGACAAAAACAAATATGGGGTCCATTTCTATGCTTGTCGCTATCAGTTAGCAACCAGACCATAATATTTTAAATGGTACATGATAAAGTTAAGAAGTTGCACCTGTTCCCATGTTACAGATTTTAGCGAGTGGTAACTAGTGGATGCTAATAAGTTTTAATGTTTCCCGTACAAGAGATGGGAAATGTTTGTCACCTCTTACTGATATTGGCAATAGAATATATAGGATCTGGAACTGGGCAGCTACTGTTTCGGTATAAGCATTGTATTTGAGCATGTTTGCTGGGGGGTCAGTAGAAATTGTCAAATTTTAGTTTGTATGTTTGTACTTTTTTTTTTAATTTGCATTTTATTAGCATTTATTTATTTTCCATTTTCTGAGAATAACATAAGAGACGTTATTCAACACACTGGATCTGGGTATAGAGTTGCAAACAACTTGTGCAAATTAAGATTATAATAAAGAGAGAAAGAAAGGTAGAAAAGTGGAGACCTGCTTCAGCAAATGTAATATCATATAGGTATATCTATGCAAGGCTCCTCTCTCACTCTCTCTCTCAAAATTCGAGCCTTAATGGCTACATAAAAACAATAAGTGCATGTATAGAGTAATAGGTGCAGAAGCACAAACTAGTGTCAGACTATAATACTGATCAAAGTGACCTGGGTGTTGTCGGCCTACTGAGAACTGGCAGATAGCCAATGAATTGTACTCCTAATCAGCCCTTTGCTATTTCTCAAGCAGCCCTCTTCAGAGCCGGTAGTCCCCTGTGGTGTTGTCTCTTGAGCTGCATTTCCCACTCTTGGTGAGGCCTCCAAGCCAAGAGCATGGAAAAGTGCACTTGCATCTTTGGTGGACGAGAGGTGGACGAGAAAAGTGTCTCCTTACAACGAGAAATCATCATCTCCCCGCCAGTGGTATTTGATGGATTGGCTGCGTACTCTTCTGGCTATTGGAGCCAGCCTTCTTTTCTTCATGAGAACGGAAAATGGGAGGTCACAGTATATAGTGTTGCCGAATGACCCTCAAAGTGCACTGTGCCAAAGTCTCTTTAACGATTCATTATGGCGGATCTCGCCATTATGTCTCTGGTAACAGCTCTGATGTGTGGTATGGTATCGGAT
Organism: Pelobates fuscus; assembly: GCF_036172605.1. Lineage (NCBI taxonomy): Eukaryota > Metazoa > Chordata > Amphibia > Anura > Pelobatidae > Pelobates > Pelobates fuscus. The sequence goes on along the minus strand of NC_086324.1, from coordinate 24,794,805 downwards.
TTGCATACGTGGAACGCAAATGTGATGTGATGTATGTTGTTACAAAGCTCCCTCGTGGACCCCTAGATGTGATCCTCTCCTGAGAAATTCCTCTCCTCCTACTGCTCCGGGCATTCCCCTTATGCGTATGTCTTGTCGGCAGAGCCTAGTTTCTAGTGAGATTACCGTCTGCTTCAACTTCTGGATCTGACTGGTGAGCTCCTTTAGCTTTCCCCTAATTTCCTGCAGCTGAGTGTCTCTTGAGGCCTCCCCCTCCTCCACTGCCTGCACTTTCCTATGGACCATGCTGATCTCGGCCTGAGCCTTCTAGAGGTTGGCTTTCCATACCTGCCTTAGATTAATCAGCAGTCTCTTGATGTTGCCGTTCGTGGAGGGAGAGGAGTCATCGGTGAGTCATCCAGCTCCTAGTCTTCATTAGACTCTTCTGAAACCTGCGGGCTGCAGAGGGCCTTGGGCGCCACCTTGGAAGGGCCTGATATCAGGCAGAGTTTGCGGCTTTGAGCGTGTATGTCGCTTATGTTTGCACCCCATGATATCCTCTGGTGGGGGACGCAAAGAATCTTCTTAAATGTAGGTTTTTCGGCTGTATAAGTCACTTTATGTATGTGCACCAAAGTCAGCGTGTATGCCAAGAGATGTCCAGATGGCAACCTTAGAACCCCCCTGAGTGAGGCAGCTTGCTGGTGGAGAGTGGAGGCGGAGGTGGTAGTGGTGGGGAACTGTATTCTTCATGATCTTCCAGCACTTCTCCCTTGCGTGCCCTGCAGTGATGACGGGAGTCAAGTTATGATGCCAGCATCACTAAACAGCATGTGAGGGAGCAATGCTGTCCCCACTGGACCCCAGGGAAAGGATACATTCAGCTCTCCAGAAGTAGGGAGGCTGAGTGGACTTCAATAAAAATAATTAAGAAATAATCATTTGTGTGTGTTTGTGAGGGAATGTGTATGTGTCTGTCAGTTAGTGTGTGCATGTCAGTTAGTGTGTGTCTGTCAATGTGTGTCAAATCAGTGGGTGTGTCTGTCAGTGAGTGTGTATGTCAGTGAATGTGTGTGTGTCAGTAAGTGTGTCTGTCAGTGAATGTGTGGGTCAGTAAGTGTGTTTGTCAATGTGTGTGAGGTTAGTGAGAGTGTGTGTGTCAGTGAATGTGTGTGTGTCAGTGTTGCTGTCTTCTGAGTGTAAATGTGTGTGTGTGTGTCAGTGTCCTCTGTGTGTAAATGTGTGTATCCAGTGTCCTATGTGTCTAAATATGTGTTGTCAGTGTTCTTTGTGTGTAACTGTGTGTATTATATTTGAATTTAATTTAATGTAGCACAATATTCATATTTCTTATTTATTTTTAAAATATCCTTTACTACCTTTAATCAGGCATGTTCTCCCATTTGAGTTTAACCTAAATATCAGTGTCTACACATTTGTTTTATTTACAATTAAAATCAATAGCAATTACTTTCCTGAGGCAGGGGTACTTAGGAATATTTTACTTCTCCGTAAAAGGTTAAGAAACACTGATATGACCCATTGTTGCTCAACCTATCTGTGTGCTCTATGTGAACCTGCAGCAACAGGCAAGTAGGCTCAGTAGCAGTTGCTAAGATATTCTGATCCAAAATGGCTGCTCAGCCAGATAAAAAAGTAAAATTTTCTCAATAAAAATAAAATATATAATTTAAAAAGAATTAGAATGTTTGTTTAAATATAATACACTTTTTTAAAAAGCGAGAAGTGAAAAGTTGATGACAGTTGTCATTTAAGTGGTGGGGAATGGGCCTGTGTGTGGTAAAAAGTGGAACAAACCAATTTCAGCTCTATTCTACTCATGACCAGATAGAAAAAATGTTTCCATTCTCACTTATAAAGAACCTGTAAATTCTGTTCAGTGATGTACATTCGGGAAGTATAATATAAGTGTATTATTAAACCAGCAGTTGGTTTTGAAAGCACTGATCCATTGGGCTCACGTTCTAAGGATCATGCTATGAGACTCGCTCAATCCATGTCTCTCAGTGCATATGAACATCTATTTATGAGAACGCTAGCAAAAGGCCTGCATCATAAAGTGACCTCACTAATTAAAGTAGATTAAATTAATCTGCATAATGACCAAATCCATCCTGTAATGTCTTCTGGTTTTGCATGCAGAATTATTTCAATAAGTGTATGTAACATATTGACAGATTAAGCTAATCTAAAATATATCAGTGCAGAGATCTGAAATATACTTTTGATTACACACATGCATATCAGATGTTAGTTATGTGGAAAAACTGTCTGAATTCTCAATAAAATGAAAAAAAAACTACTCTTAACAGAGAAGCTAAATAATGCAGATGTTTTAAAGAAGACTCCTACTTCATTTTTTTTCTTTTTATTTAAAAAATAGTAATTCCGCAGTTATGGAGCAGGAAACGATAAAATCTAATTGTTTTTGTCATGTGCACAGCAATTTTACTCGTGAGTGGTTCGTTTTAGGCAGTAGTGATTAAAAATCTCATGTGCTTCAGGTGCTAGTCTACTCACCGTCTTCTACACAGCTCAGCCTGAAGTACTGAATGCTCCTTTTCTTATTGTTAGTTAATAATTCTCTCTCATTGAGGCAAATTAGGGACTTGACTGTGCTAGAGTGTCCAGACCAATGCTAGAGGCTATAGGGCTAAATGGCAGACATTCCTCTTTGAGCAATATGCATGAAACACAACATTGTGTGAGCCACAAAAGCCGTTCTGTATTTTTGATCCTTTCTAATTTAATTAGCCCAAGAGGTAGCGCATTAATTTGCCAAGAATTCTTCTGATGCGAAAGCTGCCCTCACTGCAGAGAATGGAAAAAAAATAACTTGCGTGTTAGCGAGGCATGCCAATAATGAAAGGGGGTTTATTTTTGTGTCACAAACGACATTGCAGGGATACAAGAGACTTTTAAACTGCTTTATCTGTGATTAAGCCGGTTGTGACACAGGAGTGTCATCTGTTACTGTCCAGGATACTTTTTTAAGTATTTAAATATTGCCTTTATAGAATGAGGTAAAAAAAAACTTCCCTTTGTGATAGTTTGATAGACAAACAGATAGAGAGATATTTAAGGGATATTTACTAATCAGCAGGTAGATCTTCATACCACAGGAAAGAAGTTATGCTAGGAAGTCAGAAAATACAACTCCATTTTATCTAATGATACAACTGGGTTTTTGTAATAAATCTGCTTATATAGCTGTGTTTCTCCAATAAATGTTCTTGATATACAAGCCCTGAGTGCCTGGACCATCCCGCTCTTTCTACTATTTGCTCAAGGCTTTGCCCACCTCAGGTCCAGCTAAGCATCTTGAATTTGAAGGGAGTGCGGTTGACTTTTTGCTTCTACGAGTACAGCTCACAGGCTGAATTCTGGATGTAACTCATCATGTGCTGCATGTGTGGTGTCCCTGATGCCACCTGGTGTCCCAGGTGTAAATGCTTAATTTACTCAACACTAGGAAAAATCATGATGGAGGTGGTTAACTAGAAGAATTGTTGCTGGTTGCATTCACAACTTATTCGTTTAAGTTAAATTAATAGAAAAAAAATGTGTGTCCTCGAGAGCCCAGCATTTAACATCGTACAGATGAAAGATTGTATCATTGCCCAACCAGTGGCATCTCTAGGATTCATTTTTAGGGGGGCACATGGTGGGCCAGGGACAAAAGTAGGGGTTCAGTTATAAATCATGTATGTATGCATTTGTGTGTGTGTGTGTGTATACACAAGCTCCCTTAATCCCTCTGTAAACTGCAGTCTCAGCCAGGTAGGAATTGTGTTGCACTGTCTGTTCAGCTCGCATCTACCCCATGGATTGAAGAATCCATGTCTTTTTTGCCCCCCTACCATCCATGTCTCTGTTCCCCTCCCTTTCATGTCTTTCCCCCCCCCCTTCTTCCATGTTGTGGATGTCATTTGTATTGTATGCAGTGTGTGTATTGAATACAGTGTGTGCGTGTGTGTGTTTGTAGTGGATGCAGTGCCTGTGTTTGTGTAGTGTAACTAGTGTTTGTGTGGTGGATGCAGTGTGTCTAGTGGATGCAGTGTCTGTGTAGTGTATGTGCATGTAGTAGTGTCTGTGTAGTGCATGTAGTGTTGGATAAGTACTGGGGGCTTAACTCCCCTCCCTGTGTGTGTGTGTGTGTGTGTCTGCCAGTGAATGTGTTTGTGTGTCTCTGTGTGTGTGTGTGTGTGTGTATATGTCTGTCAGTGAATGTGTGTGTGTCTGTCAGTGAATTTGTATGTGTCTGCCTGTGAGTGTCTGTCACATCAGTGAGAATATCTGTTTGTCAATTAGTGTGTGTGTGTCTGTCAGTGAATGTGTGTGTCAATGAGTGTATCTGTATCTGTCAGTGAATGTGTGTATGTCAAATCAGTGAGAGTCTGTGTCTGTCAGTGACATCTGTGTGTTTGTCATTGAATGTGTGTATGTCAAATCAGTGAGAGTCTGTGTCTTTCAGTGACATCTGTGTGTTTGTCATTGTGTGTGTGACTGTCAGTGTGTATCTGCCAGTAGGTGTGTGTCCGTCAGTGAGTGTGTCTGTTAGTGAGTGTGTGTATGTCAGTGAGTGCATGTGTCTCCGAGAGTATGTCAGTGAGTGCATGTGTCTCCGTGAGTGTGTTCATGTCAGTATGTGTGTCTGTCAATGAACATGTATGTTAGTTAAACAGTGTGTGAGACAATGACTGTCAGTGAGTGTGTATCAGTGAGGGCATGTTATATGTTAGTCTGCCTATCCACACTGCCATCCCCACACCCTGCCCCCCACACTGTCACCTTCCTACACCGTGCCCCCCACACTGTCACCTTCATACACCCTGCCCCCCACACTGTCACCTTCCAACACACTGCACCTCACACTGTCACCTTCCTACATGGCTCCTGGCATCAGTAGATGGCTCGTGAGGGAGCAGAGCAGGAGGAGTACAGCTCCCTCGCTGCCTCTGATGTGCTCAGAGCTGCCCGCCTTGGGGGTCCATAAATTGTTTCCTCCAAAACAGGAGGAAGTGATGGGGGCGTCCATGCGGGCACTTTGGGATAGATAGAGCCAGGGCCGGCTTTGGCCCTTAGGCGCCCTGTGTGACAAAATCACACACACAGGCTTACAGTCACACACAGGCAGAGTGTGATACACACAGCGTTATAGTGAAACAGAGGCACACAGTCACACACACAGAGGCACAGTTACAGTCATACATAAGCACACAGTCACACACACACACACACACATACATTTACAGTCACACAACCACACACACAGAGACAGGCAGTCACACACACACACACACACACACAGACAAAGTTACAGTCACAGATAGGCACACAACCACACACACAAACACAAAGGCAGACAGTCTCACACACATAAACACACAGTTACAGTCACACACTGGCACACAGTCACACAGACAGAGGCAGACAGTCACACACACACATATACACACAGTTAAAGTCACATACAGGCAGACAGTCAAACACACAGAGACAGAAAGTCACACACACAGTTACAGTCAAACACAGGCACACAGCCACACACACACAGAGGCAGACAGTCACACACACACATATACACACAGTTAAAGTCACATACAGGCAGACAGTCAAACACACAGAGACAGAAAGTCACACACACAGTTACAGTCAAACACAGGCAGACAGTCAAATACATGCAGTTACAGTCACACACAGACAGCCATACACACAGAGGCAGACAGTCACATACACACACACACACGCACGCAGTTACAGTCACATACAGGCAGATAGTCAAACACACAGAGACAGACAGTCACACACACACACAAAGTTACAGTCGCACACAGGCAGACAGTCAAACACAGAGGTCAGACATTCACACACACAGAGACAGACACAGTCACAGACACACACATACACACACACACACACATACACACTTACCTCTGTCCATTATGGGCTGGAGTGGAGGCAGTGCAGCTCCTGGAGTCTGGATTTTGGGGAAGAAGGGAATCTTTCCTGCTTTCCCCTTCTTGTTCAGCAGTTACCTCGGCCCCCCCCCACCTAGCAACGCCACTGCTGCCCAACTGGGCTGGTAGGGTGGTGGAGGTTATAGTAAATTAGGTAGGTGCCTAGTGTGGATGGCAGTGGGTTAGATAGAATTGAATGTTGGGTACGAGCATGGAGAACACTGAACCGTCATGATGTGAAGTCTGAACCTCAAAATCTAAGACTAAAATAACCAAAATGTCTTTAAAGTTGAATTGGAGATTATTTGCAAATCTGCTGTTTTCACCTATTTTAATTGGGGTTTTATTCACCATAACAAGGGCTCATAAACTTCCACACCATTACAGTGACCAACAAATCAGCACAACACAGTATGGGGAGTAACACCCTTTCTCACTGTATTCCATGTGAAAATTCACAACAACGCACTTAATGTGACTCTGTCACAGGGGAATGAGTTATACTCACCTGAACCCGTCCCTTGCAGCCACTGCCATGCTCTCCCATCCGGTCCTCAGCTCCTGGAACTTCTGTTGCATGAGCAAGAGTACAATATTGTAGTCAAGGCAAGATTGCGGGTTCCTCTATAGACAGAGCCTTTTTCCCCTTTGGTCATCACTAGTGACGGCTGGGGCTAGACAAGTTTTAAGTCTGACTTTTTATCAAGCTTGTCAAGCACAGGAAAAAATAGTCAGAATTTCTTTTGACTTGGTCAGAACTTCAGTGAAATTCCAACACATTTAATGTGAATATGTCATAAGGATTTTATAGTTCTAAAATATATATTTTGGAAGAAGGTGTGGGTGACAAATTTACTAGGCCAGCCCTCGGGGGCATTATACATTTAGATCAATGCAATATAAATAAACTTTTAAAATGTATATATCTATCTATATATCTATCGTTCTGTCTGTCTATCTACTTGTCTGTCTGTCTGTCTGTTAGTGGGATTGTCTGTGTGTATGTTTGCCTGCATTCCTACCTGTCAAATTTGGATAATATGGATAATAGGAAAATATATTAAATCGTTTTTCTTTATACAGTGCATTAAAATTGACAGAAACTAAGGCATTATTCTGGTCTCTGCCAACCTTTTTAATCATTATAATTAGTACTGGTATTAGTAGTTGCATGTCTGCAATTTTTGTAAATATACTTAATCTGTTATTTATCTGCTTTCTTGAATTAATACAAAACACACAAAGTGTAAAGTAAGCTTGTTAGACTTGTGGGCAAGTATTTTTAGACATAGATAAAACATATCATGTGATAGCTGGAACATCAACAAAATGCGTTGTGGTCTTCTGATAAATATGTTGGAATTGTGGCACTAATTGACTAACTTTAGAAACCCAAAACTCGAGGTAATTTCTGGAGCAGAAATAAAAAAAATACATTTTAAAATCTTCTCCTCTTAAATTCTATAAGTGTGTATACTGTAACTTTTATAACCATGGTAGAGTTTGTTCTATTTAAAGAAACACTATAGCATTGTGTTATTATGTATTATACAAACATATATTTCTAACGCCATAGTGTACTACATCCTGGTTAGGTTGTGGCCCCCCTCACTACTTGCCCCCCCCCCCCAATTAAGTATGTAAAATTACCCATGGGGAAGCAGTGGGAAGACGGTGTGCATGCACAAAAAAAGTCTCGCTGCACCAATCAAATGCTCTCTGTGAACAGCATTAAATTGAATATCCAAATAGTAGAATTACTGGGTGAAAACTACAGACATATTGCACTTAGTGGTCTTTTACTGCAGCCTTTATTAGACTTTTAATGCTACAACATATTCCAAGTTGTAAACCTATTCTCATTTTATAAATTGTTTCCATACTAACTTAATACTTTTCCCTCTATTATTTGATTGTGTATTATCTCTTTATTATATATAAAGGAAAATGTATTTCTACTTACCGTAATTTTCTTTTTCTGGTCATATGCCATGGCAGCACAAAAAGGGGTAGCTCTTTCCTATCCCTAACCAGACAGTAACCTAATTAAAACAGAAGGCATAAGTAACCCCTCCTATCCCTCCAACCCTCAGTCTTGCTTCAGCAATATCCCAGGGCTGGATCTTTGTGCTGCCATGGCCTATGACCAGGAAAAGAAAATTACGGTAAGTAGGAATACATTTACCTTTTTCTGGCCATATCCATGGCAGCACAACAATGAGTAATACCCAAGCAATAACCAAGGGAGGGAAGAAATACAAGACTTCCAAAATATGAATGCAAATTGACAATACACACCTCATAAGGACATTGGAAATGAAAAACCGATTGCCCATTGTTACCACATTATCAAATTGACCAACTCAAATGTATATATATAAAAAAAAATGGCTGAAAATTATTGGTTGAGGACCTAGCAGCCACTTACCTATAGGTTCCAGGGAAACCTGGCCACTGACGATTAAGAGGGAGAAATGGCTCTAGTGGAGATTATGCAGATATTCAAGTACTGTAACCCCTAGGGCTTAGTAGACTGAAAATAGCCAGGACTTTCCATCTGCTGATGGCTTATATAGAGGCATGAAGACTTTTCCTGGTCCATTAGTTAAGATAAACAGACTAGATACAAGATACCCAGAACAAGATAATCAGAAGAAAGCCAGATAGCGGATCTATAGAAATAGATCTTAAGACATCTATCAAATGTGTCCATTTGTTTGCAATTGTTTAGATTATGCTTTTGATACGTATTTAGGACAGGAGGAGAAAGTTTCATTACTGACTCTACTTTCTAATCAATAGGCTTTAGATATATTGTGGAAGGCAGTAAAGGGTTCTATGCAAAATAGTGCTTGAAGACCTGATATAATTCAGCCAGATGATAATGTCACCGATAGAGCCAACTTAATATTAAGCAGTTGTGGACAGATAGAGACTCATGGTTAAAAGGGGTGAAGATGTCAAAGAAGTCCACAGGGAGCAATGGTTAACCGAGGGATCATATAAATACAGCCAACAGATATTTAGAAACCTCCTTATCAAAGCCCTTTCACGAAAAGAGAGATCAGAGAGTGCTGAGACATGTACCTCTGAGGTGATGTGGCTAATTCCAAGATGAGTCCTGGATTGAAGAAGCTAGAACCTCCTTAGTAGAATGAAATTGAATGATCACCTAATTAGAAATAGATCAGGAAAACAGGCATCCCAACGCCGTAAAGGTAGCTGAGGATATTTGTTTTCCATGGCCTTCAAAAGGGTATTTATTACTGCAGTTGAAAAACCCTTATATTTAAGCCCTTCTTTACAATATTCAAAACCTTCAGAATGAGGAAAGTAGCACTGGACCCAGGGGCGTATTAGCCGCGAGGCAAACAAGGCATTTGCCTTGGGCGGCATTTTCCAGAGGGCGGCAAAAAACGCCGCCCCCAAATGCCCAAGGCAAATGTCTTGTTAGCCTTGCGGCTAACAGACATGCTGGGCTGGTTGCTGGTTGCTGGGCGGCCGGCGAGGGAGCTCTTCCCCTGAGCTCTCTGCTCAGCTCCCTCGCGCGCCGCCCGCAGAGTGAGACTGGGAGCCGGAATATGACGTCATATTCCGGCTCCGCCTCCCAGCCTCACTCTGCGGGCGGCGCGCGAGGGAGCTGAGCAGAGAGCTCAGGGGAAGAGCTCCCTCGCCGGCCGCCCAGCCTGCCCGCCAGTGCCGTCCTGCAGCCACTGGACCACCAGGGAATGGGAGAACCCCCCCACCCCCAGCATTCCCAAAGGTAAGGAGGCTGGGGAGGGGGGTTGTAAATAAAAAAAATGTGTTAATGTGAGTGTGTGTGTGTGTCTCTGACTGTGTGTGTCTGATAGTGTGTGCGTGTGTGTCTGTGACTGTGTGTGTGTGTGTGTGTCTGTTAGTGTGTGTGTCTGACTGTGTGTCCGACAGTGTGTGTCTGTTAGTGTGTGTGTCCGACTGTGTGTGTTTGTTAGTGTGTTTGTCTCACTGTGTGTGTCTGTTAGTGTGTGTGTGTGTCCGACTGTGTGTGTTTGTTAGTGTGTGTCAGACTGTGTGTGTTTGTTAGTGTGTGTGTCTCACTGTGTGTGTCTGTTAGTGTGTGTGTGTCCAACTGTGTGTGTTTGTTAGTGTGTCTGACTGTGTGTGTTTGTTAGTGTGTGTGTGTCCGACTGTGTGTGTTTGTTAGTGTGTGTGTCCGACTGTGTGTGTTTGTTAGTGTGTGTGTCTCACTGTGTGTGTCTGTTAGTGTGTGTGTGTCCGACTGTGTGTGTTTGTTAGTGTGTGTGTGTGAGTCCGACTGTGTGTGTCTGACTGTGTGTGTCTGTTAGCTAGTGTATGCGTATCTGTCAGTGAATGTGTGTGTATTTAGAAGGCGGGGCAGGGGGGAAGGGTTGGGTGGGGGTGGCGCGCGCGCACGCGCGGGGAGGGGGGTGGCTGAGTTTTGTCCTGCCTAGGGCAGCACAAAACCAAGATACACCACTGACTGGACCTGATGGAAGAGTGAAGAACTATTTTAGGAGATCCAATGGAGATGTTAAGGGTGTCCCTTTCCTGAACATAATCAATTTTGGAGAAAGGGATGAAATAGATTTTCGAATTGGAAACCCTCTCTCCAGAAGGTTTAAATATTGATTTTGAAATGTAGAATTATATCTGATTTATGTATCCTTTTTTAATTATGTTTTTTTTTATCTTTTTATGTATATTGTTTATTTTTTTTCTTAGATATATATATATATATATATATATATATATATATATATATATATATATATATATATATAATGTTTCCTCTCCTCCTAATTGTCTACTCCTTTCTCCTTTTTTTTTCATAACATAGACATATGTGGATTGCATTATTGATAAATCTCTGGATGGAGTCCCAATATGGTGTTTTTAATTTAGAATTACCATCAAAAGACGCGGAAGGTGAACCAAGATGGCCACTGCATTATTTCCGGTGGAAGCCACGGATGCCGATATTGGCTGTGACGAGAAAGCCCAACAGCTACCATATATACTCGAGTATAAGCCGACCCGAATATAAGCCGAGGCTCCTAATTTTACCCCAAAAAACTGGGAAAACTTATTGACTCGAGTATAAGACTAGGGTGGGAAATGCAGCAGCTACTGGTAAATTTCTAAATACAATTAGATCCTAAAAAAATTATATTAATTGAATATTTATTTACAGTGTGTGTATATAATGAATGCAGTGTGTGCGTATGAATGCAGTGTGTGCGTATGAATGCAGTGTGTGCGTATGAGTGCAGTGTGCGTATGAGTGCAGTGTGCGTATGAGTGCAGTGTGCGTATGAGTGCAGTGCGCGTATGAATGCAGTGTGTGAGTGCAGTGCGTGTATGAATGCAGTGTGTGTTTGTGAGTGCAGTGTGTGTGCGTATATATTAATTGAATATTTATTTCCAGTGTGTCTATATAATGAATGCAGTGTGTGTATGAGTGCAGTGTGTGTGTATGAATGAAGTGTGATGCAGTGTGTGTGATGCAGTGTGTGTTTGTGTATGTGTTGGTGGGGGTGGGCATTTAATATATTATTAATTATTATTATTTTTTTATTTTTTTATATTATTATTTTATTTTTTTGTATTATTATGTATTATTTAATTTTTTATTTTTTTTTAATTATATATTTTTTTCGTCCCCCCTCCCTGCTTGATACATAGCAGGGAGGGGGGCTCCTTCCCTGGTGGTCCAGTGGCATTGGCAGTTCAGTGGGGGAGAGGGGGGATTGCAGAGCTGTAACTTACCTGTCCTGCAGCTCCTGTCAGCTCTCTCCTCCTCCGCGCGGTCTGTGCAGCTCCCTCTGTCAGCTGACACTGTAAGTCTCGCGAGAGCCGCGGCTCTCGCGAGACTTACACTGGGAGCTGACCGAGGTGCTGAACGGACGTCGCAGAGGAGGAGAGAGCTGACAGGAGCTGCAGGACAGGTAAGTTACAGCTCTGCCAGCCCCCCTCTCCCCCCAGTCTGTATTATGGCAATGCAAATTGCCATAATACAGACTCTGACTCGAGTATAAGCCGAGTTGGGGTTTTTCAGCACAAAAAATGTGCTGAAAAATTCTTCTTATACTCGAGTATATACGGTATATTATGGCTGACAGAACTGTTCTGGCAGAAACAGGAAATTACCTTTATGTTCGGCAGATGGAACTGGAAGTTACATCACATGTAACCTCTGCCCCCCTGCAGAAACCAGACGTGACAAAGTACACCTTAGGGTGCATCAAGATGACTCCCATGTCCGGATAACAAAACCGGATGCAACATAAATATACGATAAACTGGAAAAATTATGGCACCAATTTCAGCAATTTAAAAAGGGAATAGTACCAAGTATCCAGCACCTGAAGAGGATGCAGAGTGCGTTTAAACACGTTGTTCAAAGACTGTGAACTTTTATGTCACCAAGTCAAATGGAATGTAAAAATATTTAATTTGTTGTGTAATAAAATGTGATATCGTACATCTGGTGCCATTTTCAAATCTTCTATCCCTGAGGGTGAAAGCTTCTATCAATAAGACCTGGAAAGATCACTCTGCATATCACACTCAAAGTGTACTTACCTGAGACAGTTTTTTACACAGGCTCTAGAAAATGTGAGTGTGATACTTATTAGTGTTTTATTTATATTTAGCCTGTTTACTAGCTGTATTGCCCTTTGAGATTGTGTGTCTTATTTCTCTTAGGGAATATCCAGAAACCTCTAAAGGGTATATACTAATTTCTTATTGTATAAACACTATTTATGTCACACTGTTACAAAATAGGTTTTTATGCAATGTGCACCATGACCACAAAGCAGGCTGTAGTGGTCATGATGACTGAAGTAACCCTTTAATATTTTTGGCTAGGATGTTCAAATTACTACAATATGTTAGAACAACATTTCAAATGGTTTATCTAGAGAAGTTACCATTACAATCTGGGGATTTCTGTAGATAGACCATTTGAAAAGTTTAATAACATATTAAATCAAGGCCAAAATCACATTCGTGTATATCAGCGACTGAACTAGCTGGTGGGGCTGCACCAGAGCCTGGACAAGAGCCTGCACACTGGAGGAAGGGCCATCATGTGCCCCATGCACTTAAGGCAACCAGATGGGTATTGCTAAACAGAGGCGTGGTCAGGCACCACAGCCCTTTAAGAGCATGACTGGACCCCTATAGTATTGGATGCTGGAAGTAAGTGAGTGCTGGCCAGGAGGGAAAGAGGCACAGGCAGCAGTGGGGAGTGAGCTGTTGCAGAACCCCCACACATCAGCCACAGTCAGCAATACCTCATGCAAGAGTAACTAATAACACTAAAGACAAGATGTATGCTAACAGGAGGATGGCTACAAGTATAACAATTACTACATATGTGTGTATCTATGTGTGTATATGTCAGTATGTGTATATGTTTATGTGTATATGTGCCAGTGTGTATCTGAGTGTGTGTGCCAGTGTGTGTATCCGCATGTATGTGTGTTTATCTGTGTGTCAGTGTTTACTTGAGTGTGTGCTATTGTCTGTTTCTATGTGTCAGTATGTGAATCTGAGTGTGTGTGTGCCAGTGTGTGTATCTATGTGTCAGAAAAGGTATTTGAGTGTGTATCAGTGCAAGTGTGTGTATCTGTGTATGTTTGTGCCAATGTGGTGTATCTGTGTGTTAATGTGTATGTATATCTGTGTAAGTATGTAAGTATGTAACGTGTAACACCAACATAACATATAGTTAAGATGCTTTTAAATAATATATGTAAAAAATCCAGTTACAAAAATATAAAAATAAGAATGCAAAGCATTTTTTCCCAGAAACCGAAAGTGTGCTGGTTTCTTGATTTAATAAAAAGAATTGACTGTGCCATAACTGTTACAAGTCAATTGACTTAAAAACTTATCAGACAGGAGCTGTAAAATATGCTTCCTTGAATTCATTAAGACTCTCGTGGTCTCAGAGCGTATCAGCACATATCAGGTCTGGCAGGTAATATAGCTCAAACATGCCTGTTATTTTATTTCCTGTGCTTGTGCAATGTGTTTCCTAAAGGTGTTTTGCTCAACAAATGTTCAAGCTATATATACTAATAAAAAAACGTTTAAAAGAACAGTGTATGGTTAGGAATAAAAATAGGCATTTCTAACACTAGAATACTTGCTACTTATATCCAAGAGGTAATAAAATAAAGAGTTTTACTGTTTTCACCATATTTCTGATGGCACAGCGGTCACATTGCCGCTGCCTCCCTTCCCTGACTGATGTAATCAATACTGATGATCTTTTCCCCATAGGGAAGTATTTGGGGCTAGTGCGCATGAAGGGCAATCACCATGCTGCGCAAATCAGCATCTTCGCATAGAGATGCATTGACTCAGTGCATCTCAGTGGATGAATGCTCAGCCTCTCCATGCAGAGTGCAGGACCACATCCAGGAAATTCTTCTAGTGGCTGTCTGAGTGACAGCCACTAGAGGTTGCGTTAGGCTGCAATGTAAACACTGCATTTTCTCAGAAAACATAATGTTTACACTCCAGAGTTTGCAGGGACTTATTTTTCCATAGAAATATTTCCTATAGTCAGAAATTATGGGGTATAAACTAACCAACTTTTTCATGCATTTTTTTCCATCCTTTTTTTTCTGCCTCCTAACACTATCCACAAATGTGTTATAATATTAATGATAATAATACACACAATGCTGTGTGACCTAGAACAAAATAACCTTATTAAATAGGGACAAATAAAATGAATGCTATTGAGAGATCACATGTCTGCTATCAGGGCCGGACTGGGGATTCCAAAGCAGCCCTGGAAAAAAAATCTATGCCAGCCCCATAAGTCATTGCACCATATATTGTCGCATGTAATATGTAAGACTATGTCTTGCCACCCTAGATGATTGAATATATATATATATATATATATATTGCTTTTTCCAATATAAAATATTGGTCCTTAGCGTGTCAGTGCGGATTGGCTGAGATCATCAAGCTTGATGATCTCAGCCATAGAGGAAGGGCCAGTTGAGGGGAGACCAGCACGACGTGGGGGAAAAAAAAGGTGAGTAAAAACACACATACACACACACATAGCATGACAGACACACACCATGACACAGACAGACCGTGACACAGACAGACACACACCGTGACACAGACAAACAGCAACAGCTTGACAAAGACCGTGTAGGTCGAAACGTTGCGATGGAGTGGGTTCAATAAAATTGCCTGATTTGTACCTTGGAGTGCCTCGACTTTTCTATTTTGTTATACAGACACACATTACATGACACATGCAGACACACATACACCACGACACAGAGAGACCGTGACACAGACACACACACACACCGTGACACAGACAGACACACATTAAATGACACAGACAGACACACACACATTCCATGACAAACACACACACACACCATGACACAGACAGAACATGACACAGACAGACACACACACACACAAGGACACAGACACACATTGCATGACACAGACAGACACACACACCATGACAGACAGAGACAAACACACACCATGACACAGACAGACACACACACACACACCATGACACAGAGACACACACACACACACACACACACCATGACACAGAGACACACACACACCATGATACAGACAGACACACCATGACAGACAGAGACACACACACACAATGACACAGACAGACACACACAATGACACAGGCAGACACACACACCATGACAGACAGAGACACACACACACAATGACACAGACAGACACACACAATGACACAGACACACACACACCATGACACATACATACACACACACCATGACAGACAGAGACACACACAATGACACAGACAGACACACACACACCATGACACAGACACACACACATACACTCACACTGACACACATAATTTTTACCTTTGTGCTGGCGGCCGCATGGGGAGCTCAGTGTGATGGTGACTGCATGGGGGAGCTGGCTCTTCTGGCGGCCGCAAAGGGAGCCCTTCTGGCGGCCGCTGGCTGGGGGAGCCGCAGGGGGGAGCCGCAGGGGGAGCAGGCTGTTCTGTCTCTGCTCCCCCGCCCTCGCGCGCAGCTTAATGAGACCACGGCCGGAATAAAAGCTGCGCGCTGGGGAGCAGAGACAGAACAGCCTGCTCCCCTTGCGGCCGCCAAAAGAGCTCCCAAAGCCAGCGCCCGCCAGAAGGGCTCCCCCAGCCAGCGTCCACAGGTCAGCCAGCTCCCTGCCCGGCCCCAGGTGCTGACGGCCCACCGGGAAATATCCCGGTATCCCGGTGGGCCAGTCTGGCCCTGTCTGCTATTGTGTACCTCTACTGAAGGTAGCTTTGTTTCAACCTGAGATAAGGATGGCCAATATATGTAAATGCCAAAAAATAAATAAATGATAAATGGCTCATTGCTAACTTTGCCGTAGTCAGCTTCCGACAAATTGGTATTAGCTAAAATGGCTCCCGGTAAGTTAGTGACTCCCGTCTGTTTCCATGCTACAACATGTAACTGTTAATGACTAGTAATTAGGTCCTGCTGTAAGTTTTAACATCTCTTGCAGAGATTAATAGGAGACGATAGACGCTAAGCAACACCTGCTTTAAAAACAAGACGGAAAAATTACCACCTGTCGCTATCGGAATAAAAATTACACCTGCCTCATTTAGGTGTGAAGAGGAAAAGTCAAGTTAATGACTACAAACTATCAATACAGCCTCTAGCAAAAAAAATAATGAATTCTATATTTAAGTACACTTCAGAGCTGAAGCCTGTGAACACGCATAGTATATGTAGTATGTGATAAATACCTGTGAAATGTCATACGTCAGGTGTACAGAAACAAGAAGGGGGTGTCTGTAAGTTGTTTTTTAATTCTCTACAGTTCACAGTTCAGTGCAGAAACACTTAACAGCGACTTGTTCAGGTGATCACAGGTGATGTGCAGATGTGTTGAGAAAACATTGTCTTTGGTCCAGGTGGAGGTGGTATGGCAGTTAACCTAAAAAAAAATAAGGCTGTTTGACCAGCTTTTAAAATGGTAAAAGCTAACTTGTGGTCCCTATTAGTAAAGGCACATGTGAGTGGTGTGGTGACGTCAAAAGCTGTATTTTTTAGCAGTAATAATCTACCGGCTGTTGGTACTAATGATGCTTGTCAGCTGCAATTTACCGACAAACACAGACAAACACAGAGGGACAACCCAGCCTGTGAATCTTCACAAAGTCTACTAAATAAGTACAGTTTGGCCTAATGATATAAATATCTACACAATGTGTGAAAACAAGATAAAACAAAACAAAAGGTCACGGTATCCTTCAAAATAGAGCTTTTCGATAGTTCTTATTCTAGTGTCTTATTCTACTACTTTCATGGTGGCTGAATCATTTTTAGTTGCCCTACACTCAATCAATATACATGCAAACACTTTCAGAATTTCACCAAAGATAGGCTGCTTACTTGTCTCCTACGAGCACTGCCGATTAATTTTCTTATTTTTGGAGTTCACTAAAAATGCTCTATAAAGCTATAAAATTAGAAAGCATTTCCTTTTTGCTTCTCGTTTCTGTTCCTGACGAATCCCTCTAATTTAACAAATTCCTTAGAGTTTGTATACAAGTAAGAAATAGCCATAATATGCAAAGACATGAAAACAATCATTAAAAATACATTGGTGCTTTTATATAAACCAGTAATGTTAGCATTGTACCATAGCGCTTTCTTACTTACCCACACCTGTCTAAATAATAAATTACTTTACATCCTTATTTATATGGCTTGAATTTATGGTATTCTAACATACGGAGTTTCGAAATTGCTGGGATAAATGTCAAATCATTGTGTGTAGATTTTTTTGTTACCGACCCCACAAGGGAATTCTTACTGTAAAACCTTATTTTCACTTGATAACTTACAGAAGATGAAAAAAAAATTATCCTAAGTAACGGTAATACCGAGCATGATGCTAGCAAACGCTGAAAACACAGACCACTGAAGGGTAGATCTTATTCCAGTGGGCGGTGGGTATAATTTAGAAATTAATACCTTTGTGTTAGTGTAGTAGACGATAGACAGGAAACAAGGAGACAGCAACAATATGAACTCTGCCTCAAACATAAATAAATATAAATATTTTTTTTCTGTGGTTTACCAGTTTTTCTCCAATGCAGTTACTGTAACGGTATATTTTACTTTTTTTTTTTTTTTTTTTTAGTTTTGTCTCAGAAGACGTCTGGCTTGAACTTAGGTACAGTGACTCGGAAAAAAATAATAAAAATAAAAAAACTCTGGAAAGTTATTTAAATACCCACCACTCCACTATCTAACATGTGTTCGGCTTTGATATGTAGTATATTAACGGACAACAGCTTCTCAAAGCTACAACCAGGTACCTGTACTCCAATCTACCACCAGCAAAGAAGGCTTGAAAATTACTTATCTGTTTTGGAATATTTAAAACAAGACCTCACTTTATTTTCTTTTAATAATTTCCCTGGCATTATTACATCTAGGTTCAAAGCCAGGCAAGTTCTCCTGAATACTTGTAGATTAGGTTATGTGCTGTGACCACTGCACTATATAATAACCTCTAGGGCAAATGAAAATAGACAAGTGGCTAATTTGCCAACATGCTACAATGTAATCCTTCAGTTTTCTACCCTGTCTGAACCTGAGTGGGGTTAAATACGCACGACAGGCTCGCCTAATGGCAAAAAAGGGTTCAAGAAAATCACTGTAATATTCCTGTCAATGTAAAATAGTTTAATTAGATCTTAGAGCCATATTTTTTAGAAAATTGCATTTATACACATACAGCTTAGAAGTTCTTTGGCAATAAAACAACTTCACTAGAGGTAGACAGCTGTGACAAATTGTGCCAAAGTACTCATCTCGTGACACTTTTCTATTCAAAAATAAATCCACATGTGGTATTAATTCCTCAGCTGAAAAAATATAAAAAGTATCCCAATGAGCTCCATGGGGTAGATTTTACATAGCGATAGTTTGCGTCATTCTTTATTATAAAATATGTCCCCATTTTCTACACACATGATAAAATACTTTGATATGGGCAAAAAGGTAATGATGTCCTCTGCCTGATATACTGATGGGTTAACAGTGTTGGAATCTTACATGGGTAGATGCAAAGGTCAAGTGCATGTTGTACTTTGCTTTTTCTGTGCTGCCTGGTTCAGAGGGACTATTTATCGATTATCTCAGAGCCTGCTTACATTAACTCATTTTCTGGTTCATAGTAACCTGTACCTCGAGGGTCAAATGCTTTCTCCAACTCTACACTAGTTCTAGGAGTACCGATAGTTACGGTATTCTATTTATCAATTTCTGCGGTGACCATTACTCTTGTGGTGGTCTGGTCGTGGAGTAAGCAAAGCTTTTGCCTAGGTTCTAAAACAGCCAGCTAAAGAGTCCAATATACAAACGTGAAAAGCAAACCTTATCAGAAAAAGTTCAAGTTAGCAGGGCTCCTAAGTTCATGGCAACCCACTACTTGGTTTTATGAGATGAAGAAGAACACAAAATACTTATGCATGGTGGAAATTATTTGTCGATAATTCATTCTATTCAGACAAAGTTCAACCAATATTTTTAATTTGGTATTTATATTTGGTCAAATAGAATGCAGTGATTAACACCAAATTTTTCAGTGGTTAAGATAAGTAGAAAAGTTCCTCATTTGGTACCCTTATGTCGGATTGCCATATTTAAGTTTACAAAATTAGGGAGAGATCTGTGTTTTTTTTTTTAATAGCTTCTTATATTAGTATCCTTAAATATAGCAATCGCACATAAGGATACCAAATTAGTGAGCAATCTACTAAACAGGTGAAATATCAAAATTAACCAAGGCACTTTTCTTAATTTTTAAATTTTAGCGTTTTAGTAGAGCTCCCTTATTTGGCACGCTTATATGGGATTAACATATTTAAGGATACCAAATAGGGAAGCTGTTTATTAGATAGGCACGAGTGTACACATCTAAGCCAAGGAGCTATGGGATCTAAGCCAGGTTATATAACATGACAGCTACAATACAATTTGATAACTTCATATTTAATAGAGTTGTATAAAGATCAATATTCGTTTTCATCAGAATCTGGTAAGGACACAACTTTGCAGTTTCTGTAGACATCATTATTATTTAATGAATGGTTTAGGTCTGAAGAGTTGCAGCTAGGTTCATTTAAATGATTACTTTACCTTTCTTTGGTCATTTATCTAGTCGGTTTGGACCAAAATACACCCAAGCTATTTTGCCCTAAAGCTTAACACATAGCTATCAACTCTTTATAACCTAATAAACAAGTTTAAATAACAGCCTGTAAAATAGGAACTTTGTGGCAGTAGTCTGTCCTTCACTTTTATCACACAGCTAGGTTACTAGATAACAATACAGGTATTGATGCATTCCTCATGTCTGTATGTTCTACAATGTTCATCTAGTGTGTCCGCAACTAATGGAACACTCCAAGAATCTCCATGAGAGCTGGAAGCTCTCTGCATTGACCAAAGCCAAGCAGTGCATGGCTAAGCTCAATGGCTCAGAGTTTTTAGCTGACACTCTGAGCCAATAAGCTGGACTTGCACGACAGGGTTTAGCTCAGGAAAGCTAACAGAAACTCTGTGCAGGGACGTCTGACTCTCAATAAGGACTGTGATGGGTGCCCAGCAGACTCCAGCTAAGTTGTCAAAACATTAGCAGATGGTTTAACCACTTTGGCCACGTTGCAAAGGCACTACTGACATCATGCCACCATATACGGCGCATGGAGTGTTCCTTTAACAAATAATACACTGATTGTATTCTTTTCTTAGACAGTGCACTAGTGTACCAGAGTGTACTTATATATTTCTATACATATTCTTGGGTTTTACCCAGTAATTACCCCTCACAAGACAATTAAAGCATTGTTTACATGTTGGATTGTATAATCTAGTTAAAGGAATGCTGGTCATATGTGAAACCATATGATTGATACTTTATCACTTTGTGAATATTGTAATTTTTACTGTCATCACCTACCAGAGCAAAGGTGAAAGTCCTGTCCTTAATTGACTTGAATTCATCAACCGTCTGTCATGACAACCATCTACCATCTGATACATCACACCCTAAAAATAATTTTGCAATGTAATTTGCACGTTGGTATAAATTTCTGCAAATTGTATGCACCACATTTGTTTAACAGGAAAGCAAATTATATGACTATAACTAATTGCCTTGAAAGCCTCTCTAATGACAAAATAATAAAATTATATATTTTTATTGAATTCATAAAATGGTTTGATTATTTTTTTTTAAATAAGTAATTTTTCAACTTATCTTCAACAACAATCTCTGATCATTTAACTGCAGCTCCCGACTAATCCCCATTTAAATGGCATCATTGGTACTTTACAGGTTTCGTCCAGACATCACAAACAGAGACGAACAAAATGACAGCATCGACATATTGAGATCTGTAGGGAAGAAAGGGAGAAAAGATAATAACAATACAAAATGACTAGTGACAAAAGGGGAGAGGACAATCATACATAGATACAAGGGGAAGAAGTATAAAAAAAAAAACAGCAGTGCCACTTAAAGATAAAAAAGCAAGTCTCAGAACTTACCGCAGGTCCTAAACACACAAAAGAGGTTTTGTTAAACTCCCCCCCATGTTGTTGGCTGCAGTGCCTGCAAATAAACCTTTAACTTTTTAGTTTAGCACTGATTTTTGGCATTTACATATATTGCCCTCTATCTGTGCATCAAAAAATAAATGAGTCCACAAAGTTTTTCTTAAAGCTGATAAAAAAAAACATCAGCTCACAGGCAATACTACACATATAAAAATGAAAAACATTATAGGATGATATACACTAATCTTCAATTATTTCTATAACAAAATGGTTCGCTTTATAGCGGTTTGATCAAGTTATCAAGTCATGCATTTTATATCTGTCCGAAAAAAACAAATAAGAAGTAAAAAGACTGAGTAGTTTGTGTTTGCTATGATTTTCACCTATCCCCCTATGGAGTCCATTTGTTCATCTAAGTGTTAACGCAGACACGCACCGATTACCCTACAAAACATTTTTCAGTCTCAAATCGATACAGCCTGTCCCTTTATTACCTATGTGATATATTTATAAGCTGGCCATAAATTCCAGCAGGTGGACTAATCATGGTTTAGATCAATGTTATAGGGTCGAGTTAATGTTAAATAACTCATGTACAGAGACCCTTGCATAATTTTTCAAACCTTAGGAGCATTTGTTGTGCATATATTATTCAACATAAGTGCTTCGTCTGTCAAGAGCATTTTGAAATGTGCAACGTACAGTATGGTATTTTCTATTTTTATAGCCCAATGTGAAAATGACATCTGACTTTATTTTTTAAAAAAAAAGTGTCAGCCCCCTCCTTGGGTATCTGGTAGCACAGCAAACTAATGATAATTTTTGCAACTCTTTGTGGCATATTTTTGCATCGCATGCATTTTCACTTACAGCAAAACTATGAATCTTAACAAGGCTTGAAATTCTAATTATTACAAACATGTCTAAGCAGGTAATTTTATAGGGGAAAAAAAAATTCACTGGCGAATCCAAATTTATTTCTGATTGAATAAAAAGGATCTGATGTACAAACACGGCAGGTGATCTCAATCATCTATACACGCAGTATGCGGGAGTTAATTATTTGATACAATCTATAAAAAGAGGCACAGATATTAATATCCTAATTATCCAATGCAAAAATGATTGAAACATTTTTATCATGATAAATTATAGTAAAGAAGTCAATGATGTATTTCAAATTATTTCCCCCAAAAAAGACATCTAATATTGACAATGTAAAGGTATATTAAAGAATGTATTTCCATATTAAAGGTATGAGGGAATCATTGACACTATCCTTAATGAGGCAGCCAGTGTTCCAAAAAAATAAGAAGATAAATTGCGGATAAATGAGAAGTATATCTCCAATGTCATCTCGTTGGAAAACGGAACGTTGCGCATGTTGGTAAACAAAACCATGGACCACTAACAGAAGGCTTTCATGACTGTGTCATAACTTTTGATGGGGCCTAGTTTCCATTATTTACAATTAATAATATGGGTTATTAAACAGGGTCAAAACAATGGACCCCAATTTGTAACAAGGTGGCAAGCTAAACAGGGCTCTAGTTTCTCTGCCGCCTGACCTCCCCTGTTTTTGTATTGTTTTTTTTTATCTATATCTTTATTTGTCAAAGCTTCAAATGTTAAGTGTTAGTTTAAAATGCGTGATACAATTAAAGCAAACATTTCTGCACTTAAATAAAAAATATTTACATTATTAACAAAATATAACACAATGAAAAAAAATAAAAAAATACAATATTCTCTCTTTTTTTTTTTTTTTTTTTTTTTTTTTTTTACTTAGTTTGAATTATGCTTGGTACTTTGATCATTTTAAATCATTTTGTAGGCCAAAAATCCAAAGTACCCATCAGTGACAGGCTTGAAAAACTCTAATAAATTTGTTGAGCTCTAATAATTTGAAATCACTGCACAAAGCTATGAACATTTGTAAATTCAAGGGCACATAAAAAAATCTGAACAGCTTCAATTATTTTAAATCACCATGAGCAGTATATAGAATGATTTAAATTGTTGCAATGTTTTACATTTTTCAAGTATTTCGAGTTGGATGAGAGTCAAACAGCGTTCCAAAGTCTCAGCTCAAGACATATTGAACAGATTCAAAATGTAATGCTCAACAAAATGTTGTATTCTTCAAAAATAAAGGTTAATACTACATACCTCATTTTTGATAGCACTTTGAAGTAGCAGTGTTCACGAGGACCTATCAGCTAAACTACGTTGACTTTTTCAATAAAGTGCCACTGATTGTCTTTGTTGTGTTAACATGTGTATAAGACGTCTAGCAGGTTTAATATATACCTACTTAATAACATTTGTGTTTATTTTTTTCCGGTTTGTTTTGCTTAAAGGGACACTGTAGGCACACAGACCACTTTAGATAATTGAAGTGGTCTGGGTGCACTGACACGTTTGCACTTAGTGCTGCAATGTAACACATTGCAGTTCCATAGAAACTACAATGTTTACATTGCATCTCTAAGTCTGCCCTTAGTGGCTGTCTACCAGAAAGCCACTAGAGGGCTTCCTGAATTGAAACAGACCATCCTCACGCTCTGCATGTCAGATTTTTCCCCCTATTAAAGCATTCATATGAGAAGGTCTAATGCGCATTATACCCCGCTCATTGAGGGACGGAGGATGATGATGAGCTTCGACCTAGCGCAGAGGCAAATCCCTTTAGGGAATAGGTGGGAAGAGGTGGAAAGGAGAGGGGAGGTAGGGGGAGCGGTAGTGCAAGGGTAGTGCAAGGGATACAGCTTTTTATTCCTGGCACTACAGTATCCCTTTAAGACATAGGAGTCAATGTACTAGTTATCCATGAAAATGACACCCATTACCCATTGCATTTTTTTCTTAATAATTTTATTTTAAGAGTTTCACATAAAAAACTCAAAAGGAAACTACAACATTCTATGTTAAACACACTGAAAGAGATGGCATTTCTCGGATAAAAGCTTCAAGGTTACCTGTTAGGGTATTCTTATA
This sequence comes from Pelobates fuscus, assembly GCF_036172605.1. Taxonomy (NCBI): domain Eukaryota; kingdom Metazoa; phylum Chordata; class Amphibia; order Anura; family Pelobatidae; genus Pelobates; species Pelobates fuscus. Next base: position 24,770,207 of record NC_086324.1, on the reverse strand, counting down.
ACTCTAAGTAACTCATGGGTGATCTTGACCGTAGACTAGACTGTATAGTTGGGCAAATTAAAATGCACTGGAAGCGCCCCCTAGTTGCTGAGCTCAGGGGGAGTTCTCTGAACTGAACTCCCAAAATAAGATTTTGTTGAAATCATACGAGTATCGATTCGACCATACTTAGAAAAATGAAACTTTTAAATCAAATAGTAAAGTACCCTCAACTTGTAATTTTTTTATTTTTCTACCATTTCTGTTCCTATTATTTATATTGTACCAACATATTCAGCAACAATTTATAGATTTGCAATATGTTTAGAGTGTTGGTAGCCCCCCATTCAGAAAACGGTTTGAGAAAAGTACGTTCACTAATCAGTGCCACCCTTATCTGAGGCTTCTTGTTTCAAGCTTTGGAGAAAAGCAGAAAGAGAGGGGGAGAGCTGATCGGCGCTGGATTCAAGACGTTGAGGTTAAAGCGTTCAATAATGGCTTAACCCTTAAGTGTAAGTCAGTCCCAGGACCTATTAAGTCCATAGCAACTTCATTCTGATGAAGTTGCTATGGTGCCTTTAGGTTTCCGTTAAACCATTCTTTAACAGGTATTAAGAAGCCTAATGTATTCCAAGAAAACACCCACAACCCCATTACCCCACCATCAGCAGACTAACTGGACCATTTACACCAGGTACAAAGGAAATCAAGTTATAGCTTTGTCATAGTGTTAAAATCATTTCACAGAAAAGTGTGCCAGTATTACAATAAGCAAGTATTAAACACAAAGCAGATTATTTACTAAACACTGATTTACAGCAATTTAATAAAAAATAGCAAAATTTTAACTAAAGCAAAATTGTTACTATAGCTATGTTGGAAAGTAACACCAAATCAGCTAAAGATTTCAATTTTTCAACTCCTAAGTTCCAAATTCTGGCAAATTATACACTTGCCAGAATTTGGAACTTAGGACTTGAAAAATTGACTTCTTGTTAACTCTTACTGCTTGCACGTCATTTGTCAACTCACTGCAAAGTAAAAATCATTACCAGCTAACAAATTAACGAATTTCCATCTATAACTATAAATGCAGAAAGAAAAGTCCTGCGCTCACTCCCATCACTGGGCGGCTGCAATGACTACAGTACTAAAACACCTGCATTTGTTAAAAAATACAGCGCAGGTAACTTGTTTTTCTTTGGTTTTTACTATATATTGAGGCTGATGTGTACTGTAGCCATTGCAGTCGCCCAGTGATGGGACTTTTCTTTCTGCATTTGTATCCATTTTTGTATCACTCAGCCTTGTTACAATGCAGCCGCCCATCCCATGTGTTCCCTATTAAGGGTTAATAATATATAGGGGTGTATATAAAAAAATACCCCTTTCTGTCTCATTAGAGATTTTTGCCAGAGGCTCAAGGAAGCAAGGTGAATGGTTAGAGTTAGGACCCACCTAGGGGGGGTCTGCCTTGACGTTGCCAGGTCGGCTCATCCTCTCATGGTCATTGGAGGTAACTAAAAAACCTCCATTTGTTTAAAAATACATAGGGATTAAGGAGAGAGCGCAGGTAACTTGTTTTTCTTTGGTTTTTACTATAACCATAAATGACTACTATCAACTTTATTTTATACCTAAAAATGTAAGTCTTCATACATACATAACAGAACAATTAAAATATCGCCAGTACTTTAGGACAACTTTAATAAATCCCCCAAAAAATAGATCCATCACTTTTTGAACTATCCTAGTTCAGCACATTCTTGTATTGTTTTATATGTTTGTACCATTTGCATAAACCCTGCTGAGAATTTCACACTCTCCATATTTTAAAAATAAAACAGTTGAGGTGCTGAATCCCAATTAAATAGCATCCAAACATTTCCAAACATCCTGAGGGTTGGGAAGGATCTGTGAGATTCCAGAGATTTAAGAAAGCATGTGGGATGGTCTAATTCAGGGAATGGCTAGGAATAGGGATGAGTTTGTAACGAACCCATGTACTTGTCTATTCTTATCACCAATCTGTTTAACCTATTTAAAGATGGCTAGGGTGATAACAGTACTAATAATATAATACTTGGCTTGAATATAAAGAAAAACTGTTTACAAATGTTTTAGATGCTTTTCTCGATTGAAGGACTGAGATGCTGTAAATTTCTGAAAATTAGCTTTTTTTGCAGTATTCTTTTTCAAATATTATTTTAAAATGATCTAGTGTTATGGGTTTAGTGAAGGATGCTAGTGAGTTATTTTTAATGAGGTTGGTTAAAAGTAGATACTGTGTTAACACATAATATTGCAGTATCATTAACTTGCTGTGGGATTTAACTCTGACATGGATATATAGATTGGGATGTTTATTGCACCATGCCTTATAACTATATCACATGTGCATTGACAAAATGTGACTTTATATAAGCACAATCACATGCTATGCATACATTAGAAAATGTATTTCACTGTAATATTGGACTGACTGCAGCTATGAATTATGGGTAGCAATATTTAAATAAAGTATACATCATTTATCACTTTAAAGGGACACTATAGTCACCAGCACCACTACAGCTTAATGTAGTTGTTCTCGTGAGTATAAAAAGATATGGAAGGGCTGCGCCAAATAAGGGTAGATAGTCCAGTAAAGTATTGCTAGGGTGCCAATAGATGGTCTAGGATACTTGATAGAGTTTCTCTGTGGATGCGTCTAGTGTAGACCGTTCCGTATATGTAAATACAAGAGAGGTAGAGGCGACTAATGGTATAGTATGAAAGTTCAGGGTGTGATAGGTAACAAAATGTAGAGAACTCACATTCAAGAGAGCTATGGCCAGCTCTGGTGTGGATTGCGTACAGCGGTATAATCCCCGCTTATGGGATATGTAGGGAGGGGGCCTCCGTCAACACCGTCTGGTAGTCCAGAACTTGGAAAAGAAAGACAGAAAGCGACAATAGTGCTCTCAATTTTGATGTGGTTCAGTGTGCAGATAAGAAAAGGTAAAAAACTCACATTTGAGGGAGCTATGGCCAGCTCTGGTGTGGATAGCGTACAGCGGTATAATCCCCGCTTATAGGATTTGTAGCGGCGATACGTCCGTCAGCACCGTCTGGTGATCCAAGGCTCCAATATAGAAAAATAAAAAGCAGCAATAGTGCTCTCAATTGTGATAGGTTAAGAGAGTAGTAGAGGAAATAAAATAATACTCACAAAGATAGAGCAGAGGTACTGCTCTATGGATAGGCGCTGGTGGTATGATCCCCACCTAGGATTTCTTGAAGTACTGGAACTTTAAAATTGCCAGTGGAAGTAAAAGTAACCAGGAAAGGTTAAAATGCCAGGAATAGGTAAAAAAAAGTTTAAAGTGCATAGAGAGTGCAATAAAAAGAGGATTGGTACAATAAAGTAGCCAAAAAACTTTTATTGATCTAAAATACACAATAAAATACAGAATTAATAAACATAAACGCGTTTCACCATAAGTGGCTTCTTCAGAATGGGATAAGTAGATACTGTGTTAACACATAATATTGCAGTATCATTAACTTGCTGTGAAATTTAACTCTGACATGGATATATAGATTGGGATGTTTATTGCACCATGCCTTATAACTATATCACATGTGCATTGACAAAATGTGACTTTATATAAGCACAATCACATGCTATGCATACATTAGAAAATGCATTTCACTGTAATATTGGACTGACTGCAGCTATGAATTATGGGTAGCAATATTTAAATAAAGTATACATCATTTATCACTTTAAAGGGACACTATAGTCACCAGCACCACTACAGCTTAATGTAGTTTTTGTCGTGAGTATAGCCTGTCCCTGCAGCCTTTTTGCTGTAAATACTGCATTTTACAGAAAAGTCAGTGTCTACATTGCTCTATAGGGACACCTCTAGTGACCAAGATGCTGATATGGTAAGCATTGGATTGGCTGAGATCATCAATTCTGATGATGTCAGATGATGTCAGTCAACGAGGGGGATCAGGGGTGGGGCCATATACGTTTTCTTACCTTTAAAGAGGCATGGGGGGGGCAAGCCACCTAGAGGTGGTTTTAACACTATAGGGTCAGGAATACACGTGTGTGTTCCTGAATATATTGTGTTCCTTTAATAGATACTAACATAGGAAAGCTTGAATGTGGGATGTAGAGTGGTTGGTAACTAGTTAGTATAATATTGTAAAATGTCAGACAGTTAACTAGTTTTGTAATTTCAAGGTTACCAAGAAATCACTTGCAAATCGATAAACATGTTCTGACCTCAAAGGTACATGTTAGGATCTGTAAGAATATTTTTCTGGTTTCTCAGTGAGACAGGAAACAAATTAAATAATCACCGCAAGTGAGGTGAAGCAAGCCTCGCGGGTGCAGACCGGCATATCCGGGAGGCAAGGGCTGCACTCCTGAGCCCAGGAGGGCTCATAGCTTCCCCTTCCGGAGCTAATCGTTCCGGTGGCCGAGTCCGCCTCAGGCAACCTCCGCTATCGCCGGGAGGGTAGGTGGCAACAGTCGCAGAGACCTGAAGACGAGCCAGCTGGGCCTGTAGGTGCAGACCCCCACCTTGTAAGGCCTCAGCCCTGGGGGCAGAGAGGACAGCTTTGATATCCATACCCTGACTGCAAACAGCACTTGGAAATCAGGTATACCTAGCAAAACCAGCAATTACCAAGTTGTTACCAACTGATAATTAAGATAACCTAATTATACTACCTCACTCATCTACCCCCTTACTACTCCACTCACTGTCCCAGGACCACTTTACCACGTTCCTCTGTATACACTACCCTCACACTCACATGTCCCTGTTCTGCCTAGACTGGCTCCTCATGGCCTAAGTCACTCAGATCTTTTCACTCAACCATTTGTTCTGCTTCCAACACATGGAATTCAAGAACTGACTGTTCACACGCTTCCTAATATATCCCACTTCACCTGCCAATGGCTTTAATGTTGTGACTGATCAGTGTATCGGTGTGTATTTATAAAAATATATATCTATATCTATTTATATAATATACTCTACATGCTATTACATTGTATTTTTATGTTAGGGTTTAGTTTTTTTTAAATATTAAGGTAGTGTAGCTATTGATGGTTAGTGTTAATATAGTAGTGGTTACTGTTTAGTATAGGGGTTAATGTCTAGTGGTTGTCTCATTGTCAGTGTTAGAGTAATGTACGTGCCCCTATTCTGTCTGAGACTAGTGGGAATTTAATATATCAGCTGCCACAATTAAATTGTGTAATGTGTAAACTGTAACTCCCACTAATCTCAGATTTGGACATATGTACCTTGGTTCTGCCCACAATTAGAACCTCCAGACTGCCCAGCGGTAATCAATGCATTATTACCTGTTACTTTGAGGGAACAATTGCACAGCAGACGTCAACGCTTTGGCAATATGACACTTTAAAACATGATTTGTCCATTGAAATATTAATAATTATATATACACAAAAACTGTCTATGTCAAAAGTGATCTATTATGTCCCATGAAATGCACCTTTACTGGTGTTAATTAGCTATATTTATAAAATCCCAATCAGAAATAAATTCAGTCTCAGTATACTGTGATAACCAGCCAACATAACGATTCATGTAAACAATGTTTAATTATTCATTGCAGACCTTATTAAGTTATCTAAAAAAGAAATATATATTTTTGATCTGGTGTGCTCTGGCAGACTTCCTAATCACTAATTATCTTACACAATGCTTAGAGTTATTACTAATTACACAAATGTAGTTCATGACCGTCCATACGCTACGGCACTACACGGTATGTAAATGTGGTCTTATCTTCTATTTAATGACAGAATGTGTCTTCTACCCATGCACTTCAAAAACGTTAAATTCAATTATGTAATAGGGAAAAAGGTTATAGTTAGCTGTTAACTGTTAGAGCAGATGTGGGTTTTTTTTTTTTTTTTGCATGGTGCACAGCACAGGAGAGAGAAAAATATTCAGCTTCCTTTTTTTGATTCTTGCAAAATTTGTAAGTTGAACAGGTGTGCGCAATCACGAACCACAGTGATGAACTCAAACTGCTTGTCATTCTAAAAAACTCCACCGCTCAGTGATACACCCAGCTCAGATTGCACAAGCTTGAGTTCCACTAGACTTCTAATGAGTCATTATTACACCAGGTTAGGTGATTGTTCTTATTTTGTAATCACAGAGTTTCCAGTAACAACGTGACCTTTTACATTAAATTAAATCCATAGCTTTTTTTGAGGGAAAACTCTTAAAAGAGATGAAAAGTGGTTTTCTTAATACTCATTAAACTCCAATTTGAAACACAAAAATATAGAGAAAGCACAAAGTGCAGCTTAGTTGATGAGGGTCACTAGTTAAAACTCCAATACATTTATTGAAGAGCCTTAAATAACCCCTGTCTCTTTATCAATGTACAATGTCCTTAACCACATAAATACAATCACCATCATATATAGGAGGAATGAAATGACACTCCACCCACAAACATGAAGTTCGCAGCTTCATTGCTCCAAGCGAGATCTTATGAGATGGAATGATGTCATACGTGACGCACATCGGGCGCAATCGCTCCCATAGAAACTGCTGTTAGAACACATCCAAGCCAGGAGCTGCATAGCATCACTGTTTGCAAATGAGTTAACATTATATATATAATATATATATATATTATATATCATATATATTATATATCAAAACTGTATATACATCATTCTCCACAAATTAGATATATACATACACTAAATGGACAAAAGTATTGGGACATAGAAACATAAAATGTGACGGCAGATAATAACCATTTGGTCCATCTAGTCTGCCCAATTTTCGAAATCCTTTCATTCGTCCCTGACCTTATATTATAGCTAGGATAGCTTTACGTCTAAACCACGCATGCTTAAACTACTTTACAATATTAACCTCTACCACTTCAGCTGCAAGGCTATTCCATTTACCCTCTCAGTAAAGTAATACTTCCTGAAATTATTTTTAAACCGGGACACTACACCAGCAGGGACTTTCATGACATCGTATTCTAAATACATAGGCATTAATGTGACTGCAATCTAAACAGGAAAGTTTCCCATTAACTCTTAGTCAAAAAAGTTGCCCCCTTTGATACTTCTGGTTTCACCGCCATGTCTCCTATATTCCGTGCTCTATGATAAGCAAAAAAGGTGGTTCACAGAATAAGTGGCCAGAGTCCCTGTCCTGTTGTAAAATAAACCAATTAGAAAGAACAATTTTCTTAATATGGTTGGACATTATGAAATTGTAATTACAGAGGGGATGCGGGCATTGTTCTTCCCAGGAGTCGCCTTTAATAATGCCACTCTATTTTGGTTTCTGGATCTAATCCTTGCTTGACTCAATAAATCATCAATAAAAGAGTCTTCGCTGACTATTCGTCTAAATTCCAATTTGTATAGAACTAAAATCTAGAATTTAAAAGAGATTCTCCAACACAGGTAGATTGATTTTTTCTGCCCAAATTTTGCTTTTTAGATTTTAATTAACTATTCACAGTTTAAAACTGACAAAACCTGCATTCAGAGGTCACTGGGAGAGAGGGGAGGAGAAGGGGCCATGCTCCCCCTACATCATGCAGTGCCCCCCCCCCCCTTGAAATTTAAGTTGGGAGCACCGAGCCTCCCTACACAAGCTGCAGCAGCACTGTCACTGTGGAACTGTGTTCCACCCTTTTCCCACAAGCAGCCAGAAGGGGCACTATGGTGTGTGGTGTGTTTGTGTGTATGGGTTAGTCTGTGTGTGTGTGTGTGTGTGTGTGTGTATGGGTCAGTCTGTGTCTGGGGGGATCAGTCTTTGTGTGGGGATAGGGGTCAGTCTGTGTGTGGGGGTGGCGGTCAGTTTGTGTGTATGGGTCAGTCTGTGTGTGGTGGTCAGTCTCAGTCTGTGTGTGTTTGGGGATCAGTCTGTGTGTGTATGGGTCAGTCTGTGTAGGGTGGGTCAGTCTGTGTGTGGGGGGGTCAGTCTGTGTGTGTATGGGTCAGTCTGTGTATGTATGGGTCAGTCTGCGTGTGGGAGGGTCAGTCTGTGTGTTTGTGTGTTTGTGTGTCAGTCGGTGTGGGGGGCAGTCTGTGTGTGTGTGTGTGTATGGGTCAGTCTGCATGGGGTGGGTCAGTCTGTGTGCACACATGGGTCAGTCTGTGTCTGGGGGATCAGTCTGTGTGTGGGGATAGGGGTCAGTCTGTGTGTGGGGGTGGCGGTCAGTTTGTGTGTATGGGTCAGTCTGTGTGTGGTGGTCAGTCTCAGTCTGTGTGTGTTTGGGGATCAGTCTGTGTGTGTATGGGTCAGTCTGTGTAGGGTGGGTCAGTCTGTGTGTGGGGGGTCAGTCTGTGTGTGTATGGGTCAGTCTGTGTGTGTATGTATGGGTCAGTCTGCGTGTGGGAGGGTCAGTCTGTGTGTTTGTGTGTTTGTGTGTCAGTCGGTGTGGGGGGGCAGTCTGTGTGTGTGTGTGTATGGGTCAGTCTGCATGGGGTGGGTCAGTCTGTGTGCACACATGGGTCAGTCTGTGTCTGGGGGGGTCAGTATGTGCATGTATGGGTCAGTCTGTGTATGTATGGGTCAGTCTGTGTGTGGGGGGAGTCAGTCTGTGTATGTATGGGTCAGTCTGTGTGGGTGAACAGTCTGTGTGTGGGTGTGTGGGTGTGTATGGGTCTGTGTGTGTGTGTGGGGGGGGGTCAGTCTGTGTATGTGTATGGTTCAGTCTGTGGGTTTGTATGGGTCAGTCTGTGTAAGTGCTTGACCACCAAGAGAGATACCTCTCATCTTGTGACCTCCCCTGTACCCGATGGATAGGCAGCCTTCTCAACCAAGACAGATCTGATTGTGCCAACCCCTCCCTGCAAGGTAAGATCAGGGAAAAAAAGTAATTAAAGTAATTAAAGAATTAAAGTAAAAATTGTAAACCACTTCCCTATCCCACTCTCTACACCCCCTGAACACAGTACACCCTCACAGACAGTGAACCCCCCACATACAGTACACTCCCACCAACAAAGATTACACCTTTGCATACACACACAGTGCACCCCTCACACACATCATCTCTTCACCCACATACACACTTCTTCCCCACATACCTTCACCCCCACACACACATACATACATACATACGTCACCCCATTACACCCCAAATCTCATATATATTCCGACCACAAATAAATATATATATACATATATATATATATTTGTGGTCGGAATTTAATAAAATATGGAATGTGGTAGGTGGTGTAAGTTGGTGGTGTTTTGCTGAAACCAACGAATGAGTAGGCCTATAAAAAGAGGGCCCACCATGGGTAGTGTAATATCAAGATGTATGAGGGTGTGGTGGATGGGATCACACAGCGGGAACGGCGTAGGTGAGTAGGAGCCTTGCGTTTAAGTAGGCAAATAAATCCTCCCACAAATTCAGGCTTAACAGCCTTCCTACTTGTGGTCGGAATTTAATAGAATATGGAATGTGATAGGTGGTGTAAGTTGGTGGTGTTGTGCGGGAACCAACGAGCAAGTAGGCCTGTCGAAAGAGGGCAAAAATAATGATGAAGAAAACACACTTTATTGCAATCTTATAAGGATAAACACTTAAAATGCTTTCCTTAGCTCTTGCCCAGGTTGCGGAATGTAAGTATTATACACAGATGACTTCAATCTACCCATTTTTTTGATGATTTGCACTGGTGTGTCTGAACTGGACACCAAAGAGGCTGCTCCTATTCTGATGGAGTGTCCGGAAAAGGAAGAGGGGTTGTAGCCCAGTCTTAACAGCAGTGTTCTGACATAGAGAATTTACTTGGATGTGGTGAGAGGTTGTCCTTGAATTGCAGCGAACCCAGTATGGGCTGCTGCGTCTGTCCATAATACTGGGGATTGCTCAGTTAGTTGTGGAATGAACATGTAGACGCTATTCCATTCTAAAATTAAATTCTTCCACATGAGCAAATCGTCCCTGGCTGGTGGGTCGATTACAATAGTACCAGTGTCTGGTACACCATGTAAGAGGCACAGTAGCCTGGAGATAAACGATCTACCCTGTGGAATGATGTGCATGGCGAAATTGAGGGATCCCAGTAAAGACTGGAGATTTTTTCACGTGCAGGTATCAATAAGAAGGAATAGATCTAGATCTTCCCTAATGCGGACCAATTTCTCATGGGGGAGACTTGCTTGAAAGGACACTGTGTCTAGTGATATACCCAGGAAAACAAGTTTAGTCATGGGGCCGAGCGTTTTATCGGGGGACAGAGGGACATCTAGGGTTGTAAAGAGAGCTGTGGTACTAAGGCTGCTTCTTGGTGTGTGTGAGCCTGTTTCAACCAACAAGAAATCGTCCAAGTAGTGTATAACTGATGGACACTTAACGACATTCAGGAGCAGCCAGCAGAGACTTTCTGTGAAGATGTCAAACAGTTTTAGGCTGCTCCTTGAACCGTACGTAAGCCGAGTTGCAAAGTAATATTTGTCCCCCCACTTGAATGCATTTGAAATGTCAGTTTTACTCAGTCATTTGTTAGTAGCCATCCCATTGAGATTTGTACGCCAGGTGGAGAACGGGGATTCTGTGAATGGACCTGTCTTGAAACCTGCCTGGGTTTCTTTAACTAACAATTAGTCCACCGCGGTAGGATCATTGGAGGCGGACAAAAGGTTTGGGCATTCTAGAGTGCCTGCAGGGAGTGCAATCAGTAGTGTGTTAAAGCACTGAGAGAATCCTGACACCAGAAATTCCACTAGGTGAGGAGAGTGGTAAGTGCGTAGGTGGTTTGCCAGTGCGTCAATATTAACCTCTGTTTGGAAAAAGATTGGCGGGGGACATAGATTTTGTGTGTGCTGTAAAACAGATAGAGCATATGTGCAACAGCCTGCATGCGCTGTAATTGCAGGCGCCGGCATTAAAATTGTTGCACACTTTTGCCTTGCTGATTAATACTATGGGCCTGCCAAGCTTATCTCTTTGACCACTGTCTTGCCTGGTGTTTGGTCTAAAAGTGGGATGTGAAGAGGAGGAATCTGCTTCGCAGGGGCACAAGTCGGTGGAGTGCGAGGTGGAATTGCATACTGCGCAAGATGGGGGCTTCAGGCCAGCGAAATGTCAGCAGAACAGCTCTGTGTCCATCTGACTCCAGTCTATCCGGATGTTGAACTGGGTCAGATGAGCTGCTGCCTTGGCCGACAACAACTTATGGTAGTCATAAAAACGCAGAGCCCCCCGTATTTGAGCCGTAAGTCCACCACCTTGTGCATATATAGAGCTAATTCTTCCAGCATTTGGGGGTACACAGAGCAGATAACGTCTCTGTATATCCCAAAGGCAATGACAAATTGAGGGATGGAAAGTTTTTTGTTAAGACGTGGGTTTTAAGCACAACTGAAATATTGCCGTAATTGCAAGCTCTGTTTTCAAGGATGTCCTGTGAGGTGATAAGGAGGGAAACCAAGTTGATGTCTTTACCATCAAGTATATCTTTTTTAATTAAGGCTGGGACGGAGTGGGTGGGGGAAATATGGGGGGAAGTGGTGGTGGGGGTGTTTGAATAGGAACTGATGGGCCAGGTAGGCCACCTGGAGTAGCGATGGCTGTTTCTAGTTCAGACAGTCTTTGGTTTAGTGCCTGTAGGGTTGACAGAATTGACGATAAAATTTCTTGCGTTGCGTCTGGAGTGCCGGCGTGTGGCCCCTGAGAACTTGTGCGGGGCCTGGAATCACTGGACAGAGCGGTTAGCAGTTTGTAGCGTTCTGCCTTCCTAGCCGAAGCAGGGAAAGGGATAACTCTATGCTGTAACTCTGCCGCTAGTTTTGGTGTGGTCCATGATCTCAGGGACCTGGGGATAGAGGAAGCTAGGGATACTGCAGGGTACCCGGGTCTGGTTGGCGTACTGGGCGTATCTTGGAGGGGCTGGTCGTCACCTGGGATTAGTTCTTGTGACATCCTGTGAAAAGAGTATCAATTAGTAAAATACAGGAAACAGACAAAATAAACCTTTGTAGAACTGGCTTGATGACTAGCTAAATTAGCTAATGTGACAGGTGAGGCACTGATAGTTGCCAAGTGGCGGCGAGAGGCTCTATTTATGATTTGGACCATGGGAGCTTGTGGCCACTAGACGTTGTGACGGAGTGTTGGCCTCTCGGTGACAGTAAAAGAGCAAATACGTGTGGCTGTGACTTGTGAGGCCCTGACTAAAACCCTTTAGAAAGGTGTGCGAGGCGGCTAACTATGATTTGGGCCGTTGGGCGAACCTCCGTGGTGGGGGGGGGGGGGGGGTTGGCCTCGCGGGACCAATTATTAATTAGTACTAGGGGCAGCACTTATCCCTAAAAGCCAGTTTCCTAGCCCTAGTGGGGCTTGTCTCTGACTAAGTAATTGTAAACATGCGGATACATACCTGCGACAAGTGCACGTCAGAGGGAGAGATAGGCAATACGTCCTTAATTGAAAGGCAGAGACTAAGGTATAGGACTGATCCGAGACTGGAGTATCCTACAAGTAAGATAGATACGAGTGTGTATGAGAGTTATATAAAAGAGAATTAAAGGGGGGGGGGGGGGAATTTGACCAAAAACTTTGAGGTGGAAAAGACAGACAGTGCTTCGGAGAGACATCATCTTTCTAGAGTTATATGCGAGTATAGATGCGTAATAGAGGACCCTACAATGATCAAATACTAGAGACAAGCTCAAACAAAAGCTGTGCCCCTGCACAGAAGGTTGTCTACCCATCCGCAAGCTCCACCCCCAATCTCTGAGTGAGACACACACTGACAGACATACACACATTCTGACAGACAGACAGTGTCACGCACACACTCTCTGACTGAGACACACACTGACTGAGACACACACACATTTTCTCACACACTCACAAATTATTATTTTTATTTAAATCCACCTAGCCTTTGGGAGAGCTGAGTGGATCTTTCCCTGGCATCAAGTGTGTCTCCTCTCAATCTTCCTGCATTTTCTCTCTGCTCCCCTGTATGCTCTCCTGTGTGACTTAGCAAAGGGCTGACAAATGCCAGGCACCAGGGCGAAATGTCTAGCCGCCATGGCGACCTGGCGCCTGTAATTTGTCGAGTCCTGTGTATGTATGTGTATACACATAAATACACATTTTATAACTGCCTCCCTACTTTTGTCCCTGGCCCCTTATGTGCCCCCCCTACAGATTACAGATTAGGAATCATAGTCCTACAAACAGTACAAACAGCATTGTGAGTGCCAGACCTATCGACAATGAGTGAATGGACTAATTTCGATGACAAGGCCAGTATTTTGAAGGAAACATATCAAAGACAGTAGGTATTTATGGTGGGGATGGGTTGTCTTACCCATGTCAGGTATTGCACTATTGGCAATATGATAAACTGTTTCACATAGGCTTACTAGCCAAACAGCCTACATGCGTGTTCAGATATGTCCTGCAATAGTGCAGATCAGCTGCAATTTAATTTAATATCAATAACATGCGGTGTGTTTTGGAGATCTTCTCTGGTCTCGATAGGATGGGAAAGCAGATGGAAATCCAGTAGAGTGGACCCAAATTGAGACCGTTCTTTATTTGGATATATAATTTGAAATAACTTGATACATAATGAGTTGTGGTAAATTTACTGTCAAGTGTAATAACTTGTTTTTTTCAGTTGTTATTTCAGCCAAAACATTAGAACTCTCCACAATACACTGTTTAGTGAATATATTTCCATATTTTATGTTTGTTTATAATTTAGTGGTTACTAATGTACTAAAATGTCGGTTTCCTTATTTTGAACTATGATTTTGTCTTCTGAAACTCAGTTGATAATATCATCATACAATAAGCTTCAGAGACTCTTTTGTGTCTGTATTATTCTTTCCTTTTTTTTCTTTTTTTGTGACAAGGCTTAACATGTTTTTATATTTATTTAGTTTAGTGAAGTTTTAATTTTCCATTTACCTCACAATGTCCTCCCACGACGTTCTACCTTGAAAACTCAAATATAGACTTACCTGTTCATTGATATTTTCTACTGCATATCACCACAAAATCCATGTGGTGTTTTTTTTTCACTAAAATGGAGTTTGTGAAGGTTTGTTAAGGGAATTACATATTTGGACAAACTAGACAAAATTCTAAATAATTCTTCAACTCAGTTATTTTTCCAACTCAGCGATTCCACAATTCACAATTTAACGAATAAACACTCAAGTCTTCAACTGCTGGTCTGCATTCAGTAGTTTATTTCTGTTAAGCTTTCTGTATAGTAGAAATTAATTGTAACCACCATCTTATCTACTTACATTCACCCCCAGCTGCTGTATAGGATGAGAGAAAGATTGTAAACTTTGTTTTTAGAAAGTTCTTTTTCCTATGCACTTGTTTTTTTTATTTAATATTTAATTTAGTTTTCATCATAATCAATGCAGATTCCAAATGTCTGAAAATATAGGTGGACATTCTCCAAACCACTTTGGTCAACAGTGAAGTATTTGGTGAATGTGCCAAAATCCTTTCCTATAGCTATTAATAAGGAATGTCAAATGGATCAAATATGAAGGAACATTCTGGCAACTTGTTCTTATGTTCAACAGAAGGTTGTAGAGGTCAGTTATACACTAACCTTTGTAACTGCAGTGACACAAGCAGCCAGCAAACAAGTCTTACCACTTTAGCTTTTAATAAATCTATCCTTCCTTGCATAAGGTCATCAGAGCTACAGTGGTCTGATAGCAAGACATGCTGTAGACTAGGATGGTAGGGGATTGTCCTCTGCCAGAAACAGAATGTAGAGGGTCCTAACATCTGTAGCCATTTGGCTCATCAGTCAACATGCAGAGTGGCAGACAGAATACAGATGGCACATTTATTGGGATCTTGAGCATAATTAATTTCCCTGACGCCTTGCATATACTTATTCTGTGCTCAGGTAACATCTGTTCAGGAAGATACATTTTTTGAAGAGGAAAACTGCCTGCAATGGCCAAGTTGGGTTTTTTAAAATTTGAATACTAAACCATAGATATTTCATGAGTATCCTCTCTTAAAAATATTCCAGGATGTTTAACTGGCAGAATGTTGTCATTTTTTGTGTTGCATTTGACTGTATTTCTCTTTGTTTATGAGATTTGGTTATAACCTTTTATTGGACTGCTTGTGGATATTATTGGATTTGGGAGTTCAGATTGCTAGAATGGCTTGAAAAAATGTTCTAAGGGAGCATATGCTGATGGTGGGGGATAAAGTCATAAATCACATGGTAGTTAGCTCCAGAGGTGTTGGGGTATGGTCTGGAGTGGAAAGTGCTAACTTTGACACAGCAATAACCTTCAGCAATGGCCATTGGTGTCCAGTTTGAGAACTTTCCAACACAGGTCCTTCAGCATTGCTTTGAAAAAATTCAGTCACCATTACTGGTCATCCTTAATACCATTTATATGTTATCACATTGTCTCATTATTCTCCGAACCATCATCGTGACATGTACCTCCTGCACCCACTGCAAATCCACCCACTCAGATTCAGATGTTTTCCATTCCATATGTTATTTGATCTGTCATTTCCATATGTCATTTGAAAGTTATATACTATTCTGCATTGTTCTATGCAGTTTAATGATTACATGTGCTCACTAATGCCTTCTCTGGTGTTATTAATTAATGATGACTCTTTATCTCTGGGTCTATACTTGTGCAAGCTTAACAGAAAGTTTATATGTTCAGGAAAACACACTTTTGAAAATACAAATATATTTTTTGAAGATAGATAGATAGATAGAGTAAAATAGTAATGATGGGATTTACAGTATTTATATGTAGAAGCTATCAACAGACATTGTGTTATTTAGAGCCACCATAAAATGAGTATGTTTCTAGTACGGCTTTGACTGTATTGACATCTCATAGTAAAAGACAGTCTACGAATCACTGGTCTTTATAATCCTTCTCACTTTCCCTCCTCACTTTATCCAAACGTAAAATAAATGTGGCTATGTAACCCCAAGAAATTAGCTGAAACATTCTCCCAACAGAAAATCTGTTTTTATTTCCATAACATAATCACCAGGTGATAATTATTACAAATATGCTGAACAGTTTGACTTGGGTTTACTCATTGCTTTCATATTATAATTAAATGTGCATGTCTTGGTTGGTGGGCAGTTATTGTAATGAAGATCATATGATTCAGGGTGTTGTAAGATAGTCTCTGAAAAGAGTCACATATGGAACGCACAGGGTAGTAAGTGTGAAAAATTTCTATACATAAAAATGATGTTACTTGAAAGTATATCAGGAACTGCAGTGAGGAAGTAAATGTATACATCACAAAATATTTCTGTTTTATGAGGTTTGGTTCAGGAAAGGGGGATAGGCCTAATTGTCTTATTTTGGTTTAATTCAGAAATATACAATAAGTTCAGATATATTAGAGCACAACAATGTAGATGCTACTGCTTATGGAATCTAACTCTAAACATAGTGACAAAGACGGAGAAGACAAATATTGTCTTCTACAGGTCTACAACAGATAGTGAAACTCCATTGTCCAGGCTCTAGTTTAACCCCTTAAGGACCAAACTTCTGGAATTAAAGGGAATCATGACGTGTCACACACGTCATGTGTCCTTAAGGGGTTAATATTGGCTGACCATAATACCTTCAGCTTTTGTGAACTTCATATCCCATGATGTCAACATAGATATTTCCAAAACTATATTTCCAAACTTAAAGAAATATTGTTCACAAACACTGCCCATACGAGGATCAGAAAGTTCTGCTTTTGGGCTATTTCTGTAAAATGTATACTACTCATATGTATTGCATTTAAAATAATGCATACGCTGTACAGGACACTAGTTACATATGCAAACGAAAACGTCGCTACAAAGGCTTTCTGGTTTAATTTTTCTGCTGAGACCACAACCGCACATATGTTTATAGCAGCCAAGGATAAATCGATTTGGCAGTCGACTAAAGGAAATTCAACAACAAACAACTCATGGTTATTTGAAAAATAGCACAAGTTGGTATGTGTTCAGAGATTTTAAAGGTGTTTTACTTCAGTGCTAAACTATGCAACATGTTATTTGTTGCTATTTTGCTCATATTAATTTGCATTTGTGGCTATGATATGTGACACAGAAAACATTAAATTAAGCAGAAATTGTATAATCAGGAATTCCACTGATGAAGGCCAAAAAGAATTATCTTCATGGATTTTGTCACTGGAATATTCTCTGGAATTTTTATATTTTCTTTTTACGAAATAAACAGAAATCTGTTTTGTTTCCAAGGTATGAGAGCACAAAATATACAAATGAGAAATAAAGGTTTTATTTATAGAAGATGGTGTGTATTTTTTGTTTTTTGTTTAATTGTGTTATACATCGTTTATCTGTCATCCAAATTTTGGATGGATCTGTATGTCTAGTTGCCAAATTTCCCATGTTTTATTTCGTTTTCGGATTGTTGTTACACTATATTAATGTCAGACGTTGCACGGGTTTTGGGATCTATTTACTAAACAGTGTGCTGTGTTGAGTCTCAAGACAAAATTACTTAATACAAGTTATTTGAAAGTTTTCAGCACAGATTTTTGGCTTAAACCAGAGCTTCTCACTCTTTTTTTTGTCAAGGACTCAAATTACGCACACATCATTATCTTGGCAACTTACTTGGAAAATTAGCGCAATGGCCCATTACTCAATGGTAATGTCATAACATTAAAATACATTTGTGAAACACCTTCATTAGATGCTTCCTATTATCAAAGAGATCTCGAGTGCACTGGAGAAAGCAAAAATCACTACAGTAAAGAACTTACCGTTTACGACAATTATTTTTGGACAGATGCACCCGTTTCTGCCAATGAGGACTGAACAATGGGGCCTATTTTTTGTTCCTGACCCAGAGGTTAGATTTTGCACCTCAATTGTCAACTTATCAAAACGCAACCCATAAATACTGAAATGCTGTTGGTTACTAGTGATTTGCTGGAACGTTTGCATTGTACTAGAAATATATGTTTCTCTTTGTAAAATTATTGTAAAAATACATTTCGCAATTTCCTATAAAATGTATATGGTTCCATAACCACCATAATCACATTAGCTATGTGTATTGGTTATGGTGCAGAGCTGTTTGACAAAAATGGGGCTTTCACCAACACTCTTAGCCACCCCCTCTCCAGTCTCACTGATAATGTAGAATGTACAGTTTTAGATTAGTAAAAAAGGGTCCATCCAATCTAGCGAGATTAGCTAGGAAAACTATACTCAAGGTCTGTCCATCAAAATGTGCTTCTCTGCTAAAGAATAGTTGACATACTTTATCGAGTACTGCCCAACAAACATGTAATTTTGAATTAAAAACACTCTATTGAGAAGATATACGAATATAACAAAACCAAATGCTAACTTTTATTTACTCATTTGATTGTCCTAAAATCGGAGAAGATATAGTTCCACATTAAAAAGACACTCCACTCGTCAAATACAAAAATGAATAAATAAATAAATGTTTACTATATTGACCCCCAATGAAAACACGCAACAGTTTGCAAATGCTCCAGAACTCTTGTCTGCAGCATTTGTTAAGCCTCCCCTTCTACCCAGCCCAGACTTTTTGTGGCTGCCCAATCATAGACTTGCCAATGCAGCTTAATAAGATAGGTGCTCTGTACTACTGCCCGCCTATTGAGTGTAGCTCTACTGAGCTAAGAAAAACAGAAAGTAAAAGAGCTGGTTATCTGATTGACAGCCAGCGGGTGCAACAAGTTTAATTTATAAAAGTTAAAATTTCTATTGAAATCTGCAGTTTTTGTAAAATGAAAAAAAGAGGACACACTCTTCACACATAAAGCACTTCAGCAAGCTTAAGTTATTTAGGGGATTGGAGTGTCCCTTTAAGCACTTTACATTGATTGATTATGCTGGAGAACGTCTCCTCTGTAAGCCAAATTTTCTCCTCTATGGGGATACATTCCATTTGAAATCAGACTGTGTATCTGGTTGTTTGTCTGCCACTTGGAATTCATGGTAAATCACACTTTAATTAATAATCCTGTAGATATATTTAAAGAATAGCAGTATTACTCATGTGAAATTCAGTTCCCACCCAGACACAAACTGACAGATATAACATGGCAATAAACTGTAATAAACTGTATTCAATATTTAGCAGTTTATGTTAAGACTTTTCCATGCCAAGTTTATTTAGGCTCCAAACGACAAAGGTGACTCGAACCTTGAATTCAACCGATTAAGATTCACAGCAATTTTGACCACGAGGCTTGCAAAAGGTATCGGAATTAATTTACTAAACTGTGAATATTGGAGAATTGAATATTAAACCAAAACATAAAGGATCTAATAACTGATCTGAAAATATTCTTTGACTTCTCTATTTTTGGCCTAAATTTGCAATTCCCTTGGGCATTATCCAAATGTCATAGTTTAGTAAATAAATCCCTTAATTTTGAAAATGACAGAATAATATCTATTTAAAAATACTTCTGAGCTCACTTGGTGAGTCAAAGTAAATCGTTCCTAATGGATTTTAATCAGGAACTTTTCTATCCTATTTTCCATCCATATGGATATAAGGTATTTATGGTAAATACTCTCTTCAAAGTACCAAATTGCAATCATTTCTCACATTTTGTCTGTCGTTTTAATATGACACTTTCCGGAAATATTAAATGATTATGCTGGCTAGCTTTCCTGTAGATTTAAAAGTTATGCGTCTTGTCACAGTAAATTCTGTCAAATAACATAAAATGTGACTACTCTCGGTAATGCAAAATATATAGTGTGTTTTATTTCTACATTTCAAAGGGTTTAGGAAGAAAAAAAAATCATAGTACTTGTAAGTGGCTTTTAAAACTGTGTTCTAAAATATAGATATGTGAAAACGTACGTTTTCAATCAAAACCATAAGCTTTATTGAATCTCACCTCTTTATTGTCAAAGATTTATGATAAAATTCAAATAGTTATTAACCGCTTCTACTCCAAAAGAGAAACGGGTAGCTCTGATACTTACTTCAAATAATAGTAAAATGTATTACAATACAATGTGCAATATATTACTGGCATAATTTGGAAATAAAATGTCAACGCGCACAATATAAAGGAAAATGTATCAAAAAAACACCTTCGTTGCATGTGTAAAAGTATTTTGCATCATATTTTGTTATTTGCTATCTTCCTAGTGTTTGAAATGTTTCATTATTGGCTGATGATAATTATTTACAAACTACAATTAAAACCAATAATTGTGGGATAATTGTGGAGGGCATTCTGAACCCCTTTGTAATTTCTGCTGTAACGCAGTATACATTAACCAAAATGCTAATTATATTTCTAAAAAAAAAATTGAAATATGTTTCAGCATGCACACAATGTGGAATATATCAATATATACATAGCATGGTGATGGTGAGAATCAACTTTGGGCACAGATCTAATTGTTTTCTATCGTATGTGTTTTGGCAAAACCATGGTTATTTTCCTAGCAGTGGAGGCTAGGATGGAATTTCAGTCTCCCCAAGGGTTTTGATCGAAGAAACACCCTAAACGAAGACCCAAGCACCATACCCACTACATCATTCTGTAATGGACACTCTTGGTTATGGTACCAAGGGTTTCCTCATGCTCCTCCCCCCATTGTAAGTAATCAAACAATTTTAGAATGGTTTGACATCTTACCTATGGTCTTCCAGGTTCCCCTCTTTTCCTCCAGTATAGCTACAGGCGAGTCAGAAGTTCCTGCTTCGGTTAGCTAATTCATTGGCTTAGATTCCTCTTCATTGGGCTGAGCTCACTCCTAAAGCTGTAATGGAGGCAGGGAACATCTGGCAGACTCCAGGTAAGAAGCCAATGTAAAGCAGAGGGGTGCCCATAGATACCCATATGTTTTATAACTGCAGCTTCATTCTAAAGGCATGCAAAACATCATGGAAGTTGTAGTCCTACAACATATCTACATAAATGAATGTGAAGGTTTGCGATACAGAAGTTGTGGATATATTCGGAGGGATAAAGGATGAAAATATAGGGAGCAATGGAAACTTGGAGACACTGGGAAACCCAAAGAGGTAATGAATCAAGGGAAGGCAGGAACCTGGGGAGCACAGACTGGAAACCTTAACTTTACAGGCTCCAAAAATACGTGAGGAGAGGCTTCATACATGGGTAGATGCTCTTTGTGGGTAAAGCTATGTCCCATGGTATCCATGGTGATTGCTCCAACTTGAGCACAGAATTGCCTCATTTTAGAATTTTGACAAATATAGCCCAGGGAATTTCAAACAGTTTGTCAGCAGAAGCAACAACTTAGAAAACAATTTAGAGGATTTTTTGCGCTGTACATTCAGTGCAAAATTAGTCACATCAAACAAACTTCAGTAACGTTCGAGTATTCACTCTGAGTTTGTCTCTTGTCTTTTTTGTCAGCTTTAGAGCAGGATTTTATGAGACATGTGCATTGCATTAACTCAGGTTACATCAGGTCACACCATGTGATAAAATATATTTCAAAATAATCTACGGCATTGCCACACATTCCAAATGACATATATTTTTCACTTATTAAAAAAATTGCCGTAACACTGAGCAACGTCTTTTGAAAGAATTCATTATAATGTCAATGTGTAATTTCTAATAATAGCACGCTTGATGCTCCTTAAATAAATGATTTTGGCAATAACACTATTATCAAAGAAACTCTGAAATAGGAAAGCATTCAGCTTAATTATGGACAGCTAATTATTTGTGATAAATCAGACCTTTGCAGCAAGTTATTCATATTTCCGGTCGCAATACAAATGCCTGGATAACAGCGGGTTTTTTTTTGAACGGTAAAGTATGGGTCTGAACAAAATGACAAGTAACATAAAACGCAAATGAGAATATATTTATAACCTGTGTTTCTTATAAACTAGGCTAATCTTAACACCTCTAAAGTTCTGAATGAATGCAAGCTGAGTATCATAGTAAATTTGATTGAGAACAACTGGGGTTCGTTCAAACATAGCATTTTTTGCTTAAATATACACTGTGTCGGGGGACAGCTGTTTTGGGGATAAGGCAAAATGCATGGGAGAGGAATGATGTTGCCCCCTTGGTTAATTTTGTATGTATTTTGTAAAAAAGCAATTTTTTTTTGTGGGAAATAATATTTACCAAAGATGTTCAATCTTTGAATGTTTCACATTTTGGGCAGGACATCGCAGTCACCTCTAATTTGAAGAATTCAGCATAGTATTGTTTTCGAAAGCCTTCAGCTATGAAACTGTATAACCTCAGGATGTCAGTTACTCGTTTATCTTTGTGCTATATATCTTCTGTATAAGCCCCTAGTAAATGCTCATCAGAACTGCCTTACAAGGCTTGTGCGTTTCAGAATATTACAGGATAATCAAATGTACATCTTCCACATTAGAATGATCAACACTCCTACTCCCTGTCATTATTAGTACCACACAACTTAAATTGTATTTATTTGTCAGAGTTACTGTGGTCTGGATACCAAAGTAGGGTACTCCCAAATAACTAACATAACATTCTATTCCACCTCTTGTACATTCATGTAGCAATGGACACAACATAGAATGGGTCAAGCAGTTGACTAGCCACACTGAAACCTCAATATTTTCTTGCTATTTGACTAAGCAGCATTTGCAGTCACACAATCATTAATGTCCTAATTCCTATACTTAGATTCTTTGCTAGCCAATTTATAACATATCACTTGCCTTTCTGCTAATGAACCCTTGTATCACGTCCTGTAAAAGTGTTTGTTGCCTTTTAAAAACAATTTGGACAAAACATGTTGTTCCCATCAGCCCACGCTGCCGCCACGTGCGCTCGGGTATATTCACTGAACCAAGAATTGTTGGAAATTGACCAGAGAACTGAAAACGTAGCCTAAAAAGACAAGCTGTCAAAATAACTGGATTTCATTTTTTTTCTCCATGTTTTGCTATTGTAGAGTCAATATTAAATCATTGGTCGATTCCTGACATTTTACATTTTACTAAATTACCCTGACTGACCGATCTTTCCTGTACCAATCCACAGTTTTTCTGTAATTGTGATATTACTTTGGAATAATCACTTGCTAGTGGGAATTGCTCATTTATGTTTTAAACATGTAACAGTGATCCATGTATTAGAAAGATGAGTCTTAGATTTGATTTCTGTGTATAAGGTTTAAGGGTGTGTCCACTGACTTTTCACTCGGTTTATGGAATCAAGTGAAGAAAAGAAACTACCTATAGCCTATTTAAAAATATACAGAAGGCAGCTTATTTAAAGACATTTGCATATGACTAGGAGTTTTCTAGTAATGCTAGTAATGGCACATTGTGACTGACATTCAGTGTCTTCATCCTCGGCATAGAGACACTGAACTTTCCTCCAAGAAATGCATTGATTCAATGCATCTCTATCAGGAGATGCTGATTGGCCAGGGCTGTGTTTGCCTTGTGCTAGCTCTGCCCCTGATCTGCCTCCTTGACAAGGTCAGCCAAGCCAATGCTTTCCTATAGGAAAGCATTATGATTGGCTCAGATCACCACTTTTGATGATGTCAGCCAAGGAGGCAGATCAGGGGCAGAGCCAGTAGCAGCAGACTGGAATAAAGATACAATTTTCTATATTTAGGGGGGAAAGGGTGACCAGAAGGGATAGATGGTGTTTTTAACACTCTAGGGTTACACTCTACACTCTAGAAATACATGTTTGTCTTCCTGATCCTATAGTGTTCCATTAAATAGTTTTCACAAAAATGTATAAATGTTCAATATTTATGGAAATGTAACCTATTCACTGCATATGGAGTTAGTGAATTACATGAAATCAGTATCCTGGTACAGCTATTCAAAGCAGCCCAAAGCCATAAGATATGTTGGGGCTATTCACTAAGACAAGAAACTCACCAAGCTGAGCTTCCTGTGCATTCTACACTTACATAGCGGTTTTAGATCGGTAAGAATTCTAGCTCATTAAGTGTCCTGTAATTTAATGTATGTGTGTGTGTGCGTGCATGTGTATGTGTACACACTATTTTATTTGCAGACTAGGTGACATTCATGCTGGTTACTGCTGGCAATTTTTTAGGACCCTATGTGACCCTATCATTCACCCTCCATGCAGATGGACTGACGCATCATGAGTAAGGTGGCAACATGGCTTCTACACATGGGGTGGCAAAATTCACGTTGCTGCCATAGCCAACATGAAATGTCCTCATCATTTTGCAGTTTGACAGCTCAGGAAAGCTTATAAAACTCCAGATGCAGGAATATGCTTATTTACGTAATGTTTCCACATTTCCATGGTGACATGCAATGTCAGTGGACCTTAAAACAAACAGTATCATTAGAGTGCATTACATTCATTCTATATTTTATATTTAGGACCACTCTTAGATCAAGAATGGATTCATTTTCTAATCTGTTGCCATAAAGGCAAAGCTAGACCAATACAAACACTGCTGAAACTAGGACTTTCTCAACTACAAACCTTCCCATTAATCTTGTTTTATTTCGCATCTGTGTTGTCTTATTACATTTTGGAAGAATCATTATTTTTATACAGCGTTTTCTAATTATCAACCTTTCAAAATACTCTGGAGCCTAAAACTATTTTAATGAACACAAGAGAAAGACATATGGGTGGCCGGTTAATGAAACTCTACGTTCATCAGTAGGAATCTTGGTTCAGAAGACACATGACAATACATTTAATTTTCCTCCAAAATGTTAAAAATTTCAACAACAAAAAAGATCATGGAATTAAATGTGAAACAGCTACGTGACATCTATAGAGTATAAAACCCTGACTGGGTACAAGGTCGTCAAAAAAAAAGAAACTGTATGCTTAGTTCAAATGCATTTTTAAAGACTGCGATGTGTTGCTTAATGCTGGGCCAGAGGTTACACAGTACTGGAAAGGAGGAAGGCTAACGAAATCAGAGGCATTTACCTTGAACACACAAAACACGTAATTTAAACCGTAAATTTTCGTGTAATTTGTTATATATGTAAAAAAAAAGATGATTTATATTGTAAAGCAATCAGATAATTTAGGTCAACCTCTAGTAGATAAAAACACACAAACATGTTGAAATTTAAAGTGGCATTGTACACAATTATCGTTTTTTTTTTTTTTTTTTTTTTTAAGGGGGTAGTATAGGACACAGTTTAAACTTTTTACTTATCTTTCCAAATGTACCATTAATCGAATATTGCTGATCTTCATTGTTCTATTATTTTGTTGTCTGCTCATACTGCCCAGAGCATACTTTGGGTTGCCTACTGTCTACTCACCTCTACATCAGGAGTTTCTTAAAACCTTTCCATTCCAGACACTAATGTATAATCTTATATCATTAATTTATGGTGAACTCCAAGTTGTCATAACAGCTACGGTTTTCCACGGAAGCATATTTGTTGAACACAATTTGCTTCTCTCTTAGAATTCCCCCGACAGACACTCTGTGCCAAGTTTAACCTGGTTTCAAATCTACCAGTATTGAAATTACCAAAATTCTTTGTGTCAATATTACATTTAAGAAAAAAACACATATTGAGTTAGTTATTGGGCTTTTTGTGTAATACATAAAGTTCTAAAATTGGAGCTGCATCAACAGCAAAATCCCATTGGTTTCCATGGTGATTGCTCCACTGTATGTACCTTAAACTAGAATGAGCTCCCATACACTCTTGTCTATAGAACTGAGAGTTTGTCTGGCTCTAAAAGAGTTAATTTGTTGGATAATGGTTCAGGTAATATGGTATTTAAGTAAAAAATGAATACGTGGGTTGGGGGGGGCAACGGAGGGGATTGCATGCAAAAACAAAATCCTTTGACGATGGCTTATATTAAGTCACATGGATATGTAAAATTTAAAAATTGATGCATAAATCAGCCAGCGCACGATTCCTCTGCAAGGACCTGCTCTGGCAAACAGTTTACTAATTTGTGACACACTAAATCGTCCGCTACACTGAGCACCTTGAGGTTAGCACATGTGTAATCATTATTTGATAACAGAAATCTGAAAGCAGCAGATCCATAGAAACGGGAACACTGTATCTTAGCAACTGTTCTTTATAGTCAAACAATTTCATTAAAGCATTGCACCTCTTAGCAGGTGGGTGAGTGCGAGTTTGTCGATAAGCATTTACAAGATGATCATCTATTGTGTATGCCAACACCTCAAGCTGCATAACAAATTTATGAATGTGTTTACATGACCTGACATTCTTGATTTGCATAGAAAATGTATTGTTATTGATGCTTTATAGAGTGTTCGCATCAGGTCCCGGTGTCTGTTGGAGTCACTAGATAATGTTGATCTGCTTCAAAATGGAACACGTAGTATGATGTGCTACGTGAAATAAATGGATTTAAAGAAATCAATGGTTACTTGTACTAACATCTGATGATATCCCTTCAAAAGAGACAGTAAAGAACATTTTGGGTTTAAAGCAGATCCACCACTGTGAATTTTAATAGAACAACACTTTAATATTATTTGTTTTAAACTAAAATGTCCTATATGTTGCAATTGAATTTTACTCTGAAAGAGTAGTTAGGGTATATTATGGTGAGTAACTTGGTACTATGAAACCCCTGGACATGGGAGATGGGGGCAGTCTTTTGTTGAGGAGCAACCCAATTTATTATTTAGGACAAGAACACCTTAATTATATACCTTTTTAATAGGGTCAGAAGGAATAGGTATCATTATTATTATTAGTTTTTATGTAGCTACAATATATTCCACAGTGCTTTACAATTAAAGAAATGCCATGCTCAAACTAGCTTATAAATCAATGGTGGGAGCTTACTGATGAGGTTCTCTAACCCAGGATTTAAAACCTGAGGTCCCTAGATCTACAGCGGTGACTTAACCATTGTTCTAACCAGACAAACATCATGCTCAGTACTGTTAATAGAGACAGATAGGCTGAGCATCTAGTGACTATATACTATTAGGGCCAGAAGGTTTGAGAGCCTACTGACACGATGCCATGAACAGTGCTGGAGGGATTTTTAAATCTTCTGGCACTATACTGTGGGACAAGAGTGGTTATATATATGCTTGTTGTAGTTTCTTGACTCAGGAAAGTTCCTGACAGTAAACACTAAATCACACATCTCCATGGTGAAACAATAGGCCACATTATCATGATGGTGTGATAGGTCATTAGTTTTTTTTAAAACTAATTTTAGTTTGGACCACTTGTTAGGTCAGGAATAGATTCACTTTCTGGCTTGAACACATTGAGTTGTGAGGGACTGGGAACCACCTCACCATACATTGTCAGCAAAGAAAGACTAATAGACCTAGGGTGGGGAAGAGGCTTGGGAGCCACCTACCTTTTTAGCCAATCTAAAGGGACACAATAGTCACCAAAGCAACTTTAGCTTAATGAAGCAGTTTCAATGTATATATCATGCCCCTGTAGTTTCACTGGTCAATTCACTGCCATTTAGGAGTTTAATCATTTTGTTTCTCTTTGTACAGTCCTGGCCACACCTCTCCTGGCCGTGACTCACACAGTCTGCATGAAAACAAAATGGTTTCCATTTTAATCAGGTGTAACATACTTCAAAAGTATTTTTCTCATTCTCTGTACATTGAACTTTAATTACACACAGGAGACTCCTGCAGAGTCCAGCAAGCTATCAACAGAGCAGGAGATAAGGAATTAGCAATAAAGCAATAGCAATTAGCAATAAAGGAAATGCAAGCATTAAATTACTCTTTCCAGGAACTGTTTGCGGAGGCTGTGTTAGTCACATTCAGGGAGGTTTGACTAGGGCTGCATAAACAAAGTTTTTTAACTCATAAATGGCAGTGAATTGAGCAGTGAGACTTCAGGGGCATGTTCTGTACACCAAAACTGCTCAATTAAGCTAAAGTTGTTTTGTTGACTGTTGTGTCCCTCTATTATGCTCCATCATATTGCCAGGGGTGAACAAGAGCAGAACATTTGTCCATCCCCGTTGTTCCTTATTGTACATCATCCCATAAAATTATCCCCCGCCCTTCCCCCCCACACACAGTTCTTAATATAAGAACTCTAATTCTCTCTCTCTTGTTAGATATTGGGACCTTACAGATCCCAACATTTATCACTTTTGCATATTTTATCTTCTTTTCAGTGCTACTGGCAGTGCTTCAGTGCTACTGGCATTGAAGGGGACAGTTTTCTGGAGCACATAAAAAAAATGTTTTTGTTCTTTTAGTTTTAGCTTTGATCGTATTCTAGCTACAGAAAATAAATATGAATTGACATATATGTGCCCCAATCATTTGCTGTTATATTTCTATATACTACACATTTTACTTTATACGGATACAGGGAGAGTCCAATAAGTAACTATACTATTTAAAATTAAAAAAATTATTTAACTCCCCCTGTCTGCAAATATGGAATATCTGCTATGCTGTAATGTATGTAATACTGCACGCTGAAGTTTTGCGGTGTCTGAATTCCTGAACATTGCTTCATTTGTTTGGTTGTCTTTTTGAGGATTTTTTTCAAGAATTTTATTTTGCCATAGTCAAACAGAACAGCATCAGCTGTTGAATATAATACAAAACCAAGCATTAACTGGAATTGTCCACGGTGAGAACAAAAAAAAAAAAAATCATGACGCCAGATTTTCAGCAATGACAAACCAAAAAGGCATGGAAATGGGCCAATCAGTGTACAGAAAAATATATACATAATATCAGTATTATATATATTTTGCAGTACATTGATAGGAGCCTCTCCCTGCCATTTGGTACACAGAACAAGTGAGAAGTGAGCAATAGAGAGGAAAAACAGGAATACCAGTAAAACTATAGACTATTTTTAGTGACTGTCCCCTAGCCATCGATTATCTTTTTTCCCTTCATCATTTCTTTTTTGGTGCTGCGGTCAGAATTCAGAATCACGATTTAAAATGACGTGCTCAGCCATTGCATGTTTCATTTGGTTTGTAATCCGGCTACATTTCGACTTGGGCCCTAAGCTATCATAAACTATAATAATCTCTAAATGACATCTCCATACATTGAACGGACAGTCTTAGCACCAAAGAGAATTCACCTTAAAAGGTATCTCCAACCACCATGACTGCTTCAGTGATTTGAAGTGTATATGGTGGTAGAAGTCCGTATGTGCAGTGTTTCGGCTTGAAGCACTGCACATACAGAGATATTGTTAATTGTGTACTAGGTGAACTCTATTCCAGGCTGCCTAATATAAATCTGGGCATGCAATGCACCTGTTGTGAGCACGGACTGCACACTACCGACAGACAATAAAATCGTACACAGAAAAGCTCCCCTCGACACTGTGTGTGTCCAATTCCATTTAACATTGTGAGTGTCAAATTCTGCTTTATGACAGAGAAGCACTAGATTGTTGGATGGTGGCAATTGTCATGCATGTGTCATATGTCCTCAATGCCTCTCTGTGATTGGGGTCGAGTGAGGTGAATGTCCTGGCACAAAACAAAGGCAAGTTTACATTTCACATTTTTTTATAATGTATTATAAATACAAAGGGGATGAGCATTGAAAAAACATTAAGGAAAACATACAATTAAAAAAATATATATATATATATATATATATATATATATATATATATTACAGTTAATGTAAATGCCTCTTAAGACAATAGATATTGTGTGGGCTTTCTGACATAATTTAACTTTTGTCACTTTTATTTGCTTTTTTTATTTACAAGTTATTTTACATCTGCAATGCATACGTGTCCAACGTTCTTTAATCAATTAAACTTCAAAAAGTCCAAATGTGAGCGACCATCTTGTCATCTGTGACTGATCTCCATGGAATAAATAATTGTGAAGAATTGAAATTGTAGCCAATTAAGAAGTTAAGAATGACATCATTAATAAGGGCATGTGAGGGACAAAGAAGACGACAAGACCGGCTACAATGACTGAACAATATCCTTTATAACAAACAATATTTACCAAACTAACTGACCTTCGCTGAGACATCGAGGAAAGGAAAACATCTGGGTGTAGCTTGTTTTGTTTTGTTTTTTAAAAAAGAATAAAGTATCACTACACACACAGAAAAAAAAACATATTTTTTTGTATTTTATTTTTTTAAATTAGTATTTTTAGGTACGGTATAGATGCAGCCAATCGCGGTCCTCCCATTGCTTTTAATAGAAAGATCTATATATCCAATAGACCAATTAATGAGATTGATTGACCATGCAGACACATTTGGTGATGGTTCTTCTCTTGGGAAACAATGAAAGTGAAGCTCTTGCCCAAGTTGACTTGACTGGTTCACATTCACTTTACCAGTGAATGAGAAGCACAGATCAAGCCTATATTGGCATTTGGATATTCCATATAAATGATAGAGCTTGTGGTACTAGCCATCTTGTCCTATCGTTTTTCTTGACCTTGTAAAATTAAGATAATGGTTGGGGTAAAGGTTCTAGTGGCATTTGCACTTCACTGATAAATTGTTGCACCTTAAAATAAGTAACAAATTAATTTGATTTATAGTGAATTGTAATTCCAAAGGTTTTCATTTTTGAAAGTGTTTGCGGACTCAGATTTGTCTCTCCGTAGTATATGTTAACCTATGATCCTTAATAAATATATATTAAAAAATAAAAGTGACATAAATATCCTTGTATTGTTATATATGATTTAAAAAAAAAAAATGAAGAAAACAGTTATGGCCAAGCACATTATATTTCATGTCTCATGAAGCCTGTACTTATTGTGGATGTGATTTTAGTATAATGCATTGTGTCACTACATAAAAATCAATTTCTTCCTTTTTAAATATTCCTTCCTATTCTTTTTTTTTTTAATCTGTTTTGTTTTACCAACAGCTGTGAGAGCAGGAAAATGTATGAAAAACACAGGCTATTAAAATAGGATCAGATTTCACTTTTTGCCAAAGACTGCAGAGAACGTATCCCAGATACTCTAACTAAGCTGTTCTTGTACAGTTTCTGCGATCATGCTTTATTGGAGTACTTAGTTTTACTAACTTAGAGTCTTCTATATTAAATAAATAATCCAAGCATCTTAATGTAGTGGTTATGGTATAAGGTGACTTTTGGTTCAGTCCCTTTGTTTTTTTTTTCAAACCATTTTCAAATGATTGTTAAAAAACAGGGGTATGCTTGTTGCCCAAAGCTTGGTCGATTTGCTGCCAACCATACCACCAAAGGGAACATGTGTCAATTTCACACCTCCGAATCGGTTAATGTCATTTAAGGACAGTTGAATCTTTCGTATCCATATAAAATACTTTAGCTAGATAATAGAGCAATAGAGAGGAGAGATGTGGGTGCCACGGAAGATCAAAGGTTGTTATCAAACCTTTTTAAAAATGGCTTGACTAAACCAGTTAGATTGCACTCATAATATCCTTATACTATAACCACTGTAAAAAAAAAAAAAACTTGAATGTGCTTGGAGTGCCAACTTATCCTGTTAGTTGACATTGGACTACTCTAATTCAATATAATTGTATTCATAAATAGGCATGATGATTTGCAAAACTGAGAATTGTTGGGAATTCGCCAGGGAATTTAAAAATGTTGGCCAAATTAGTCGAACTTGGAGATTTTTTCCAATTCAGCTATTTTGCAAAAATTTAATAATTGCAAACTGTTGTGGTTATGGTACTTGTAGTGATCCTTTAAACTTTGAAACAAGAGAACTTCCCTTGGATATTGTTCTAGATATCTGCAAATGTAGTTTTGTCTAGCATATAGAGGTAATGAATGACGGGATAAAACGGGAAGGCTTCAGATGTGATGAAGGGCAAAATTCCTTTAAAGGCACACTCCACTGTAGTGGTTATGGTGCCAGGACTTTCCTAGCACCCTCCCATGATAAGTAATAATAATAATAAACTAGTCAAACTAATTAAGAATTATTTGGCTACCCTCTGCTGTTTTCCCTACAACAAGTCACTCATATTGACCCATGTAGACATACACAGACACACACTGAAACATTCAGACATACTGACACTGATTCATGGAGACACGCTGACACTGGCCCATGCAGGCACACTGACCCATACAGACACACTCAAAGTGACCAATGCAGTCATGCTGACACTGACCCATGCAGACACACACTGAGCCATGCAGACACACACATTGACCCATACAGACACACTGACACTGACAAATACAGACACATACTGACCCATGCAGACACACACACTGACCCATTCAGACACACACACACTGACCCATGCAAACTCACATTGACCCATGCAGACACACTTACACTGACCTGTGCAGATACACACTGACCCAGGCAAAACACACACTGACCCATGCAGACATGTTTTATATTATTTATAAGAAAGTTAATATAAACAAAGTTCCAGGGCCTGACGGTATTCATCCACGAGTACTTAAGGAACTAAGTGTGGAATTAAGTAAGCTTCTGTTTTTAATCTTTCAAGATTCTTTTCTTTCAGGAAGTGTTCCAAGGGATTGGAAGATGTGGATGTGGTTCCTATATTCAAAAAGGGTTTGAAAATTCTTACCTGTAAATTATAGACCTGTGAGCTTAACTTATGTGGCTGGAAAAGTATTTGAAAGGTTATTAAGGAATAATATTCAAGAATTCCTTGAGAAGAAAAATCAGCATGGTTTTATGAAACACAGGTCATGTCAAACTAACTTGATTGCATTGTACAAAGAAGTAAGTAGAAGTACAGATTGGGGTGTTGCAGTTGATGTGATCTATTTGGTTTTTGCCAAGGCGTTTAATACAGTTCCACACAATAGATTAGTGTTCAAACTCAAAGAAATAAAAACAGTTTTGTGTCATCTGCAAACACTGAAACATGACTTTCAATGCTTTTTTCAAGATCCTTTATAAACATGTTAAAAAGAAGGGGTCCAAAAACGGAACCCTGAGGGACACCACTTGCCACCTCTGTCCAGCTTGAAAATGTACCATTAATGACAACTCTCTGTACTCTATTTTTAAGCCAATGTTTTTCCCAAGAACAAGAATTTTCAATGATTTCTTTGAGTTTTTTTTTTTTTTTAGCTTTCCTGTGGGGATTCCAGTGACGCTGGAGGTCCTCACGCATTGCGTGAGGATGTCCAGCATCGTGTAAAACACGAACCCGAAAGTCCCTCTAGTGGCTGTCTGATATACAGTCACTAGAGGAGGACTTAACCCTGCAAGGTTATTATTGTAGTTTGTAATTATTGCAGATTATAAAAACTGCAATAATTACACTGGTAGGGTTAAGGGTGATGGGAGTTGGCACCCAGACCACTCCAATGGGCAGAAGTGGTCTGGGTGCCTGGAGTGTCCTTTTAAAGAATTTTAGCTTTCTGAAGTGCTTTATGTGTGAAGAGTATGTCCTCTTTTCTTACCATTTTACAAAAAAATGTGTAGGTTTCAATAGAAATCTACACTTTTATAAACCAACCTTGTTACACAGTCTGGCTGTCAAACATACAACATGTCCCACTACTTCCTGGTTTGATTAGCTCAGTGGAGCTAAATTCAAGAGGCAGCAATTGTCCAGAGCACCTGTCTTGCAAAGACTTCTCATTGAGCGGCATTTGGAAGCATGTGATTGGACAGCCACAGAAAATCAAGGCTGGGGAAGAATGGGAGGGCTTTGAAAAGGCTGCAGACAAGATATCTGCAGCTTTTGCAAGCTGTTTTTAGATATACACCTGATTAAAAAAATGCACAATTAAATGCATGCAATGGGGGTATATCTACTAAACAGTGTTTTTATTTTGTTTTAGTAGTGGAGTGTTCCTTTAATGTTGTTTGTATAAAACAACATTAAATCATTTTATCTATAAGGTTCCAACATGCAATGTTTAAATAAGATGTGCATGAGGGTACCACATTTAAGAAATGATTCACTGTAAAGTACATTGTGCAGGTTGCATGAAAATACACTGCCTAAAGACAACCCCACACAAGGCATTTATCATAACCTGCCCTAAATA
The DNA here is from genome assembly GCF_036172605.1 of Pelobates fuscus. NCBI lineage: Eukaryota > Metazoa > Chordata > Amphibia > Anura > Pelobatidae > Pelobates > Pelobates fuscus. The sequence goes on along the minus strand of NC_086324.1, from coordinate 24,736,200 downwards.
GGCTGTTTCACAAGTGTACTGACCCTGACTACAATGGACAACTTCAGTTCCAGGACAAAAACGGTTAAAAGCCTATCTACTTCAGAAAAGATGAATTACTATTACGAACAAGTCCATATTTGAATGCAATGCTTTCTAATTTCCTGTCTCATTCAGATTAAGCCAAGCGGTCTAGTTAAAATCATTCTCTCACTTGTACACATTACACGTAGTTTGGCAATTATGTAAAGGAATTTAATTTTCCTTTGCTTTCATTTTCCTACCTTTTAGTGAGCTTTAATTGCACCAGATAAGAACAAAATAAGTAAATCATTTAAATTCTGACTAGGTTATGGTTGCTCTTTAAAATATGTCTGCACTTCATGTCAATTGCGCATTGCTTTTTTTTTGGACCCATCAAGTACGGCAATTATTGGATAATGAAGAAAAGGAGCTTACGGCTAATAGTTTAAATATATATTCAGCTGTGTACTTTGGAGATTAGTTTGTTATTTAATTTCTCTTTTTTTTTCTTTTGATGTGCGAAATGTGGCACGTAATATTTGTGTCAAGAATAGAAATGAAACATCTTTCATTTTAAAATAAAATGTCATTCTTTAATTGCTCTTTAAAGAAACGGTAAACAATAAAAAAAAAATACTCAAATAACAAACTAGGGGTTTTAAATGTAAAATCCATTTCCAGTATTTTTCCGAGGTTTTATTCATTAAACAATGAGTTGTGATGAGTTAACTGGATCTACGTAAATGTAGCGTAAATTAGCCTAATTTTGAAAAAAATAAGCATATCTTGATCATATTAATTTTACAGGTTGTCGGACAACTTCCTCCTAGATTAGTAAATAGAGCTCCAGGACAGGACTCTCAAACTTAATTTATCTATCAGCCTCTAGCAGTCCCTCAACCCTCCCCTCATGTGGGCTGTATATCCATATTGAGGGGAGCACATGGTAAACACAAACCCGTACTACCAGTCATATAGACACATAGATAATCGATTCACATAGGTACACACAGGTACATTCTACAATACACTCATTCTACAATACACTCATAGCTACATTCCCCCCACCCCCCACCCCCCACCCCCCGTGTCTTTATAATGGAGGCTGTTGCCCTGCTCTGTGTGGTTCAGCCAAACTCATCAATAAAGTTTCAGCAATTAGCTATAGAATGTCAGAACGGTTCTACTGTGGCTAAAAGGAGCACACAGCAACCTCAACAAATAAGGGTTTAACTGTGGCTCTGATGTGGACCAGAAGACCAGCAAACCTGACAATAAGTTGCATGGCTGGTCACATTGAACTATTTAGGGAGCCTGACATGGCTCCTGGGACAGTACTTTGAGACCCATGCCCTAAGATCCATCTAGCATTTTAGAAACATAATTAAATAATTCACCTAGTATCCTCTGTATTGGTTACTTTAAGGCCTACACCCTCTGGGAATCTTGGGCATCATGGGAAATGCAGTTCCAAAACAAGTGGAGTGCCAAAGTCCACAATTACTGGCATAGATTAAATGCTTACAGGTTGCCATAGTAGACAAATCAATCTGAAAGGAAAACTGTTATAGTTTTTAATTATTTGCTAAAATAAAATATATACATGTATCATATCCCATGTATTATTTTGTAAAATGGAATTACCGTATATACTCGAGTATAAGCCGACCCGAATATAAGCCCCTAATTTTACCCCAAAAAACTGGGAAAACTTATTGACTCGAGTATAAGACTAGGGTGGGAAATGCAGCAGCTACTGGTAAATTTCTAAATAAAATTAGATCCTAAAAAAATTACATTAATTCAATATTTATTTACAGTGTGTGTATATAATGAATGCAGTGTGTGTATGAGTGCAGTGTGTGCATGAGTGCAGTGTGTGTATGAGTGCAACGTGTGTGTATGAGTACAGTGTGTGTATGAGTGCAGTGTGTGTATGAGTGCAGCGTGTGAGTATGAGTGCAGCGTGTGAGTATGAGTGCAGTGTGTGTGTATGAGTGCAGTGTGTGTATATGAATGCAGTGTGTGTGTATGAGTGCAGTGTGTGTGTATATGAGTGCAGTGTGTGTATGAATGCAGTGTGTGTGTGTATGAATGCAGTGTGTGTGTATGAATGCAGTGTGTGTGTGTATGAGTGCAGTGTGTGTGTGCTGCAGAGCCTTGGTGGGGGATGGGCAATTGTATTATTATTTATTTTTAATTATTTTAATAATATTTTATTATTATTTTTTATTAGTATTTTTTTTAATTTAATTATTATTTTTTATTATTATTTTTTATTTTATTATAATTTAAATTTTTTTCGTCCCCCCTCCCTGCTTGATACATGGCAGGGAGGGGGACTCTCACTCACTGGTGGTCCAGTGGCATTGGCAGTTCAGTGGAGGGGTCTGGTAGGAAGCACTTACCTCTCCTGCAGCTCCTGTCAGCTCCCTCCTCCTCCGTGCCGGTCCGTGCAGCTCCTCTGTCAGCTCCCAGTGTAAGTCTCGCGGCCGCGCTATGACCGCGGCTCTCGAGAGAGGTAAGTAGACGCTCTGCAGCCCCCACAGCCCCCAGTCTGTATTATGACAATTGACTCGAGTATAAGCTGAGTTGGGGTTTTTCAGCACAAAAAATGTGCTGAAAAACTCGGCTTATACTCGAGTATATACGGTACCTTTTATTCAGTGCATTTCTTATCTTACCCATACTTTATGACAATAGCCAACTACAAGTCCTCTTTGGTCAGAATCGTATCCAACCAAAGGTCATGCAGGTAATTAGAACTTAGTGAGCATTCAGAAATCCTGACTTCATGTGTTAGAATCTAAAAAATGCACTCTGAGTTGGTTATAGACCTATAACTTGTGCATGGTTGCAGCAGATAAGATGTTTCTGACCAAATAGTGCTAAATATGACCGCCACTACAGAGCAAGGGTAAGCTAGGAGAAGCAATAAAAAATATTTAGCAACAAACATTGATCAGCCACAACATTAAAACCTCCTGTCTAATATCTTGTATGTCCTCCTCATGCTGCTAAAACAGGTGTAATGTATTGAGGCATGGACTCCACAAGTTCTCTAACACAGCCAAGATACTAGCAACAGATCCTTTAAAGTCCTGAAAGTTACAAGGTGGGGGCTCCACGGATCAGATTAGTTGTTTCCGCATTTCCCACATTTAGATTTTGGGAATTTGGAGGCCAAGGCAACACTTTGAACTCATTGTCGTGTACTTCAAACCATTCCTGAACAATTTTTGCAGTGTGGCAGGGTGCATTATCCTGCGGCGTCATGCCACTGCCATCAGGAAACAACATTGCCATGAACGGTTGTACATGATCTTCAACAATCTCTAGGTAGGTTGTACATGTCAAAGTAGAATCCACATGAATACCAGAACCCTAGATTTCCAGCAGAAGATAGCCCAGAAAAGAACACTGCCTTTGCCGGTCTGCCTTCTTCCCATAGTGTATCATCCTGCCATCTCTTCCCTAGTTAAATGATGCACACACACTCGGCCACTCACCTGATCTAAAAGAAAACGTGATTCCTCAGACCAGGCAACCTTCTTCCATTGCTCCATGGTCCAGTTCTGATGCTCACAACCCCGTTGAAGGCACTTTCAGCAATGGACAGAGGTCATCATGGGCACTCTGACCATTGCATATTTCATAATTTGAACTACCGTAGCTCTTCTTTGTGATCGAACTAGACAAGCTTGCCTTTGCTTACCACGTGCATCAATGAGTCTTGAATGCCCATGACTCTGACACCGGTTCACTGGTTGTACTTCCTTGCACCGCTTTTGGTAAGTACTAACCACTGCATACCGGGAACACCCCACAAGAATTGCCATTTGGAGATGCTCTGGTCCAGTTGTCTAGCCATCACTATTTGCCACTTGTCAAGATCACAGATCTCTTCGCTTGCCCATTTTTCCTGCTTCCAACACATGAAATTCAAGATCCAACTGTTCACTTGCTGTCTATTATATCCCACCCCTTGGCAGGTGCCATTGTAACGATATAATCAATGTTATTCACTTCACCTGTCACTTCGCCAGTTGTTTTAATCTTGTGACTGATCAGTGTATATAAGCATTACAAAATAATATGCAATGAGGTGGCAGTACATGCAATCTTTCATTTTCAGTAATAGTAAACTGTAGACTGACAGATCTAAGTACACAGGTCAGCTTGTTTATTGCACAGCAATGCATGATTTAGTTTTACCTTTGGATTACACAATTGTGCCCTAGGTGTGCACTGTAACGTAGGTAAAAGTAAAACAACAAGTTAAAACTGCTGACGTTTGTACCTGATACGCTTTGAATCCAAGGTGACACAAACGCATCAGTGAGTCCTAGCATTGCACAGTGAGAGGTCTATTAATCTACCTGACATACCTGGATCTTAGTGAACCGTTCTAAAATAGATAACTTGTAACAAGATCAAATAGGTAACTGGAAACTTCTCACACCGTAAGACTCTGTAAACATCAACGTTAACATCTACAATAGCCCTGCATGCAGACTGTGCTGTATGTTATCTGTAACAGAAAGATACAATACAGCCCCGGGGGTCAGGGGGGGGGGGGGGGGGGGGTGTCACAGAATCTATGCACGATGGTAAAATGAACAAAGTACATATCCTGAAACGTAACTTTTTTTTTGTAGAAATGGTGGTACTAGATAGATAAATTTAGTTGACAATTATTTTTACTTAAACAATGTCAATTATGGTAACTGTTAAGAAAACAATAGATAGATAGATGCTATGACAGATAGATAGACAGATAGACAGACAGATAGATAGACAGATAGATAGATAGATAGATAGATAGATAGATAGATAGATAGATAGATAGACAGATAGATAGATAGATAGACAGACAGATAGATAGATAGATAGATAGATAGATAGACAGATAGACAGATAGATAGATAGATAGATAGATAGATAGATAGACAGACAGACAGACAGATAGATAGATAGATAGTGTTACGATTGCCTCCAGGCTAGCAGGAGGTTTGATCGCTTGGATGTCCTGGTTCCCGGGCTTGAAGAGTTGAATGGAGCGATAATCGGTAGAGACCTGTAAGTGTAGAATCTCCCCCTAGCTATAGCTCAGCTAGTATACCCTTTCCCCCACAAAACGAGTCGATGCTGCGAATTGAGGGTCAAAATAAGAACTGAGAACTGGGATGCCCAGCCTGCTTTTTATTGTAAATACACACAAAAGGGACACTCCCAAGGGGAGGCATAAAATACCCAATCACATATTGGGTTCAACCCACATGTCCCCTCCCCTCAGATAATCAAGTAACGCAATTATGTTACACATACTTTTGTCCATATTCTGGATGTACCCTAAAACCAGAGGGTACACCCCTAAATCCTGCATCGCTAGATAGATCTCGTTTGGGAGGCCAACATATCCAAAAACTGGCCCGTTCGGATGAGCGGTTCGGGAGTTAGGAGCTTCTAAAGTTTGGACCGACCGCACAGACTTTCCAGCCGAAAATAGTTCCATACGTTTAGGCCTTGTGGTCGGTCTCTGTTCGGGCGGTAAAACTCCACAACCCTTTGCCTTCCGTAGTTATCCCGGGGGTCGCTGTATTCCCCATGTGCAGGGCAAGTGCCTTACTGAACGGTGGATAGTTCGGTACGTCCAGCCCGAAGTTATGTGATCCTGGAGGTCTCAGCGGTGTTCGCCTGTTTGTGTCTCCGTTTTTAGTTCCAGATGGTGATGGGCAAACACCGCTGATTGTAGGTAAGATGGCCGCGAACACGTGCAAAGTCCCGAAATGGCGGCCACCTATACGCTTACATAAAGGGTTCGTGCTGGACCATACGAGGACTGTAAATCAGTCAGAACAGTGTCCATAGCACCAAAAGTATGCAACAAAATAGGGCTTTCATAACAGGGGACAACAGTGATGTAACAGATAGATAGATAGATAGATAGATAGATAGATAGTATGACAGGCAGATAGATAGATAGATAGGTTGTTATATAGATTGACTTTTACGTGCAATAACAACATTATCTTATTAACTCGTATGCAGTAATGACATAGACAATGAGTTATTCTTTACCTGGAGACCTGGAGAAGTCTTACCTTTCTCCCATAATAAAGTAATGATGAAGCTAATGGTTGACTTATTGATGTTAATTGGAAATTTAAATTAACCTGTTTCCCAGGTATTTCAGGTGAGTTCTGAACAAATTCTGCTTACATAGCAATAGCTAGTTATGGGTGTATCGTCTGTGAAATGCATTGTGAAAAACTGCTAAAACAGCTGACTCAGATAAAATCCTCCTATAGCTGAGTTAGAGGTATTTTAGTAAAGTTTTGTGTACCTGTTTATCACAGTTTACTGAATAGACCCTCTGTATAAAGGTATAGCAGTTAAACAATGTCTCTGTCACTTTACCATCAAACATAACACATGTAACAAACAGGAATCCCTCTGTAAATAAATGTACGGAAATGTCAGAGCTGTAAATGGGCCACCAGATAGTCAGTAACACCAGCTAGTAGCTACGTCTTTCATGTTGGCGTGCCAGTCCCCATAAGCAAGATTATTCACTATAATGAGAATTTGAGATTCACTTTGAATTCTCACTGCAGTGAATAATGTTCAAGTAGCCGTATTAGTCCAGTGATGCAGATGTAAAAGACAGATCAAATTTGTAACTTGTTATATCTCCTTTATTGGGCTAACAGAATGTTGTAATGACAAGCTTTCGGGAGAACCTCCCTTTCTCAAGTTTAAATCATTTCTGAGCAAAGATGACACATAGAATTCAAAGTTGAGTTGTGTGTAGTGAATAACAAAGAGTTAGTACCCTCTATTTTTGCCACTTTATCGTGGTTTTGTTTAGGCTGGCAACGCAAGTGTTCTTTATTACTTATAGAAGATACAACAAGGTACACATTCACATCCATTCATAAACTGTCTTGCTAGATTCCGAAACTGATAAATGAAGTGAATGATGTTTGAATTTGTATCTGAAATGTTCCCATGTTGTTCTGGATTATTTTTTGCTATCTGTGTTAGATTAGATTTAAATTGAAAACTCAGAATCTTTTAGATTTTTTTTACATTTTTCTTTTGTTTAATACAAACAAATGTTTACAACATGCATCTAGTTAGGAATACAACAGCACATACATTTAAAGATACGTGCAATATATAGAATCCTCCGCGTTTCACATTGAAACATGTAATCTGTCTATTTTGTCAAAAGTTAATAGACAGCAGACATAGGCGAACACTATGTGCGTGTGTGTTTGTGCTCTTTTAATCTGATAAGTAGTCAGAAGACTATCAGTATAACGGGTCACAATCTTATATCAGACAGGCTGCGGAATAGATATATATTATTTATTTTTTTGCGCCTATCTAAGAAAGAACTACATTTAACAGTTATCTATGAAATCAAAACAAACAGATATATATATATATATGTATTTATAACATGCCAAATTCTATATATATATAAATATTGTTATTATTATTATTTTATTATTTATATAGCGCCATCAGATTCCATAGCTGTGTACAATGGATATATACATATATATGAAGTAAAGCAAAAGATTGAATATATATATATATATATATATATATATATATTCAATCTTTTGCTTTACTTCATTCGTTTCGGAAGAGAAAATACTGCAGAATTAAATATATGACATAAAAAAACATTCCTTCACACAACACTGAGATTTAATTTACCAATGCACTTTGAGCCATCGCCCTTAGCATGTGATGGGTCATTAGACTGTATTTCAGGAGATGTCCTGTTTGGTTTTTTAAACTAAATAAGCATGCAACCAATCACTAATTTTTGAAATATGACTGGCAGGTCAAATGTTCTCGTGAAATCTTGCCAGAAGCACATCTAACTGGAGGTAGCATGCAAGAAACAAGGACGAGGAAGCAAAAGTTACCATGAGGACTTGTGTTCTTTTAATGAAATAAACGTTGCATCTCCTTAAATAATTTAATATACACTTTTAATTCTATTAACTGATGTGTGCTACTCAGAATTATGGAGAGATCATTGATTACATGCATGAGCATCCCTGATTCACATTTATAGGGTTGGGAAAAATGATGAGAGGCATCCCTTAAGGCTCTCCTACAGGAGACAAGGTCACTGGATTAATGAAAACAAGCTCAGCACTAGTTAATCAGCAAAATGCTGTATAGAAGCTTTAAACCCAGTGTTAGAGTGTAAAGCGACAGAGTTCTCTAAAAGGGTTCTATAATCAATAGATTGTGACAGCAGATAACTAATGTTCTACCCAGTATGCATGGTTTTAGAATAGTTTTACTTATCTTGTTCTCAAATTTGTACAAATCCCGTGCATCAGTGCATTTCTTTACAGTGATAACTAATACTGCTTACACTGGGAAGCTATTCCTGGTATCTACTACCCTTTCTGCAAAGGAAGTATTTTATAATGTCATCTCTTACTGTAATGACTAATATTAATTTGAGCTTTAAAGTTATAATGGTATTGACTACCCTTTCTGCTAAGAATGTATTTTCTCCCTCAGTCTTCCATCGTCCAACTTCAATTAAAAACTTTTTTTCTACTATGTGTGTTTTTTAAAATGTTTATTGAACCCTTTAAACTATTGATAATGAAGGTATGTCACCAATAATCTCTACTTTTCAGCTGAATTTGGTACATCTGCACTGTGCATGTCCACCTGCAATATTCCAGAAGACACGACAGCTGACCACCCATTATCCCAACCCCAATCCTTCTAAATAAACAGAACACACTGAATTTATTTTTGGGTACGGCAACAGCCACAGCTTTATTTAACTTTATAATTGCCAGCAGCTTAAAACGAACTGTCAGCTACTGGCTAATAAACCAGTAAACGGCTTCTCCCTACAATTTCCACAAGTCTTCCTTGACCAGCATCCCATCTTCAACCCAGAGGCAGACTGTAACTTCCCAAGCCCATTAGGGCAGACATTCCCAATCCATATGCTGGTGAGGCAAAACCGCTGTGACAAAACAATAAGTACAGAAATAAAGCACAACAAAACAAGCAACATACCAATAAACAATGCATAATACATGGGTGTGTGGGCAGAACAAAAACTGTCCAGCTCCCTCAACAGTGTCCGGGTGTCGTCTGTCTGTTAACTCCAAGAATCCCTCGGGTCAGGTAAGGTTGCATACATAGTAGCCTCTTGGTTACCATGCTTACCACTGTGGCTGCAGTCATGTCCCCGCACTTTCCAGGGGTCAGTGGGAGAGGCCTTATAAGTGCTGTATCCACTAAAGGGACGTGAAAAAACAAACAGATCTGAGATTCAATGTCCTTCCTAAAGAAATGTAACTGATATAAATGTTGCAGAGCTGGGTTAGGGATATTTGGGCCCAAGGCAGAATGCTAGATTATGACCCCCTCTTTGAACTCTAGGCTATGTTTTGTGAGTTGTGTGTGTTGTGGCTGAATGTTATATTTGTTTTGGGAAATCTGAGTGTTGTGTGTGAGTGTTTGTAGTGGTTGGGGGGTGGTGGTAAGTGTGCTTGTGTGTGCTGACAGTCACTAGAGGTGTGTTTAACAATGCAATGTAAGCATTGCTCTTTCTACAAAGCTGCAGTGTTTTATATTGCAGGGTTAAAGCTACAGGCCGTTATATTGAGCTGTAGAGTTCTAGGAGCCTATAGAGGTCCTTTAATATCGCAGGACCACATTTGTTTGCCGTTTTTTGAAATAGCATCAAAATATTGAACACTGGGAGGCTGAAAATTATTCATTTATTCGGTTATTAATGTTCTATATTTGGCGCAGACCCAGCGCATTTATAGTGATTAACCAGACTCGAATTTAAACACTCCATAAAGAAAGTATTTGAATCGCAAACTACTGTGAAATGAAGACTGTGTGTGATGTGAGACTTCTCCAATCATAATATTATGCTTCTATGTCATCTGGCAACTTGGTTCTGAACTATTGTATAATATTTAGAATTTTGTATATTTAAAGCCATTCGCTGGATTTTTTATTAGAAGACAATAAAAATCTACAAATTAAGTTAAAGATGGGTAAATTGCCAAGACAAACAACTCCCAATTTCACATATTCTTCAACTAAGAAGAACAAACAAAACAACAAACGCATTGCCACTGTGACTGACATTCTTCATCATCAATTTGCAAACACTTTATCTGATTTACTTTACATTTTTGTCTTATTAATGCCAGAGTTGTCTAATGTTGTTTTTAACTGCGAGAGCAAGATAGTAAGTGTTGAAAGTGTTCATTTCTGAAGCCATCGCAGTACATCGTAAATGTTTGAAAGAAAGAAAGAAAAACCTGTCACTTTATCTACATAAAAGAAGGATTAGCGCAAACCGGTCAGAAAAGTGAAAATAAAGAGAATATTTTGCACAGTCCTATTGCTAACTCAAAATCAACAGTTCTACAAAGTATCCATAACAAATGCATAAATAAATATAAAGTAGTGAATGGCACATTTTTTTTTTTTGCACAAGTCAGTTGATCACATTGGGGGAGATTTATCAAAGTATTCTGTTTTAAAAAGTGACTTTGAGTGCTAAAAGTTGAGCGGTCACCATGGAAACCAGTGGAATAATCAGACACATTCAATTGATGACTCCTCCCCTTATATGTATTTTTTTCACCCCTTTTTTATAACCCAACACTTCAATAAATCTCTTCTGTTGCTGCTTAACTTGTTCGTGACATGTCTCACCTTTCTAGCTTACTGTGCAGGTTTCTCGACAGATTATGTATTCCTTGCTTTGAGATGTCTTTAAAAATGTTAAACGTTCTCAGAAAAAAAATATCACATGAAGCTGATTAAATTTACTGTCAGGTACATCCTTTGTGTTACATTCTACTAATATTGATATCAATTTGCACATGAACTGGGAGAGTTGGCAACGATCTGTCTTCTGAAATGATCAAAGGCTTAAATTTTAAGCAATGATAAAATGTTTTGAGAGCCATATCGGTGAAATATGCAGTAAAACCTGGAGCACGCCAGACACTTAATCAAGAACAAATTCAAGACTTCTGTTTTATACATGATATCTGTCCCTTATATTTACCAATTTTACATCACCCTATGTTGAGTTTCATGCGATTATTTTCAAGCTGTACCCATACCTGGTCCTTGCAAGGACTTTCTTTTAGCCTCACAGACACACACATATTTTGTAAGTGTTTGGGTGCACGTATTAGGTGGTGGCAGTTGATCGTTGAAAAGATACACCTTTATATTTATTTATTGTTTATTTTATTTATTTATTTATTGATTATTGCTATTTATAAAGCGCCAACAGATTCCGCAGCGCTGTACAATTAGTGGAGAAACTTACAATATACACAGACAAATACAAGAGGTAAAAGAGCCCTGCCCATAAGCTGATATCTAGCCATTGGAGCTCTTTTATGTGCTTGGCTAGATGGCCCGTGAGCTTACAATCTAATGGAAACCATGGGGATTTGTTATATTTGTTATTTTATTTTTGTTTGTACAATTTTACTTGGGTGATTTTGTACCTGATGTATGGACTACTGTAATGGTCAGTAAGAACCAAAACGTATTTCTTCTCCTTTTGAAAACGATCCATTTTATTAGTCCATTGTTTCACCTCTTACATTGCGGACCAATCTCTGTGTGAAAGAGTCACAAGTCAGCCAGAGAAAGGGACACAGACAGGGTCGTGGGTCAGCAGGCAAACTATAGAACAATGTAGAGGTCAAGCCAGGCAGAAGTATTAAGGGTAAAGTCTGTACAAGGTCTACAAATCGCAAGAACATTTTATCGAACTGGTATACCTGGGAGAATTATTAGAGCTTTTATTTCAATACTTTATTTTCGTTTTAATATTGGCTAAACTGTGTTGTTTCTAGGGGGGCTGCAATTAGTACGTATATGTGCTGTTAAACTGCAAAGTTTGAACGAGTCAAAAGGGATTTGCTTTGAACATATGGGAGGAAATCTAAAGGCATTTAATGAGATCCAGTGTAAACTTTCTATTCAGGGAATCTGTTGTGAAACAACAAATTACCTTTTAAGTGCTCTCTTTGTTTCACATGTCTTCTGAGAAATAGAAGGTATTCAATACACAAACACATTTCATTTCCTTCTCACTGAACTACGATGCATGCTGTGTCATTCGGGATTTTTCAGGATTTTTCATGTTTTCATGTTTAAACTCCGCAGGCTCTACTAAAGTGAGCAAACAATGCAAAATTACACAAATATTTATATATATTTTATAAAGAAAACTAGTGTTTGCTCTTACAATATTAATCAGATAAATTGTATCACTTATATGGAACATTGTCTTCTACATTATATATAAACTAGCTATCAAAAGTACTTACTGCATGCCAGAGCAGACAGACTGATGAACAGACAGACAGACAGACTGATGAACAGACAGACGGACAGACAGACAGACTTGCAGTTACCATGTCACAAATACTATCATAGCTCAGAAAACAGAAACAATCAAGTATGGAGAAGACCTTAGGTATCCTCTAAAGCCTTACCATGAGTAATTCTTAAAGGAACACTATAGTTTCATGAATACAAACATATATTCCTGACACTATAGCTCTAAAATCGCCATTTCCACAGTTAAAAAGGTGTAAAAATACCCTTTCTTCCAGAGCGTTGCGCAGTTCTGGTCATGGCTGGTCATGACTCTCATTTAGTGGAGTTCATCAAAACGCTGTGCTCGGCCAATCAGTATCTCCTCATAGAGAGGCATTGAGCCAATACATCTCTATGAGGAATGTTCCGTGTCTCCATGCAGCGCATGGAGACGGTGAATGTCAGTGCTGCTCACTATGCAGCACTGACCCAGGAAGCACTTCTAGTGGTCGCCTGAGTGAGTGCCACTAGAGGTGTCACTAGGCAGTAATGTAAACACTGGACAAGATTAAGGATGAAAAACATTGACAGAAGCCGGAGATCCACCATCATGTTTTGTCTTTGAACATTGTCAGAAATTGTATATGGAGGCTCCCACAGTCTCACAGGATCCTCCATAGGTCTCGGTGTTATTGTTGCTCTCACACACATGTGAGAGTACAGTACTGACATGAATTCTGGCACCTTAAATACCATTAGCTGAAGAGGACCAGTATGATGAAGATGGCTGTGGCCATGAGGGACAACATGAGGTAGCTAAAACTTACCATTCGCTGCTCCCACACTACGAGACCCACACTAAATTAGCAAAGACACCAAAAGTAACAGATCTGGTTTAATTTAGAATATTGTCAAAAAAATCCACTCAGTCCCGCACAGTTTGAAAATATGTTTAACTGAGTTGGCATTGAACTGGAGTCATATACCCTCTTTCGTATGAGTCAAGGGGTAATCTTTAAATACAATAAACAGGCTTATCATTTTCAAATGTTACTAAAATATGTACATCAAGCTGTTTTTTTCTTTTCCTCAACTCTGCGAATTGTATTTTTAAGAATTGCTTTCCTTATTTCTTTCAGTTTGTTTAAATAAATGAATCCTTTTAAGCAAACCACAATAGCATGGACTGTAGCCAGACCACCTGGGAATCAAACTAGGTTAAGTGTCTATCCCATAATTTAAAGAGGAGGGGAAAATGTGAAATTGCTATCACACGCATTTTCTCTCCTTTGGCCCATTTGTGTAATATGTGGCAATTGAAAAGTAAATGTTCTTTGCCAGTGACTATAAAAATGTAACACAAAGTTCTTGCTTTTGTTGTACAGACACATATTGGAACATAAAGGATGCCAGCTCCCTTTGATCTTCGATGGTTTTATAATGTCTGCACCATTTGATGTATATAACACCCCATAACCTTCTATAAACGTATCATTTCACTAACCTTTACCATAGTTTCAGACCAAACACTGATGGGAGCTAAGAGAGTAACTCCTTCGATGCTCTACGTACACCAAGTGCCAAATAGGCTCTGAGGGGCACCGATATTACCATAAAAGCTAACACTTGCACTGAGGTGTGAAATTACATGTCCTAAAGACTGCAGGCAAATTAGAAATTACTTAAAATATCTCATTTGGCCTAGCAAATGTCATGGCCAACACATTTCTGTGCTATAGTTCAGCTATGGGATCAGAAATAACTTAAGCAATTTCAGAAGCAAATGTTTTGCAGTTTAGTCAAAACCTGCAGCCTGTTCAGATAAAAGAATTTTAGGAGTCCAGCCACATGGTGACACAAATAGCTTTTATGTGGCAATTGTCAGAATGATAAGCAACATTTATAATATATATAGATTTAGATGCATGTGGTTACATGTGAATTTTTTTTGCACAACCTGATTACTAACTAAAAATTAGTTATATGACGTGTGTTAAAAATATAATCTCAGTTGTTTTTTATTTTGTTTAATTAATTTCACATGCCAGGATGTGCTAAAACAGTCAGGGTACAACATGTAAGTGACTTTAACCCCTGCCGTGCCATACACGTGGGTGTCACGACTGCTAGTGACATCTACATAGACAGAACAGAAGGAATAGAACGTAAACCGGTCCTTAGAATGGCCGGACTAATACGTTAAAGACAGAGAATGGTCAAGGGATAGCCGAGGTCAAGGAAGCCAGAAATATACAATACCGTTTAACAAGTCAAGTCAGGGAACCCAGAAATCAGAATAGTCAGGAATAGCTAAGGTCAAAATACCGGGAATATCAAAAATAGGACAAGAAAACGCACTCTAAGGAACCAGGAACGGAAACCACGACAGGGAAATGAACTGGGAAGCTTCAGGGATTTAAATATCCCTTCTTTGACTGTGATTGGACAGAGGGTTACCTCTGACCCCAGAACGTGATTGTGCGTCGACGTTGCGACGTCACACGCACATTTGTGTGACCCTGGGGGGAGGAGCAATCGATGGCCGCAAACGCATGGTCGGCGCCATCTTTATTTTGGGCAGGCGGCCAGGAGAACCAGGTGGAGCAGCTCCCAGTTTGCTGCTGAGCAGGTAAACTCAGTTTGTCTGCACGGTCGCACCGGTTGGGTGCGGCCGCACCTCGCGGCAAACAGGGGGCCGCGACAGTGGATGCATGTGTGCACATGACACTATGGAAGAAATGCCCAAACACACTTACCCCCAGATCTCTCAGCAGATGTGCGAGTATATATAAGTATTCCTATAGCATCATGCTGCAGTGGTATCACCCTAAACACAAAGAGTTACAAAGGTAAGTGTATTTGTAAGTTAATTCCAGTCCACACTCAACCAAGTAAATGCTTTAATATTGTTTACTGGGATGAAAGATTGAGGAACCTTCAAAGAAGAGACAGTTCCGCTTTCTTTACTAATTATTCATCAGTTGTTCTCTATCTTTTTACAGAGAAGCATACCTTGAAGGCACAATATAGTGACATAAAAAGGTGAGTGGTTAATGAATGGCATGCAGAGCCTGTCCATCTCCCTGGGCTATAATTTCAATTCCTAGTAGGATCAACTCTAGTTTCTATGCTTCTGATGTCAATAAAATAAGTGCCATTAATTTGGGTACCACCTGTTCATCAGCCTCTATTTCTGTTTAAAATGAATTCATGGTTTCTCTTAAAAGTTGAGTTCCCCTTGGTTTCCTGAATTTTGTCAAACATTTTTAACATTTTTACATTACTATACCAGTGAGCAGTGCTTCCTTATGATAGTAGCCGTGAAAGGACCACCACATTTTAGAAAACCAGCAGCTAAAATTAAGTCAAGTCATTGCTGCCCCAGGTATAATGACCAACTGAACAACCAGCTCAATCTTCTTTAAGGCATCATTTTTCCTGACCATAGACAGTGCATATAATGTGTCAAATCATCTCATGAAGATGCTTAATATCTCCATTCAATAAAAGTGTATTCATTTGTTTAAACAATGCATTAAAGGAAAACTGTATTGCAAATGCTATAGTATGCCCCTGTCAATAACACTAGGTCTGTCTACTCCCAACAAGCATGAAAACATTAAAAACCTTTTTATCATTTACCTTAATTCTAGTGGCGAGTTCCCTCGGCACTGGATTGATTTCCTCCTCCCATGATAGCATGCTGATGGAGTACCTAATGCACATGTGGGGTGAGCACCACACACACATTAGAGATTCTCCATAGGAAATTGTTGAATCAGTGCTCTCCTATGGAGATTTTGGAGACACTGGATGTCCTCATTCAGAATCCAGGAAGCACCTCTAACAGATTCTGAAACTGCAATGTTTTTACTTATAGGGTTAGGAGGACAGGGGCAGTTCATCAAGACCACTCCATTGAGATGAAGTGAACTAGGTGTCTACAATATCCCATTAACTGGATCCTTCAATATCACATATGACAACAAATTTTCCATATTAACGGCCCTTTCTGTAAACCATATCTTCTGCAAACCTTGCTGAATCGTATCTTATGTACTATTTTAATTTAATACATGTTAGCAAACTACAACACTCCATATACATTTATTCAATATTCTGAAAATCTGTTCCTCTATGTTAAGACATATTTGAGCTCTGTAAAAATAGAAGCAATGTTAAGATAAGTCTGCAGGCATATTCTACACACTGACGAAGGGAAAGGTATCTCAACCAGTTACTGTATTTTGTATATTTTACAATATTTAATTGAAGCGTACATCGCCCTTGCCTGTTAAAGATGCTGTGGCCAAGGATCAATGGGAGCGAGAACAGTCTGAGAGACAGCCCAGCAGATGTCAACACTAACAGCCTTGGGAAACATAAGCAGATGGTGGAGAAGGCTTTTGAGAGGTAAGATGAATGAGAGATTGCATGTTAAGATTAAATGTTGATTTCTGTATACAAAAATTAGAAGTTAACCTGCATCACATGAATTTAATGCCTATAAATATTCTGTTTATTGAAAATCACAAGGATAGGATTACACAAATGAATATGTTTTGACTTCAAATATTTATGCTTATAATTAGTGGAATCACAAAATAATTCATTGTTCTGCAAAATACTGATTGTATTACATCTATAAAAATAGGAATTCTTCTTGTGTTTCCTATTGTATTTTAGGGCATTCAGAATTTTTATCTGGTGAGTACATGGGGTAGCATATATCCGAGGCACCATATGGTTATCCAACTCATAATTCTTCTCTTTAATAAAATCACAAGGTGTGTCTGAAATAAATTATAAGTTTAAGGCGTGTCTGTCAATAATTTCTGGATAACATCTTGATATCACCTGGTAATATCTCAAACTGATTTTTTTAGTCATTTTTCTTTGAAGCCTTTAGCTGTCTGCATTTTGAAGATTAAACTTAGAAGTTGGCATAAGTACATTAACATACTATAAAAGGGGCAGCCAAAGGAAGATCCCCAGATGTTGCAAACTCACACCTTTCAAGGATGATTTCAAAAGGAGTGCTGATCTTTCGTAAACCCTGTACTATAACAATGAGTTTCTTGATTGAACTGGAAAATGATCTTTTATTCCTGTCTTTATAAATGTAGGAGAATAAATATTATTAAAGAGTTACACTGTAACTTTTCTGGTTATAGATAAGTCTTTTATGTCTCACCCGAAGAGCAAAGGGCAAACATTAAGCGCTTGTCCTTTTAGCAATACAATGGTAATTTATTTTTTTATTTTTTGTCATTTAGAGAGAAATATTACAACAGAGTAATACATATTAGTGGAAAGAAAACAGTTCTCAAACATCATGCAGCTGGCATCTAAAGATTCAGAATCTGGATATCCACTATCTCCCTAAACCATTGTACTTATTTTAGATGAATGGAAAGCCCTTATTAATGTGGTCCTTAATTAACACTGCTACAGTTCATAGAAACCAGAAGGTAAATAATAGACCTGCATTCAGCAGAAAAAAAATTAGTTGGGCAGATCAGTTTTAGTTTAAGTTCTGCAATAGTCGTTCGTGGTGATTCTGCTCATCCAAATATTGTCCATGCAAAAATATTCAGGAAAATTAACCAAAAAACTTACAAAAATAGATCAATCTGTATATTGCAAAACATGAATATTTGATATATATTTGCCAAATACACATTTTTGCTCTATGTGATTCACATATCAAGTGAGAAAAAGTAACAAATAGAGGGATTGGTTACTCTATAAGTCACTTCTCATTTAATCTTTCAATAGAGTCAACATTTAGTGGCTGACCCCTACCATCAATCGCCTTTTTTCCCATCACTCATCTCTTATTTTGTGACCATGAAAGAAACTCCAAATCATGAATCACATGACGATGATTATGCATTGCGCGATTCGTTAGTTCGTTTATATGTCTAAATGGCACTTGAACATCACAGAATTCAGACAACCCACTGATCGGCCTTAATATGGACAATTTCAAGTTTGTCTGCAACAGAATGCACAAGTCTAGTAATTATCAAGCCTTATTTCTATAGCATGTCAATATAAAATGACACTGCAAGAAAATTGCTGTCAAGACCTACCAAAACAGTTAGTAGGGATGTTGAGTTCACTTTGTGGGTTCTTCATGCCATTTAATATATTTTCATGGAGAAGAAGACTGATTATTCTATTCTCCATTAAAGGAGAAATGTCACTTTTATACCACTGAAAAAACATATTGAAGCTCGCTTATAACTTATGTAGACCTTTCTTTCATCAGATGCGTTGTTTTCATTTTCATTTATATTAAATATTTAGTAAATTACATTATAATCCACTTCAGGCAAGGCAGAGTCAGGACACACGTTGCAAGTGAGTAGAAGACACACATATATATATATATATATATAGTCTCATTTCTTCTCCTCTTTCCCTGCTTTCTTGGTGCTGACTGTCAGGTACAAAGGATAGAGCTTATAACAATGACTGGCAGGTAGCCAAGATGGGGATACCCAGTTCCATGATAAATAGGCATGCTTAAAGTTTACTCCAAGAACCATGGCCACTTCATAGACTTGATGTGGTCATGGTGCCTGCATCCTCTATGTGCGGTGTTTCGCATTGAAACGCTGCTTATACAGATATTAGCCCCTTAACTGACGTGTTCCTCAACCTCCGGTGGTGGCATAATTAGTCAGGCAGGAACTAATGCTAATTCTGTGCAAAATTTGTGTTTGTTGCCAACCTCTGTCCTCCACTCAGTCCATTGTCCTCCACTCAGTCCATTGTCCTCCCAGACCACACTCCCTTCCCAGTGAGGAGGAATGGTGTCAGCTGTGGACGATTGAGCTTCAGACAGAACTTGGCCTTGGTGCTGGAAGCAGTCCATATACCATCCCTGTTTACTTGGGCTCCTGGGGTCTCTGGTTCAACCGATTCCTCTGCTGGGCATCTGAGGGACGCCTGCCCATGAGTGTCTGCTGGGCAACTTAGGATCGGGCAGCCGTGGGTGTTGTGGTGGGTTGCGTGCGTAGGGGGGCTTCTCCCCAGCTCCAGGCCTCGTGTGGGGTTGACACCATGCTGCCACAGACTCGGGTTCTCCTCGAGGCCGGGTCTTCCCCATTGTGGGCACAGCGGATGTTCCTGGTGGACGTCTGCCGCCAGCAGCAGGTCACCTTCCTGCGAGTTGGCTGATGTCTCGGAGAGAGTCTCCTGGTGACCTCCGGCCTAGAAGGGCGCTCAGCCCGTTGGAGTGAGGCTGCCTTGCCCGGGGTCTGCCCATTCTGCCATGTGTTCTCCCCCGGTTCCACCACCTTGTAGTGTGTGAGGATTTGTTGGGCTTTTCTCTGCTCCAGCTGCTCCCAGAACGTTGGAACAGGTCGTCCAGGCGCTTGTGTAGGGGCTGGGTGCATTCTGGCTCGGCAGCGTGGTCTGCAGGCGCCATTTTACAAGGCCCTGTGCTGTCTACATGTGTGCCGCTGTCTGACTCCGCTGCCTTTGTGAGCTCACATGCCATGCTGATGCGGACCGGGATAACTCCCACCGGTCCAAGGGGAGGGGAACGAGAGCTCTGTGTAGGTACCATGCAGGGTCATGGTGCCCGTGCCTCTGCTGTGGTTGGGGTGCATATCGTCGAGTTGGTCGTTTTAACTTGGGAGCCCCTGTCACCCGCGACCACTTCGTTCAGTGGTCAGGCCCTGCCCCCCTAAAAATATTGATTTTAATTATATTTGTCATTTGATAAATTCCTTATTTTCTTCTACCAAATAAAGAAGTCAAGATGTTAAGTTGGGATGAAACATGGCTTCTTTAAGCAAAAAGGTAAAAACTTACCAACATGTGATTTTGTTCCTAACAGAGAGTATTTTAAACATTAAAATAATGTTTAATGAAATGTGTGAAAATAAAATAAATTTTCCCTGTAGTATTTGAAGACATAAATCCATAATATTTATACAAAATATAAGATTAACATCTTAGACGCTTAGATTATTTTATTTTGTTGGAAATTATAAATTAAAAAGCTCTAGGATTCTCTGTATTTATGTATATTTTTACAAGTTATTGCTGTTTTTACAATTTTTTTAAAGGAATCCTCTGTAACACCATATTAAATTTCATCTAGTTTTTCCTAGTGATATTTTCTGATATGTGCACGATATGGAGAAAGTTTTTATTCCAAACTTAAAGCTAATCAAGATTTGTAGAAAGAGAGCTTTGAAAAAAAGTGGGTCTCTCCAAGAACCTAAATCCAGCAGCTTAATTTAATGGTTTCACCCCAGCATTACTTCTCCAAAATCCTTCACCATTAGATGGCAATGGCTTTGAGAGATGGATTACAATTAGCTGTAAGTGTTAATATAATCTGGTTCTTGAATGCCCTGCCCTAAGAACAATTTGCTCGGGCTGCTGTGAGTAGTTCTTTTCCTGACTCCTTCCTGATATTGATGTTTTTGATGTCTTGTTTAGCAAATTTACTTTGTTATTAAATGATTCTTATATTGTTTCACCAGCCCTATCAAATGATCTGCCATCCTCTTATTAATATAGTTACATCTACATTTACTACTAACGATAGTTATATCTACATTTACTGTGAAACTCACTAGAAAATACCAAACAATCTCTATAAAAGTGCTTGGCGTGCAATGAGCAGCAGGTGTTGTAGAAACCGCTACCACAATTATTCAAGTATTCCATTAGAATTTATATTTGATAAGTTCCTCTGAATCCTTTAATATGTGCATTGCTCCAAATTTGTGATTTTTTTTTCAATGTGAATTGACCCGTGCACCATGTTTTCTTCTTGTTCTGGTTTAATTCTTTATGAGTTTTGTAATAATTTTTGATCCAGTTTTTCTTTTCTTAAGACGTACAGATATCGACTTTTCTCTAGACACAAGGCCTGGTCTGTTTCACTGCTTGAACATTTCCAAAACTTCCCTTATTTGGTGCATGTCATCAACTCAATATACCCAGGCTTCTATTATTATTCTTTATTATATCCATAAAATTATTTTAAAAAAATATATAACTTACAATAAATTATGTAATTAAGTTTGTGTCATAACACTTTTTTTGAGTGGATTGTGGGGTGGCAATTCAGTATGAAGACACCATCCTCACCCAAATAATACAACATATAAAAGTATGTAATTTGTGATTTAGAACTGTTATGAACTGTTTTATTCCCATATAGCTCATAGCACTTTCTAATTTTCTGGGAGAATGATAAAGAACACAGTAAGTAATTTCCTATATAATATAAAGACAGTTTGTTTGACTATGTATGTATTTGTTGTTGAGAGAAGTAGAAGAGAAAGATAAGATTAATACAAGTCTTCTGCTGGGAAATAATATCAATGGACTTAGTCATTTGCACCATAATTAGTGATTTGTGGCTTCTTAATAATTTGGGTAATTTCCATGAATACACTGTGTGTAATAATATCAATAAAATATTCACTCAATGTGATTTCTTCTCTAAGATTAAAAACAAAAGCCTCATTCACTCCACCATATAATAAGTGTCAAGAAGAATGTTGTTACTCTTTCTGGGTTTTTCTTTGTTCTCATTAGGAAGGTGAATTAATAATAAAGGCAGTGGATATATTTAAAATTTCCTTTTAAAAGTCTGCTGTTGGATTTCTTTCTTTTTTATTACTTAGCAATATGATCTATGGTTTTATTGCCAAGCTGCCAAAGTTCCTTATTGCATAGGGTTGAAGGGTCCACACAGAGAGGAGCGTCTGATTGTGGTGAATAAACCGCGGTGTATAAAATGGGAGAAGTTTGTTTATAGAGAGCTTACTCCATTCGAGAAACTCTGTACCAGCATAAAACATATGTCCCGAGCAATCTCGACCCATTATTCAATGTTGCTCAACACTGATGACCCAGACGAGGTACATGGCAAAATAGGAACAAATCGTAGACATCACGCTAATGGAACACTAGTGGGAGAAAATTCACATTCTAGCACAACAAAGGACGATCAACACCAAATTACAAGAACTAAACTACAAATCGATCACCTGCTGGTACAGGACTCCAGCTTATTTGGTGATCCTGTTCCAAAATTGCTCCATACTGGAAACAGATACATGATCTGAAATATTAGACACTTACCTACTGCTGCATCCCCTGCCAATGCTTCTGCATCACACAACACTTCTGTTGTCCGTATACAGGTGGTCTCTGACTAGACATTTACTAAATGCTGTCAAAGCCCTAATACCTGCCAGATAGCGCACAACAGAAGGGCCCTTAATACGAAACTGGATAGACAAAGTAGACATGGAAACACTAACAGCATAGTTGTACAGGGCAATAGAACACAACACACAGCAGTGAGCCCCTTGCAGGGACTAAATAATATGTTGAATCTCTAATGCCAGTTAGCATGTCATGTCAGGGTGTGTCTCTCAAGAGGGGGCCGCCGTGATGGTTGGACTGGTAGTTGATAGCAAACCAATAAAATGGACTATCTGCCAGATACGGCAGGAGAGTAGGTCCCAGGTTGACGAGTAGGGTGGAGCTTCAATTTTTTCCTTTTTTTTCTGTCTTTCTCTAGCTATCTTCCTGTTTTCCCTTTCTTAGCATTAAAATCTCCCTCTGTACATGATATGAATAAAGGGGATGGGTAGGAATAACTGAAACATTGAAGGCTAAGCATGAGTGGTACGTCACGACCAAGCGTCTACACATCACAACTGCTGTCACAGTTCTAACTAAGCCAACAAGGTTCCATTGTCACCGATAACAGTCCTGCCGATGTTTGGTCATATATGTCATACACAATGCAATTTATATGTTGAGTGATAAACATTATTTAATTTGTATATTGCCTGGAAGTAAAATAAATAGTGTCAAAAAAAAAAAAAAAGAAAATTGGAGCAGAAGAAAGTTTATGACAAGAGGAACAGATGTATTAGGAGAATAGGAAGAGGAATACCAGTACATATACAATTGCAAGATGAAAACGAAAGAGAGAATTAGACATTTGTTGATGTTGATTTGATATCATGTTGGTTCCATTTCTGCTTGTATTATGGAGGGAATAACTCAGCTAGGAATCTTGACCTTAATGTCTAGTCATCTGGGTTAAATCTCCTATAGATTGCCACTTGTAAAATCATCCTGCTTCCATATAATTGCACAACCGTTTGTATTTTTAGCAGAAACTTAAAAAATGTGATCAAATGCCCATTTGGTTGACAGTTGTAGACAATGGACATTATTTGTTTGTGTGCAAAAGTGACTTATTTGTTTCATCTAAACACGTGGACTTAAATGGTGTCAATTCTTAAATGAAAAAGTGGACATCATCTACGAAATTACATTTTCATCTGTTTTTACGTAGTTCAGCAGATTTTCTTTATAACCCTAATAAAAGCATGATAGTGGGATTTTAGGAGTTTTTGTGAGAACAAAAAGGTGCTAATTTCTTCTCATTTCGGGAAAATGTGGTAAATATTGAAGAATGAGATTACATTATCAGAGCATAACTTTAAAAACCCTCACATTTATCTCCCTGCCAAGCACAACTAAAGAAAGGAAGAATTTTTTTTTATAATATGCACAACTTTAGGTTGGGAAACGTACATCACTGCTAGAAGCCGTGGAATGTTGGTGACAATTAAAAAAAAAAAGGTGTTCCTTCTTTAACTGCCACATTGTAGCTTAAAGCATCACAGAATGTGTTAGTTGTTAATCTTGATCAATGGCTTGTTGGGAACTACTGTAGAGAATAAGCTAATGTCATGTATTTCTACAAAACCTAGTTGAAACATTCATTGTAAAGGCTCAATTGGAAGCCAATTTGCAACATGTAATCTTCAGAGAATGCTAGAATTATGGCCACAAGTAAGCGATCTTTTCATTTGATATTTTAATAGAACTACATCAAAGCACTTTTCTTTGCAGTTTCCATGTCCACACGCTTATTTATCTTTTTAGTAAAGTTCAAAATTTACCTCCTATTTAGGTTAGTTACCATAATAAACTCTAGTGGAGTTACAGACAATTTGGACGATGCAGCGAAGAATTAATAACTGTGCATTCAAGCGATAGTGTACACGCAGTATGTTATTCATACCACTGCAGACAAGATATAAACAAACAAACAGAAATAATAAGGTTTTAAAGGAAGTGCATGAAACATAATGATCCAAATACACCAGGCTTAACAAGGCAGAATAGGGTTGGCACAGTGTTAAATAAACTAGCCGTTTTAGGGAATATTCTCCTAGCCAGCTTTTTTTTTTGCTAAAGGCGTGATTGTACAGTTGCTTCCTAGTGCCAGATATAGTGATAGAATTACAGAATGGTACAACTTGACACAATGGCTAACGTGAGATTCACAAACAGTGGTCGACTATTCACTGAGCACCTAAAACAAACTGCTGAAAATGAGACAGGTTGGCTTTTCAACTTGAGAATTTCTGGTAGCGTGTTCCTGATGTAGTAAAGTACAAAACCAATGAATGATTTGCCAGCGGGGAAATAGTTAAAGGGACTCTCCAGTGCTAGCAAAACATATTCGTTTTCCTGACACTGCAGCACCCTGCAGTGCCCCTTTTCTTCCCACCCTCCATCCCAAGTTGCTGAAGTGGTTAAAACCCCTTCAGTGACTTACATCTGCGCTGGGTCAGGCTCCGTCTACTCTCTTCCCATGCCGACGTCAGCCGGCAGGGGAGACCTAATGAGCATGCATGGCAACGGCCGCGCACGCACATTAGACCTCCTCATAGGAAAGCATTATTTAATGCTTTACTATGGGGATTTCGGCAACCCTGGAGGTCCTCACATAGCGTGAGTACCTTCAGCGTCGTATAACACATATTTCGTGTTCTAAGAACACGGAAGTCCCTCTAGTGGCTGTCTGATAGACAGCCACTAGAGGAGGACTTCACCCTGCAAGGTAATTATTGCAGTTTGTAAAAACTGCAATAATTGCACTTGCAGGGTTAAGGGTAGTGGGTGTTGGCACCCAAACCACTCCAATGGGCAGAAGTGGTCTGGGTGCCTTTGTGTAAATAAAAATGTTTACAAGGAACCTAGAGACCACTGTTAACCATGAGGAATGAACAAATAGTCCACCACCTCCCCCAGTCTCATTTATAGTGTGTTTCATTGTTCTATTTCCTTAACCCCTTAAGGACCAAACTTCTGGAATAAAAGGGAATCATGACATGTCACACATGTCATGTGTCCTTAAGGGGTTAAAGGAACATTCCAAGTTTACTACAGCAAACTTTAATGGTTATGGTACCATGAATGGCAACCTGCTTCCCAATGTCAGTAGTCAAACCATTTGGGGTTTTGGGGCACTACCTCTCTGGAGCTAGATGCTCTCTGCTCTGAGCTAAGCATGGCAATGCAGTGCTAGCTCATTGGCTGAGAGCCGTCAGCCGACTGGTCCTGCACTGCATGGGTTTATTCAGGAAAGCTAATGGAAGAGGAGAGGGAGGTAACTGCACAGATAAAAAGTCAAATGATTTGCTACTTACACTGGGGTGGAGGGGGGAGGGGTGCTAGGGCACTCAAAGCACCATAACCATTGCAGTACACTGATCATTGTAATTGTTTCAGCCTTGGTTAAACAATAACTGTTATGGAAAGTACCCGATTTAATGGCCAGTCAATATTTCTTTGATTCTGTTTATTTGTTGTTTGTACTTGTTTTTTTTCGTGTTATTAATAAACTATTAATAATAAATCCTTCCATTGTGTCAAATATGTTCAACATCAAAGAAATACAAAACATTACAAACTTTTGAAGTGATGACAAAACAGTATTTCAATCTGATTTAAAGAATGTTCTGCATTCTTTTCACGTATACATTATATTTTCCAAGACAACAATTTCTTCCCTATTCAGCAGCTTTACATCAACTCTGAGCTCTCTTCAGACTGCAAATATAGCAATTATACCAAGTTATGCTTTGACACTGTAACCACAGGCAATTGGCCAAAGTGCATCAGCAGTCAAAATATCTAAGCAAGTTAACTAGTTTCTTTTGGTCTCTTCTGAGCAAAGAACAAAAATAAATGAATTCAAGTCCTGAGAAATCATAAAATAAGAGAGAATATATATATATTTGTGGTCAGGGTCAATGGATGAGACATATAATAAGAAGTTTTAGCTATACCGCTTGTAGCAAGTCGTATGTGGTGTTCCTAATATCGAAGAACGTAGTAGGCATGAAAAAAAAAGGATAAAAATATTACCTAAATGTGTACATAAATTAAGAAAGCCCCCTAATGATTAAACATACTTTTACCTTGATTGATACTGCAACTATACATACCTCAATCTCCAGTTTGTTAGGATAAGATAAAATCATTGACTTAAAGGACCACTATAGGCACCCAGACCACTTCAGCTTAATGAAGTGGTCTGGGTGCCAGGTTCAGCTAGGTTTAACCCTTTTTTCTGTAAACATAGCAGTTTCAGAGAAACTGCTATGTTTATCTATGGGTTAATCCCGCCTCTAGTGGCTGTCTCATTGACAGCCGCTAGAGGCGCTTCCGCACTTCTCACTGGGATTTTCACAGTGAGAAGACGCCAGCGTCCATAGGAAAGCTTTCCTATGGACAGGCTGAATGCCCGCGTGGCTCTTGTCGCGCATACGCATTCAGCCGATGACGGAAAAAGAGGGAGGAGAGTCTCCAGGGCTGAGGGAGCCCGGCGCTGGAAAAGAGGTAAGGTATTAACTCCTTCCTCCCCCCTCAGCACCACGGGAGTGGGACCCTGAGGGTGGGGGCACCCTCAGGGCACTATAGTGTCAGGAAAACAAATTTGTTTTCCTGGCACTAAAGTGGTCCTTTAACTGTGTAGGGATAGGAGCTGTACTGTGTGTGCGGAGGGGATTGGGGTCATACTATGTCTGTGGATAGGGGCTGCACTGGGGGAAGAGTCTGCACTGTGGGGGGGTAAGGGACGTTATTGTGAGGGGTAAGAAGTTGTAATGTGGGGGGTAGGAGGCTGCACTGTGGGGAGTAGGAGGCATCACTGTGGAGGTGTTAGGGGCTATACAGTGGGATGGTAAAGGGAGACTTGGGCAATACTATGTCTGTGGTGGATACGTGCTCAGGGCCGGTGCAAGGATTTTTGCCGCCCTCCTCCCCCCTTTGTACTGCCCACCATGTGACATCACAATGCCCCACCCATATGAGGTGCTTACAATATTAACATACAGTATTAAATATATTAATTTGTTAAGTCCTCCCTCCATTTGGCTTACCTTGGGCCAGGGAGGGCGGGGGATTGATCTCTGGTGGTCCCTTTGGGAGCTCTACCATACCAGTGATGCTCCTTTTTGTGGATGTTGCAAAAGTATTAGAGTGTTGCTGTGGTAATTCGTAGGAATGCTCTGATCACTTCTGGGAGCAGTTCACTGCATGCTCTCTGGCAGTACAGAGGGCTGACCAGTGAAGGAGATCCTTAAACTCTCTGCCAACTGCGGAACCCTCTCCTTGCTGACCGCGGAACTCTCTCCTTGCGCTCAACTCTGGAGGGGCCAGCAGGGAGATTATGTGATTTCCATGGCCATCTTGGCCCGCTGAGCATTTGCCCAGTTTTCCTGATGTCCATTCCTGGCCTGCTACTGACCCAGATTGAAAATGTAGTGCAGCTGAACATAGATCGAATGTAGTGAACCACAGTGAAAATGTAATCCAGCCAAACATAAGCCAAATGCCCTGGACCAAAGTTACTAAATAGCACAGCGTGTGTGTGTGTTTGTGTGTCTGTGTGTGTGCGTGTGTGTGTGTGTGTATGTGTGTGTGTGTGTTTGTGTGTCTGTGTGTGCGCGCGTGTGTGCATGTGTGTATGTGTGTTTGTGTGTCTGTCTGTCTGTGTGTGTGTGTGTGTGTGTGTGTGTGTGTATAATTCTCCGAATTATTAGTAAATAAAGAGTACTGTTTTTTGTTTTTTGTTCAAAACTATAGAAAGGATGATTGGAGCTAATTTATTCATTACTTATCTGATAATTTTAGAGCAAGATAGAAATGTACAAAATCCAGAGCCTAGCTCACAAAAGACACCCAAAACCATTAAGTTAATTTGAAAAATAACTATGAACAAATCACTTTGCTTCTACTAGATATATCAGATTTAATTAGGTGAGCATTGTTGATGGGATGCAAAAACAAAAACAAAAACTAAAAAAGCAGATATCTCTCATACGAAACAAGGTTTGAGCCCAATATAGTCTTTATCCTTTCTCGCTATGGCACAGTCAATAATTGAGCATTCACGGAGATAGAAGAATGGAGGCTGTGTCGCAGACAAAGCCTTTCAACTAAAATTTATTTTCTTCACTCACCAGGTGATTTTTCTAAAATCATAACAGATATAAAGAAAACGCTGAAAGAGATCAGAGCGGAACTGAATATAAAGAAGCTCTAACAGGCATTATCATCACAAGTGACTAATCAAAATGTATTTAGACAGCCATTTATTTGTATTTATTTTTTTAGATAATCGATGGAAAGCTTAAAACAATATCACTCTTTTGCAATGAAAACTGTTCTTCCCAGCTTGATTCCTTAAAAGCATAGTTTAAAATAAAATGACACTTTTAATTTAACAAAAAAAAAAACATGTATTTTCTATGTATAACAGATCCTTTTTTGGTGGTGAAGTGACTAATAATATGATTTTAGTGAATTAAATAAGAGAAACCTATCGGAGCGTGATTTGATGCCTTGGGCCTTGAGCGTGCTTTTGTAAAGTTTGTATTGAAGAAACTAAAATTTTTAAGATACGGTAGTTTTTCAAAAAGTCACTTACTTTTTTTCTTTCTGTGATTACAAAGGAATCTCGAGTGGTGATACAGTCAAACATTTTTGTAGTTTGGTAAGTGGCGAATTAATGCCAGGACTACGAAATGTCCTAAATCAACAGGAAAGTAATGTCTAACCAATGGCACTCCGGCAATTGTGAATTACAAGCTTTCTGAGATTATAAGGCAACAAGTCAAAGGCTGAACTGGTTAAATATCTATATTTTTGTTTAAAAACATCTTTATTAACAAATGTCAAGTGAGAGGAGTATAATGGTTTTGGGTAGCTTAAACAGCGCAAACCCTAAACAAACATTAACCACCGTATTTTAAGATTCTGGAGAATAATGTTAAGCCATCCAATTGAGATGATGTTAAAAACATAGCCCACATCCACCCCTTACTTACACAAGATGCTACCAAGGAACTTGTCCATGCTCTAGTAATTTCCTGCATGGATTATTGTAACCCTCTCCTGATTGGTCTCCCCAAAAGCCGTATTGCCCCGCTACAGTCTGTAATGAATGCCGCCGCCAGACTGATTTTCCTCTCTAGTTGGTCCTCTCACACCTCACCCCTCTGCCAGTCCTTACATTGGCTCCCTGTATCCTATAGGACTCAATTGAAAGTGCTAACACATACATTTAGAGCACTGAACAATTCCAGCCCCTCATATCTCTTCTCAAATCCATAGGTATGCCCCTCCTCGTTCCCTCCGCTCTGCCCGTGACCACCTCCTGAAAGCTGCTCGCACCCGTACGGCCAACTCGCGCTTACAGGACATCTCGCGGGCGGTCCTTTCCTATGGAATAGCCTGCCTACCCCCATCAGACTCTCCCTTAGTCTTCAATTGTTTAAGAAGGGCCTTTAAACCCATCTCTTTAGGAAAGCTTATGGCCTCCCAGAGTAACCTCTACCTTACATACCTGTCTCTTGCACTCTCCTATAGGGCAGTGCTTTACTCTCTACTCCAGCTCTGCTCCACTCCCACCCTATTTGATTGATATTTCCTGTCCTAACGTGTCTTATACCCCACTCCTATAGACTGTAAGCTCGTTTGAGCAGGGTCTTCCTCAACCTATTGTTCCTGTAAGTTTTCTTGTAATTGTCCTATTTATACGAACATCCCCCCTCTGATAATATTGTAAAGCGCTACAGAATCTGTTGGCACTAAATAAATGGCAATAATAATAATAATAATAATAATAATAATAATAATAATAACCTCATACAAGAGAGAGATTGATGATAATACACAAAATAGATCTGTAATAGCAGGACTGACATTTTGGACTGAACTAACTATAGTCTGGAATAAAAACCTATCAACATGACATGGTGGAACTTGAAGAGAGTTGCGTATGTAACACAGACCTCGAGAGTCACCGACTGTATAGCGGTTCTGTAAGACAGTATGAGCAACATCCTACTAAACGTCTGTGAAAGACTTAAGAACTGTTGCAATAAATGACAATTGATGACAAGTGCTGCTTAACGAGTGCACAGTTTAAAAGACCAAGCTTTATACACACAATTATGGGTTTTTGTTTTTGCTAGTTGTAGTAAAACACAATGTTTATGCGCCTGTCCAGACTCTAACAACAAAACTCACCTGAAAACCTGGAGACAATAATGCAGCCCCAATGGCCCGTGCATCCTTGGATTAGACTAAAAACGGTACCACATGCTCACTCGGGTCCAGTAATTGACATACATCTACATGCCCAGCACCAATTCTACTTCATAATAGAGATAACAACTTTGCAAGATCCACTCTATTCAAGCCTTAATATTGTATTAAATCATATTAAATATATGTCTTTCTTATTAAAATAAATATCTTCCCATTCTCCCATCAACCATTTTTGAATGTTATTTGATCAAAATGTAGTAAAATTGTAACTGCCAGACGTAGTTCAATGCAGAGAGCTTCCAGCTCTCGTAGATGAGATAAGCAATGCCTGGCAGAGACCACCAGGTAAGTTGACAAACCATTAAAAAATGGTTTTACTACTTACAATGGGGTCAGTGCCAGGGAACTCATGGTACCATTACCACTACTGTTCACTGTAGTGTTTATGGTACTTGTAGAGTTCTTTGAACAAAATATTATCAATGAATCTATATACTGGATTCCCCTATAGATCATAGGTGCTAGATCAATGCAATTTAAAAACTGGCATGATATTGACGTTCAAATTTCTTAAGATAACTCTGAAATATATACAATCTGATTTCACTTTCAGAATTTTGGTCTAAGCACATCATGTGAAATGCCTTATTTTTGGCTACGGTTTAACATGTTGATAAACTCAGATGTAGTCGGACAATAGCATTTATAATTCAAACCTGTTATTCCAAACGTACGTATAATGAAATGATCAGATTTCCCACTCTCTCTTTTCAACGCAAGTAAACCACAATTCCCATCCATGGTATTTAAGGCTTCCAAATTTGGTATAGCTGCCACAGAGAAAGCCTGTATTTTTCTATCTGTTGAAGACACCGAGTACTTTAAAGGAGAGCTTGCTACAAGTTTTGCTTGTGTCCCCAACAGGCTGAGCTTGTTAAACATGGTTATGTTGATTGGCAATTAATCGATGTTGCTACCTTGATTCAAATACAGATAAACTAGAACTACAGTAATAAAACGGAAAAAAAAGTAAAAAAAAAAAAAAAAAAAAAAGAAAGCACAAAAAATAAAATAAATTAATAAAACAAAATGGAAAAATACATGTCCAGTAACGGGTCTCTGACTGTACCTGATTTTTTTTTTATATAGTTCTATCAGTAGTACATGCAGCCTACACAATGCATTGCTGTCTTACCCAGTGCTACAGCTCTCAGTGTAAGTAATTTAAGACTTTGCTCCCAGGGATACAGTAAAGCATCATAACCTGTCTCTTCCCATTTAACTTAACCTACAACCATCACATACTGATTTGGCTGTGTGTGGCTTTTTCTTTTGCCATTTATTACTCTGCTCGACTCCTGAAATTCTGTTTGCAATTTAAGGCCACAAATTAGAAGCGTAAGTCATCTGTTTCCTATAATCCCCCCTGTCAGGACTGGAAACACATTTGAAGTTCTACACCAAGCAGTCCTTTGCAGCCTCTCAGATGGTTTAACCCATGCGTGGCTGCCGATGTCTACCTTCTTAACATTCCGCTGCAGGAATTCTCTGCATTGTTAAAATGGATAACTGGTCGCAAACGTTTCATTTAGCCAAATAAAACAAGAGGGGTTTGTTTTTCCTGTGATTTAGTGAAGCTGTGTTATAGAGTGTTTAAATAAAAAAGGCTTAAAGGAACACTTCGCGCACATAAAGTACTTCAGCTTGCGGCGGTGCTTGATGTGTCTGGAGTCATATTTGCGACAGTTTCTAAAAATACTAATTTCAATAGAAATCAGCCTTTTTGTAACGGGGGACAGAAAAACCTCCCTGGCTGTCACTCAGGCAAGAAGGTGAGTTTTCTACCTCTTCCATTATCTCCACGGAGCCAACGGAAGCACCTGCCTCCCCTTTTCCCTTGCAATACACTGTATTAGAACTCATTGAGTACCATAGGAAAGCCACAATCACGTGCATGCGCATGCAATCACGGCACCATCACAGAGGCTTCTCAATGGCAAGTGTCTGATTCGAATATTCCCCAGCACAGACTGAAAGCCTATGTCTAGGATAGATGAGAGGGCTTGCAAAGGCTGGAGGTGTGCAATCTTTGCAAGCTGTTTTTCCCATATACCCCCAAAAACTCATGCAGAAATAACTGCATTTATGCTTTTTTTGGGTTACATCTACTATTTTTTATAAATATATATTTTTTCAATGGAGTGTCACTTAAAACTCACCGTATTTAAAGGGACACTGTAGTATTATCTGACCTTCATTCTACAGATAATAAATTAAGAAGATCACATATGTGTACGTTCTGTTTTAAATATAAAATGCTTGTGAGCTGATCCTTATCTGGACGTTTTATCGTCAATGGAAATAGCTGCAAATATTATCCCAGTCTTCCCCTAATTTTCCATTGGAACAATTTACTTGCATATAATTTTCCATCAGTTAATGAAAAAACTGTGTATAGCCCCCCAAAAAGCTATAATTAACTGGGCTGATGTCTACAGATATTCTACAGATGTACTTGGTAGTAGAGGTCTCTAATACGGCTTACAGTGGGACGGCGCCAAGTACCCCTGGCAACCAACTACCGTGGGCTGTAGTGGCTAAGTTGTTCAGAGTGTTTCTATTATTAATAGCTATCCCTTTTTGTGTCATTTTACCCCACTCCCTCTAGCATGTAAGCTCATTGATCAGGGCCCTCAACCCCTCTGTTCCTGTGTGTCCAACTTGTCTGGTTACAACTACATGTCTGTTCGTCCACCCATTGTAAAGCGCTGCTGAATTTGACGGCGCTCTATAAATATCATAATAATAATAATAATAATAGATAGGAGGGTTGTGCAGTGCTATGCTCTGCCCCCTTAGGTGGGTCCCATCCCCTCTCATTCTGCCCCAACTTATGGGCATCACTGGGCAGCAGAGAGAGGGCAGTGGTTAGCAAGAAAGGGCGGGACCTACCTGAGGACCTACCAGCGTATGCCCCCTACCTGAGGTGGCATACCTCACCTGTCTACCTGAAGGAGCATAGGTGGGGTGTACCTACCTGAGGGGGCACACACCACCTATGTACAGAGCACCAGGGTGGTCTGTACCAACCCAGGATAGTCTCTGCAGCTAGCTTTTTGTGCCAAAACATGTCGTCAACTAGTTGTATGATTGCATGATATGTCTGCCCTGTGTACAGCTCTACCGATAGGTTATTCCTTCTACAAATAATTACATAATATACATAACTCCAGACATTTGCATCACTCTATAAATAAATACAATAATTTAAATTAAGCCCAGAGGTGCTATAAGGATATCACATTAAAATA
The DNA here is from genome assembly GCF_036172605.1 of Pelobates fuscus. NCBI lineage: Eukaryota > Metazoa > Chordata > Amphibia > Anura > Pelobatidae > Pelobates > Pelobates fuscus. The sequence continues at coordinate 24,702,091 of NC_086324.1, read as the reverse complement.
AAAATAAAAAAATAAAAAAAATACAGGTACAACAGTGCAAGAAAGAATCTCTTGTGTGAGTTGTCCAATAATTAGATGACGACTTCCATTTACTTTCAAGAGTTTAGGGTATCCTTTCACAGGATTGTTAGTTGTGGTATAGTGTAAGACAATGTTTTTACTTACTTCTCAATTACTGGGCATGTGGGCACAGGTGGCATTATATTCGCATGCTCAAAATTTTACCTTAAAGGGCAAGAGGGACAGAATTAGCTGAGGGAATTACATGGATTACGGGACAGACATTGACTCCAAATGTGGGAACTTCTAAAAACTATAATATAAATGGAGCTTACTTGATGAATAGTAAGCATTATTATTATTATTATTATTATTATTATTGTTCAGAATTAACTTTTTGATACATTACCTTTAAACTGTCTACGTTGCAAAGTCTAATGGAATCAATCTCTGGGATATTTTGCCACATCTATATTTTTATTGTACTGTTGTGAGCTAATCTATGCAATTATTACCTGTCATTAGATTTGAAACGGCAACTGCGAAAACAAGAAGAAAAAAAATATTCACAGCTTTGAGAAGATTTGTAAAATTTTTACCTGTTTGAGGTTTAACATTTAACGTTTCTGCCAAATTAGGTGACAGTTTATATTTCAGTATGCCTTATATCTCGCTCCATTTACAAAACACGTCAGAAGTAGGGATAATTTTGAGCAAACACGCAAATTGCTTCTTGTATGTGTTTTTTTTTTTTCTCATAAGTTGCCCCAAATATTTAGATATAATTATATATAGATTAAACTAATAAATACATTAACAAAATAACTGACTGCATCCATCCCCAAAAACTTAACGCTATTTATTTCCATCTTGAGGGGTTAAATAAAACAAACAAAAAAATTTGGTTCAAAATGGCGGTCCCCCAATACAAAATAAAGGAATAACAATGGTGAAGAAAACAAAAACATCTATGAGTTTCGTGCAAATGACTTTATCAAGACAATCTAACACATGCCGACAGATTTATTCTCAAATAAAAGGCAGAGTGGTATACACATTATTAGCACCTGTGGAGACACACCTACCTCATTCTATAGCCACTTAGGTACAGGTAAATAAAAAGACCTGTGCATGAAAAAGGATATGCACTGATTAGCCACAGCATTAAAACCACCAATATCGTGTAGGTTCCACTCATGCTGCCATAAAAGCTCTGATGCGTCAAGGCACGGACTCCACAAGCTCTCTGCACGGCCTGTGGTATTTGACACCAAGACATTAGCAACAGATCCTTAAAGTCCTGCAAGGTGCGGTCTCCGTGGATCAGATCGGGATCAATCGGATTGAGATCTGGGGAATTTGGAGGTCAAGGCAACGCCATGAACTCTTTGTCATGTTCTTCAAACCATTCTTGAATGCCAGGACCCGAGGTTTCCTAGCAGAACATTGTCCAGTACATGCAACTGACTCTGCCAGTCTGCCGACTTCCCATATTTCCAGTTTGACTGTAGGCCATAAATGTTGTCCTCACTAATTGCATCTTGAGAATCTTAAAGCGTCTATTCTAACGAGTTAACCCTTTGAACACTTCAACATGCATTTTACTATTAACTTTATCATTTTTATTTACAGTGTCTTTTAACAAACGCACATTTTTGTAAAGAACGTTATTCTTAGTAGATACACAAGGAAAAAAATCATAGTAGTTAAAAGAATAAAAGCTGTATTTGGATGTGTTTAATGTACATGAAAATGTAAACTTTTATTCTAGACGTTACTGACATTTGACACACATTTGTTCTATGTGCTAGAAATCGGTTCTTTTTAAGCAGACGCAGTGCTTGTATATAAATTATTCCAAACTGCCTAATTTTCCAACACTGTTAAAATGTTAAAAGACTACCTGGATTCTCTTTAGCTTTTCCCCAGAGGGTGCCTTAATATGTCAGGATTCCCTGCCGCAGAAAGCTTTTAACCTCACTCTTCCAACAGATCTTCTTTTCATCTTTTTTTATTTTGTACGGTTTTTTTTTTTTCTTTTTTTCTTTTTCCTTTCCCTCTAGGGATGATAATGAACTATACTGTTATAAAAAAAAAAAAAATAGACAGTATTTTTTCCTGCTGTTTAGATACCTTCATTAAATGCTTGCTTTCTTTACCTACTCTTTAAAAGGCTATTGGAACTTATAAAGGGACATTAAACCACCCCGATTCAGAACACACATTATTTTCATATCAAACATCCAAAAAACGCATCAATTAGTTAAATGCAATAGATTCTTAACTGTAAAAATAAGATTGTTTTTAACTCTTCCATAACTTTTAACAGTACCTTAGAAAAAAAGAGAATGTACAGATAGATTTACAATTTAAATTTGTCTTATCGAACACTCATTAAAAAGAGCTTTTTAGACCCTGTAAAAAGTAGGACATCTGTATTTCAGGACAGATGCGAAAAAGGACCACAAGAAAAGTAAATAATATTTCAGAAAACAATAGTACATGCACAGCTGTATGGTTAAATATTAAAAATGGCAACACACATTTGAGTGTGTACCGTTTCTCAATAATATGAAATCATTTTTTCATTAAATCTTTTTTAATTCCAAGTACTTTTATTTATTTGTCTTTCAATATCTGCCATGATATCATATACTTAGTAGAGTAATAGTAGTAGAATTATTACTAAAACCCACATCTACTAATAAAAATGTAGGGTTTATCTACTAAATGGTAAGTTGTGGTGAGTCAACAATAGACATAACAAATATGGACCAAAATGACCAAAATGAAAAAACGGGGAAAAAAATCCACCTAGGTTATTGTGGTTCTATATGTTCCATATAAGGCTGTATATAAAACGCAAAACTATAATTCTTATTAAGATAGTAATTTTACTAAAATTCAAGCTGTGTTTGCAAAATTAAATTCTTTTTTAGATCTAAGATTTGCTATCTTTGGCTACATTTATGATCGGGGTTTATGATTTGGATTGGAAAAAATGCAAACATGACCATGCATATATTAAGAGGACAAAATCAATTTATTTACGCAATTGGAAAAATATTTTACAAAATCTGCTCCTTGCCCAGGGAGCTGCCATCTTGGTGCAAGGTGCGTGGCAGATTGCCCAGTGCAATTAAAAGAAAGATTTGGACACCTGTCCATGTCAGAATAGCATGCTTCCTACATTTACTTCATGGGGACATATTGGAAGCAGGAACCCTCGAGGCTTTGATATCTGTCCCTCTGGATGTTCAGAGTTCAGTGCTGTGAGGCTGGATGATTGTCATGCTCTAGAATAAACTGTTCAATAATCCATCATATAGCAATGCAAATCATGTGGATAAAATATTGATAATGGAATCTATAGTATTTATTGTTACTGGTCCTGCACATCATTGCACCATTAATCTATTGATGTTCATTCTTCTTTGCCAATGAAGACCTTGACGTCTCACTCAAGCTGTGCATGCCAAGGTGGTTGATCATTTTAATTCAGGAGTGGAATGTTCAGTCACACGTTGGGCAGACATGTGATCACACTGTTGAGTATATGCAGGCCTTAATCCATCACTGCTTACCCTATACCGTCACTTAAGATCATGTTGAATTGACAGAAAGGCCTGAATGGTGAATATGGTGTTCAGTGAATAAGGAAATTGCATATTTGTTGTCGTTTACCTACAGTTTTACCATCAAATTCCACAAATTAGTTGGTAGTGTGTAGTAAAACATTGTGTCAGCAGACAAAAACAAAGCAATATAATAGGTTTAGAGGGCCAAGCTGCGAGCAAGATAAGTGATATATGTTGACATGGATATGTCTAGAGTGTGTGGTAGAGTTTACTATGGAGGAAAATGAGAGCTATTTGTTGGTTAGATCTGAGGTGCTCTGGGAAAATGAGTGGGAGGGTTTTGAAGTTGAGTTCAAAGAAGATTCCAGATAAATAGCTAAATAGTTGCTGAAAATCCCTGTAATGTAGAGATCGAGAGATCTAGTAAAATAGGAAAGGTAGACCCAGTAGACCAATTTACTAATGTGGGCAGGGACATAAGAGAGATAAGAGAGAGCTTGTGGGGGGCTTTATAGGTCAGGGAAACTCCGCTTAACTCCGTAAGGACGGATGCAATTGTTCTGATCAAGTCAAAGCAAAACCTGGAATTGGACTATATGTCTGTATAATTTACCTCTTTTTGTTCAGGAGAAACAGAGCTTTCATTTCACATCAAATGTTTATATATGAAACATAATTTTATTTGACTATAATCTAAAAATTAAGAAATCTCATTTTTTTAGTTCTTTGTGGCATTTCAACTGTGAGTCTCATAATACTGTTAGCTTTCACCGCATTAAAATACACATAGTGTGTTCAGCAATGTTTTACAGGTGCACTATTACCTCCATGTAATGTTTTATGGGGTTTAGGAGAGTTACAGAGTTATATAGAGGGATTTCCTCCTTTTCAGTTTTTACACATTGAAATTTGCCAGATTGATTTGCTGGACCTATGTTGACCCTGAGATCATCTGGAAGGCCAGGAATGAAAGTTAACCCCCTCATGGCATACCATTTGCAAAATTAGACAACCCAAGGTATTCAAAAAGGGGTATGTTCAGTTTTGTTTAGCAGTCACTTGGTTCCAAACCCTGGCCAAAATTTAGCATTCATATTTGTGTTTTTTTTGTTTTAAATATCTTTATTGGTGTCTTGCCAAAGGCGTGGTTTACGGTTGTACTTGCACATATCATTCACTTGCCTGCGCAGAGGCGTGTTTCTCATTGCGTATTTGTTTTTTTTGCGTTTTTCACATACAAGTGGCACTTTCAGTGATGGTATAATTGTCGTGATACATTTTACTGTTTTGAAACACTTATAATTTTATTTAGCAAAGTCTTCCAAGTACAATAGTACCCCCATGTACAGGTTTTACGGTGTTTTGGAAAGTTACATGATTAAATACAGGGCTTGCAAATTAAATTATCTGGACTTGCTGCCTGGGTTGTCTGGCAGGTCCCTCAATTTGTAAATAATAAAATCAGTTAATTATGTAAAAAGATTACATAAATATACAACTGGAATTTAAATATATATATACATATATATATATATATATATGTATATATATATTTAATGTTTTATTATTATTTTTATTTATAGATAGATAGATAGATAGATGATAAATAAAATTTCATTCTAAGTGTATTTTGATATTATATTTATATTAATGTCAAAATACAGTTAGACCGAAATTACGCATATAAATATACATATATTGTTTTATTATTTTATATATTATAATTATATATATAATGTCATTTTAAGTGTGTTTGGATAGTAATAGTTCCCCTGCATGCAGTCCTGTGGAAAGCCAATCTGGCCATGTGATCACGATGTCATCATGATCACAATTACCCAGAAGAGCCGGACTAGTCACAGGGAAACTGCCTGCACCGGAGGGGAGTGGAGGGAGTGGGGGCGCGATCCTCAAGGCATTCTATTCAGCCTGTCGACGTACATATTATTTATATACCTTTGTGAATCTGACTCTATAATCCTATACCTAAAACTCTGCTTCTAAATTGCCATAAAATAATGATTTTTTTTTTAGATCAGTTTTTACTTTTGCTATTTAAAATACCTTAAAATCTGCTGAAAAGTTTTTGAAAGTTTTAACAGAGACCTTTTTTCTGTGCGCACTGAAAAGGATTTTCTATGTGATAGTCAATCCACTTTATGCGATTTCTTCCATGAGTCATAGTTAAGAGCAGATAATACGTATATGGAATGAAAAACTGGGAATGCACTTTTCTTTAAAAAATGGTGTGTTTTCTAGTTTTTATATTATGACACATATTTGTCGACTTTCATCTATCAGTATAAAATATTTTAGTGTTTAATGGTCCATAAACACATTCAATAAGGATATCAAACGCACGGTTGTTTATATTAAGCACTGCGCAAATCTCCGAGTGTGAAGTAGAGCTTTTCTGAAACACATTTGCGAGCATGGATGGAAACGTTCGACTGCTTTCACAATTTTTCTAGCACAGAAGTCATAAAATATAGCAAAATGATTAGATATTCCGAAGTAATTCTTCTTCTTTAGAGCATAATATGAAATATTACGCCGTGCGACACGTGCTGATTCTTTTTTAAATGAACACAAACGCCAGAACCATTGTACGTATAAATTGACCTACAAGGAAACTGACAGCTTTATAGACTCTGCCTCTGATTGAAATGTTGAAAAATCTTTTGGCAATTTTCCCAGACATCCAGGTAGAAGAGTAAGTTCACTGGTTATGCTAACGAAAACAATCTGGTTTTGCACAAACGCACCTCAGGCCTATCCAAGTGTGAAGGTCTATCAATGTTCCAGATCTAGTAAGAGTCCCAGCTTACCAGATAAACGGCTCAGTGACACGGCTTTTTAGGATAACAGCCGCTGTAATGATGCAGGATTAAAAGTTCCAAAATAAATCATCTTCTACGATGACATTACCAAACAGCAATATCTAAACTTGTGTCAAAAGAGATCTTTCTGTATTTCAGAGCCAACCGTTTGTCACCAATTTTTGTAACACAAAGGGTTGTATTCATTAAACAGAAATTTGAGGAGCGTTAAATTGGTGCATTTTGCGTCATTTCATTTTTTTTTTTTTGCCAAAACTCTACAAAGCACAATGTAATGAATAACGCAGGGTTAATTCGCTTTCTACATCATCACAACTAGCAATAGATATGTTATTTTACTGAAACGGACATATACCAAATTATGTCTTTATTAACCCCTAAACACCACTGACAATAATAATAATAAATTAACCACATGGCACAAGGTAATGTAAACAGGCCCTTTTAAAACTGTAATCGTAAAGCCCGACAGACTCTACATTTTAATGTTTTACAATGTGTATAGGATTGGAAGAGTTAAAGTTTTTTTTGTTGGCACTTTCATTCCTCTGTTAGATGGCAATAGACAGTATAATAATGTATTTTCGAAGGAAACATTAAACAGAGTAAATTAGAGGTTAATCTTTAAAGTTCAGGACCTCTTTCAGGAAATCTCCAGCCCACCACCCTAATCGCCATCCAAAATTCAAACAAATGCTGTTAAAACCACACTCTTACAATTTATCATAACAGGCATTAAAAATGCTGAATACCAGTGTACTCTGTCTCCTGGGGTACACTTCAGTGGTGGTCAAGCCTGTAAAGTGATATTGGGGTTACATTAACTGCCAAACCATCACCCAATGTCTATAAACGTATTCTTTAAAATACCATTACATCAATTTAAGTAATGGTTTAATTATTCCCCTATCTGGAATGTTTTCAATGGTGACTCACACCACTGCAGGGATATTTCATTGGAAAATTGTGATATGAATGTTCTAAATAAGTGTTGGGTGGGGCGATGATCAGCTCTGGAACGGATGTATTAAACCAATTAAATTCAGTGTTAAAAGTCCCTGAATTCCGCTGCCTAGCAACACACATCAGGTTTGCATGGGTTAACAGACATTCCATAAAAACGGCAAATGACAGTGACCAGTTTTACCCAGTGCAATAAATGCAGGAAGTGACTTCACCAAAGATTTTCTACTCAGCTACATAAGAAAAATCAGCTCTTAAAAGCAAATCTGGGCTGTTTTTTCAAATTGCTGTTATAGTAACCAAACCGTGTTGGAACCGGTGGGAGAATTACATAATCAACATCATCCTAAAATAGTCCCGTCTTATCGACGCACAAATGTTAACATCCGTGTCCGACCTAAAGCACATTTTCTTAAACCTGAAACATACATATGATGTCACTTTCAGCAGCAATTAATCCATACATATATCCAACATTTTCACACTTATACATTATTTATGTATTTATTTTTGCAGTAAATGTTGGAGTGTTTGCTATGCAGCACGCAAAATTTCAACTCATTTCTAAATGTTTGTGGAACTGTTTTAATGATTTACACAGTAGAATATCCTTAAAAACATGCATATTTACAGTGATGTGTAACGCATGCATAGAAGATAATGTTGGCTAATCCCGACACCCAAGATATTTGAATAATATTTCCCATGATGCACAGCCAGATTCCAAGCTCACAGATATGTGCCAAACTCTAAGTGTAAGCCTCTTTTAGATTAGCTAGTAGTTTATTTCGTTTCTGTGCTACTGTTTTTCCTATTATTATAGGAAGATCCCTGTTTCCTGATATTAATGTTGCTGATCAGTTGCATTTCTGTTGGATTAACCCCTTTCGATGTCAAGTGCGATTTCTTTAAATTAAGTGTAACCTTTATTTGTAAAAGGAAATGAAGAGATAGAAAATAAATTTAGGTTTATAAAGCATGTCAGAATGCCCAGCTGTTCACAGGTATCTAAAAATAACGTACGAGGTCTGACCGGAAAAGGTCCAGCCATTGTTAACGAGAACGGTTTGCTTGACATCAATGTAACTGGTGGCAAAGGAGAGTGGACTGGAATGTGCATGCATTAATAATTAAGACTTCACTCTATAGGTCAGTGGGGGCACAAGACTTTGTTGAGTGAGCCTGTTTACCGTGTGGCCATCGCATTCAAAATGACTGAGTGACTAGAGTAACGAATCTGCATCAAATTTTTCATTAAGCTTGAACATTTTTAAGTGGAAACGATTCGGATGATTCAGAAGCCTTCAGGGGACAATGCAATGAGTGTAGTACAAATAAAAGTGTGGCACAAATGCTTCAAAGATGGTCAAGAATCCGTTGAAAGATTTGGCGCCCTATGACTTCTGGCCTCTTCCAAAACTAAAATCACCTTTGAAAGAGAAGAGATTTCAGATCATCGATGAGACTCAGGTAAATCCGACGAGGCAGCTGATGGCGATTGAAACAAAAGAATTTGCAGAGTGTTTTGAACAGTGGAAGATACGCTGGGAAAACTGTATGAGATCACACAGTCCCTACTATTGAAGGGGACTGAGTCGTCATTGTCCAATTTACAATGTATCTTGCATCTTGTATGTTCTTTAATAAATGTCTTTATTTTTTATATTACATAGCTGGATACTTTCCAGACAGACCTCGTGTATGTACGACCTCGTATATTGATTTGTTCAGTACGATGCATAGTATTGGATTGAGAGTTTTAGAGACTATATGATATCACTAATCTTGCAATATATTACGCTGAATCTGAAATATGCCATAGAAGGAAAAATGCCCTTTTTGTCACATAGAGAAGGTGTAATAAAAAACAGATACATTTATAACGGGTGTTTGTAAAGAACCTGATGGCACATATAAATATGGAACCTGCTGAAAATACCACCAGAATGTAAAAATATTTTCTATATGTGTGCATAATGTCCACATACAATAAGTATAGTTACAAAAAAACATCTGTACAACACAAGGTGTTGCAATCTGAATGTGAATCTTGTGGTATGCTCAGTGCGTTAAGTATGCCCCCTTCCTCTGGGCCATGACTGCTAGTATTAGAGGATCACTATAGTGTCAGGAATACACGTTTGTGGAAAATAGCAGTTGGTGCAAAAAATCCATTTAGGTATCCGGCCCTGTGAAAAAGGTAGTTTGCTCACCTTTTTCCAACATCACACAAGTCTTGTTGCATCTGGTCCAGCCCATGCTGTTTTGATGATCTCAGCCAATACAGGAAGCTATTGCACATGTCTGGCAAAACACTGCACTGCACCAATCAGCATCTTCACATAGAAATGCATTGAATCAGTGCATCTCTATGGGGAGCATTTAGCTGACCCAGGAAGCACCTAGACGGTGTTCCGTTAACAGTCTCCTATGTAAAGAATGGAGTCCTCTCAGAGAACTTTGTAGTGTGAAATCTGCAATTTAATCACAGTTTGGTCACAGGAGCAAAGAGGAAGGTAAACTGGTATTTGTGGCCAGAATTATATTTGCATTGCTCTGCATGTCTTTGGGAGTGATGGGATAAAAATTATATTAAAATAACTTGCATTACTTTCTTACACTTAATAATGTATTCACTAAACAGCAAATTGCTGGGAATTGAAAATGGACTTTTAAAATTCAGACTATTAATGCCAGACTAGGACTATGGTGGAGTTGGAGCATATTTAAAATCTTCTATTTTGGCCTAACTTTTCAAATCTGCTTTTAATTATCCACAATTCAGAGCAATTCTTTTCAAGTTCTTCAGTTGTTTAAGGAGGAGATGGGAGTTCCAAAATAGCAGCTAAGGCGAGTGCCTGTCCAATTATTGAACTTCTGTTAAAGCTTCGTTCAATCACCGGACATGGTGGGAAAGAAAGCCCGCCTACGTATACACTTATAATGTTCACCTTTATTTCAGAAACTGAAAAACCATGCTGACCAAACTCGCAAAAGCCACAAGTGTTGGGTTTCTTTCATGAATAGTTGTCAGCACCCACAACTCTTGTTTTTTTTCTATTATTAAAAACTGGTGGGTAGGCCATACCTCTAATGAAAGCAATTACGTTTACAAGGGATATATCACTTTGATGGAAAAAAAAACCACAAAATGCATGTCTATTGCATACCTTATTGTGTTTATGTAAAACAGATTATAGTATTGATAGACGGTCCACTTGATTTTATACCTTGGGGACCATTCAGAAGGAGACAGGCCAATCTTTTAATTCTCTTGGCAACCTTTTCCATAGAAAATACTGTAAGAAATCCTACTGAGGATCATTTGTACAGCTAGGGAGTGGCGGACTGACTGAATTAGCTGTCAGCTATCTTGAGCTTATGGAGAGACGATTGTGTCACAGCATGTGTATCATCTTAACTGACAGATTCATTTAGTCTACACACTCAACACTAGGGAGCTTGTCTCTGCGACGAGAGAGTCTGTTTGGTGCAAGAATGACATGTAGCAGAAAAGAGATAATACTCATTTCGTATTGTGTTCTAGAAGTCTAACCACTTTCAAATGCTGATTGTAGTGTGCTAGGCTAAAAAAGAAGCCAAAAAAGAGTTCTACGCTTCAAAAATTTACTGGCAGCTTGCAACCGTTTTTGCTCAATTTCAGCACAGGAATGACCTGGCAGATTTGCTCAACGGGTAGGGAATGGAAAAAAATAAGGGACAATAGCCAAACATTTAGAAAGGTTATAACGTTGCCTAATTGTTTTGTATTACATGTATTGCCAAATCCTATGCTATATCCTATTGCTTTTAAGTTCAGAAGGTCTTCCAAAATAAGGAATATTTCTACATCAGATAAAATGTGTCGAAAATAATGTGAGTTGCTCTTAAAGATGTTTGTGCTTTTTTGTACACTCTGAAAATAAAGTCAAATGAAAGCACCCATATTTATGTTTTAATACTACAATTAGAACATCAAGATTCTTAATTGTTTTACTTTATTTTATTTTTTTATTAAAATGGATCTGGGGGTTCTGGATGGTCTTGATGACATTCTTATATTCCATTTTGTCCATATAGTCAATATTCCATTTCTCCAAGATAAAAGGGGAAAATAGTAACTTGTAATTAAACCCGGGACAGCCATGGGCACATTTCTGACTCTTAACCAGCCAAAACAATGCATTGACAGCTGGCTAATATTTGGCTTGGTGTGTAAGTCAGCTCAGCTGTACACGTTTGGCTATTGTGCAATTGAGCTAGTTGGGGAGTGGGCATGCCACACATTGCCTGTGTATTTGTGGGAGCTCTAGGGTTCGGACCACTGCGCAAAGTCCCATATAAGCAACATCCCTGGGAAAATAAGAAATGCCTCGCTACGTTGATTATTTGATGATGAAATCAATTGGTATTGTCGGTGGTGCACCTATTTTCAGACACAAGTATTAATGGTTTGTCATAAAAATATATATTTATTAGTTTGTTTCCTAATTGGAAGCACTTCAGGCTGTGTTTTTTGCCTTCTTTTGGATCAACGGCAAAACTCAAATGTAAGAAAGGCTAATGGACGCATGTCTCTTTTCAGCTATGTAACTATGTGACTATGTAAATCAAAATCCCTGAAGACAAATCTCAGCATCTTCTTGAATTATTTTCATGAGGAATTCAGGTTGCCCAAGGGATGACAGAGAGTACTGCCTGCTAATATATAATATGTATGAAAAAGCATATGTTTAGGGGAATATGAACTATAGTATGTTACAATGGGTGACCCAATGTGAACAATTTGTTCTCATTTTCTCCAGCCTATGGATAAAAAGTGATCAATTGCACACTATCATTCATAATCTTAGATGGCCTATAATTGAGATATTGTCAATACTGATGTATTTATTACTGGTATTTATAAAGTGCCAACAGAATCCGCAATGCTGTACAGGTGGAGGACGTACAATATACACAGACAAATACAAAAGGTAATTGCTTCAGAACACCTGTAATTGCTTCAGAACACTCCTTGGAGCAAAAGAATAGGCAGAGAGCGAAGCCTAAGAACCGAGTGAGATGGTCTCATGGTGCTGAAGCTCCTCCAAGAAATCTTATATTGCTTAAAAATGTATCTTTGTCAAGCTTTTGTGGCTAAATCTCACTCACCTCCATGGGGATTGCACTACCAATTAGCTGGCACCATAAAGCTTAGACCCCCTACAACCTGTTACTTTGCTTCAGAACAAGAAGGCAGACAATCCTCTGCCTTGGCCTGGAGCCTGCTACTGTGGTGCCTTGTCCCTCCCCCCATGGACCGGAGGGGGATATCCTGGTCGCCACTGGTAGCTCAAGGTGGTCACCCTTCCAAAATATACAGCTGATCAGCGACTCGGAGTGTTGGGGCCCTAATCATCAAAATGACCACCCTGCTGAGGCCTCTGGCCATGGACACATCTCCACAGCCACATAGCCATCTAGATCGGCTACTCCTGGCATTTTATCCTGTGTTTGAGTGATTTTAGGCAAAGTTACATGAACAGATTCTTGTCTCTGCTCCTGCTGAACGAGCCGCACTCCCACGGTGTCAGGGTGGTAGTCCGGTGCCCGGAACCCAGACACAGTGTCCAGGTGGCGGGGCATGGACCGGGACCCATAATGCCTGATGAAGTGGGAGTCTTCAGCGTGGAGGTGGATTAGCAGGGTCTGGTGCAGGGTAACCGCACGCCCCCTGGTGTTGAGCACCAGCGTTTGTGCAGCCACAACCAGAACCCTGATTCAGCTTTTGCGGATCCAAGGAACTAGGAGCTAGGAAATAAGCAGACCTCCCAGGAGCTGTATAGGGAGGCTCTGCAGCAAGGGTGTATCCAGTACTAGAAACAAGACAAAGCTAGAACAGGCACCAAACATGAAAACAAGACATAACTAGTAGAACCCAGAACCAGAGAAGGATAGGAAGCTAAACCCAGAACATGACACAATACATAAGGGAACATTAACTAAACATGGGCATGACGGGACAGGGCTGAACATGGACAGGTATATACAAACTAAGACACGACAAGATAACATAGGCAAAACAAGAGGAGAAATAACTAAGTACTACATATGGAAATCATGGGGGTTTAGTCACACTATATGATCATACATTGCATAAGCCTGCCAACAACGCCAATGTACCCCATATCTGGCAGGTCCTACACTGCCTAATGTATGCTAAAACAACCACAGATTAAGAACACATATATAGCACTTACCTGCAAGAAAGGACAGAAGCTTTGAGCCGCTGCCTGCAGGAACTCCAACACATAATGAAAGCTGGAAACATAAGGGTGTGGCACATAAAACAAACATTTAAAGGAAACCTGGAGACTGGGAAATCCAGGGACGAACTATAGGAATGAACCCAGAAATCCCAGCATAAAGAAAACCAGACACAGAATAGAAAACCAAAAACCAAGAAATATTAAACAAGAATAGCAAAAGGAGTACTGGATACCAGAAGCCATTACCAGAATGATCCGCAACCAGGAACAGAACGTGACACACGGAACCATCCTACTACACCACTTGGTTCTCGCATCTACATCAGGACCCCAGGGGGGCGTTGAAGGGGAGAAGGCATGTGCAGCCATTGGATGACTATCCTTCATTGCTTGGGCTGTAATGCTGACTGCAGCTCTCCTCGATGTAGGATTATACCTCTCCACCCCCGACATAACATACCTGATTTGGAGGCTTCAATTGTAAGCAACAAGGTCGGCAAGACCAAAAGATGCGATGAGGGACCCCTGTCGCATCCTGGGGAATGCAGGACTGGACTATCTTTTAGATTGGGTCGAGTGGATAGGCCTCTATGGAATGGACGACAGAGGGCGGCAGCTAGGACTATCCTTCTAACCAGGTCCGGACTGGGAAAAAAATTAGGCCCGGGCATTTTTCAATCAGAGCAGCGCCCTAAGAAGGGGGCGGGGCCAGAGAGGGTGTGTTTTGTCATCACTAATGACAAGCACGCCCCCTCTCAAAGTGAGCATGTTGGTTCAATGCGCAGAGCCCCACTGAAGAGCTCTGGCATTAGAAAAAGGCCCTGAATTTGTTCAGCGCAGCACAAGCAAATTTAATAACATGCTTGCGCTGTGTTTGCTTTTAAATTGTCTCTGGTGTCTCCACAAGTGGGATACCAGAGGACAAAAGGGCCAGGAAAGTGCATGGTGCATATGTTTGGAGCCTGCTTGTGGGATTGCGTGTGTGTAGAGTGTGGTGTGGTATTGTGTAAATAGGTCAATTTCATTTGTGTTTGTGGTGTAATGTATGGCTAGGGGCTGTAGAGAGTGTGTGTATAGGGGGCATAGTGTGTGTAGGGGTTGTAGAGAGGGTGTGTTTAGAGAATGTTGTATGTGTTTGCTGACAAGGAATGGAGTGTGTGTTTAGGTGGTGCAGTGTGTGTGTGTGTAGGAGATCTACTGTGTAAAGGACCCAGAGTGTGTATAGGAGATTGTGTGTGTGTGTGTGTGTGTGTAGGGGATTAAGAGTGCATATAGGGTAAGGGATCTAGCGTGTATCTGGAGCGTAATGTGTGTAGTGATGCAGTGTGAGGGGTGCTGTAGTGTGTATATTATATTTGGACGTATTGTATGTTTGAGGGGCGCAGTGTGTGTGTATGTAAGAGGGGTGCTGTGTGTGAGGGTGTTTTTATCTGCCATCACATTCTAGATTTCTAATTTTCTTTGTCTGTTAACTCACTGAGGGTTATTTTATACATTATATATATATATATGTGTGTGTGTGTGTGTGCTGCGTGTGTGAGCGAGGGTGCTGTCTGTCTGAGGGTGCTGTGTGTGAGTGAGGGTATGCTGTGTGTGAGTGAGGGTGCTGTGTGTGATTGATGGTGTGCTGTGTGTGTTTGGGTGCTGCGCTGTGTGTCTGGGGGTGCGCTGTGTGTCTGGGTGCGCTGTGTGTCTGGGGGTGCGCTGTGTGTCTGGGGATGCGCTGTGTGTCTGGATGCGCTGTGTGTCTGGGGCTGCTGTGTGTGTCTGGTTGCTGTGTGTGTCTGGGGGTGCTGTGTGTGTGTCTGGGGGTGCTGTGTGTGTCTGGGGGTGCTCTGTGTGTTTGGGTGCTGTGTGTGTCTGGGGGTGCTGTGTGTGTGTCTGGGTGCTGTGTGTGTGTCTGGGTGCTGTGTGTGTCTGGGTGCTGTGTGTGTCTGAGGGTGCTGTGTGTGTGTCTGGGGGTGCTGTGTGTGTGTGTCTGAGGGTGCTGTGTGTGTGTCTGGGGGTGCTGTGTGTGTGTCTGAGGGTGCTGTGTGTGAGTGTAATTTTTTATTTAAATTAAAATATATTTTTTTATTAATAAAATAAAATAAAAAGTTAAATGACCACCCCTCCCCCTTCTTACCTTTATCCTGGGTGGGGGGAGTCCGTTCTACCATGAGGAGGGGCGTGCTGCCATGGAGGGTGCTTCCTTCCCTGGTGGTCCAGTGGTGAGAGTGAACTCTAGCCTGTAGGCTAGAGTTCGCTCTCGCGAGATCTGAGCGTTGCCGCGGTAACCGCGGCAACGCTCAGGATCCCGCGAGAGGACCCGGCGGAGCTGCTGGATAGAGCTCGCCGGGTTTTCTCCTCCCTCCCTCCCTCCTCAAGTGGCCGCATCTGAGTTATTATATATAACCACATCACTGCATTCAGATACCACACAACACACAAATGCATGCTTGCATTCAAACACCAACACTACATACAAAACACCCCTACATTCACTCAAACATACTCCATACAAAAACATGCATACATTCACACACAAACACTGCTCAGTGCTAAATACATTAAAATTTTTGGTTGTTTTTTTACATTTAAAGTTGGAGGGGGGGGGGGGAATGGTGCCAAAAATAGGCCCCGCCCCGGTTGCCAAATGCTCCTAACCATACTGTCAGTTACTATATTCTGATTTTTTGTGCTTTCTTTTTAACATCTACTGATGAATCTTGTATTCAGCTTATTTACTAGCATGATATTAGTACTCTAAAACGTGCAGATTTAACAACAGCCATATTCAAGTTATCTCATATTGGACACCTTGACTGCTCATTTATGCTGTTGTGGCAATTTCCACTTCTTTGTACTCTCCTGCACTTTAAAAATAAAGAATTAAAAATAAACACAAAAGCACACAAAATGCAATGGGCCAAAATAAAAAGTCTACAAAGGCTAATGGTGGTACCTACAAAGGAACTGTGAAAGAATCCTAAAAAAGTACAAGAGACAAAAAAAATAAAAAGTATATAATTTACAAAACACTGCGGCAAACAAAGGACGCTACATAAAAATCCAAGGCAGGGGGCAAAAAAGACAAGAAAAAGGTACTTTTCAATGCACAAATAGAGAAGGAGAATTATTATTATTTTTTTTTTAAAACAGCATAAGAGGAATAAGAAAAACAGCATGAAAGACAAAAATAACTAAGATTGTGAACAACAATAAACTTTATTGGAATATTGAGAAAACAATAAATGAAGTAAAAGGTACAAAGAAAATAAGAGAATAGAAAAATGTTTTTGGACTTTATAAGGGGTTTAGAAAGAATCCAAGCCACCACGAAGATACTTGGCCGGGCTTGGTCCCATTCATCATCCATATAGATGGAAGTGGCCCCAAACTGGTAACCTGTCGTCAGTCTTGTGGGATTTTAATCCTTGTCTGGAGATTGCACTTCCAAAAATAGTAAGTTCTACTACATCCTCAAAATTCCATTTGTTATACTAGTTGTGTTCTAACTACAACATCTATGGCACCATGAATAAAAGTCTGTAAAAAAAGCTATGCAGTTATGTGTAAAACACACCAACTAAATTATTACAGTCCAATAGTCTGCCACTCCAATCATAACTTAATAACACACAATCATATTGTCACAGATGTTTTACAGTATTAGCAAGATAAAGTACTGTTACTTTGATAGAAAATAGCTCAAAATGTAGACGTGAATGTATTTATTACCAACACAAAAATCTCAGGTAATTGATATTTTGAATGTCCTAGCTTAGAAACCAAGTTTCCATTAATTCTAGCTGTGTGCTGTCATTCCTCACACCTTCTGTCTTCTAACTCGGGAATCAGCTTACAATGTCCACAGATTTGCAGGGGGAGTTTTCAGAATCCAGTCACATGAACAGCTGGTTATAATACAAATTACATACTGTTTCAAAGGTTAACCATCAGGGTTCCTCCCAAAAGAGCTTTCTTCATGACTGTCAGAAATAGACTGACTTCCAACTTCATACCACCAAGAATAGTTAGTCCTGAATCTGACAGTTGGCCTTTCTAACCATAGTTTTGCATGTGACAGTTGGTTTCCTTACCATGAAAACAATCAAAATATTTAAGAGCCTAATAGCCAAAAAAAGTATAATTTTTGTAATTAATTTTTTTGTTTGCAGGATACTTTTTTTTTTTTTAGTGTATTATCTTTTATTTATTTACTTATCTCCTGAGATTTTACTCTGTAAAGGTGTGGATTAGGATAACAAACACATTTAATCTCACAGTATCTAAGGAATTTTGAAAATAGAAGAATTGACTGATGTTTTTGGCTGCGAGAATATCGTTAATGCAGGGGAACTACTGCTCTGTTAATGTCACAGGTAGAGCTACATTACATCCCTTGGGGCCAAGACGTTGCTCCATGATTTGGAGGACAGGTGACTCGGAACCTGCAAAAACTACAAACAACTTCTTCTCAGGAGGAAGTTGAATCATTCAGCTAGGAGAAATTCCCAGCAAGATAATAACAACTGGTCCAGGATACAAATGGAAAGAAAATAGCTATACCTTACCAGTAGCCAGGGGTGTATTTGCCGCGAGGCAAACAAGGCATTTGCCTTGGGCGGCATTTTTCAGGGGGCGGCAAAAAAAGCCGCCCCCAAATGCCCAGGGCAAATGCCTTGTTAGCCTTGCGGCTAACAAGGCATGCTGGGCGGCCGGCGGGCTGCTGGGAAGTGCGGGTAGGTGGGCGGCCGGCGAGGGAGCACTTCCTCTGAGCGGTCTGCTCAGCTCCCTCGCGCGCCGCAGAGTGAGGCTGGGAGCCGGAATATGACGTCATATTCCGGCTCCGCCTCCCAGCATCACTCTGCGGCGCGCGAGGGAGCTGAGCAGACCGCTCAGAGGAAGTGCTCCCTCGCCGGCCGCCCACCTACCCGCACTTCCCAGCAGCCACTGGACCACCAGGGAGACAGATATCCCCCCCCCCAGCTTTCCCAAAGGTAAGGAGGCTGGGGGGGTTAAATAAAAAAAAAAAAAATGTATTAAATATGTGAGTGATTGAGTGTGTTTGTATGTCTGTGTATGTCTGTTAGTGTGTGTGTGTATGTCTGTTAGTGTGTGTGTGTGTGTGTATGTCTGTAAGTGTATGTCTGTAAGTGTGTGTATGTCTGTTAGTGGGTCTGTGTGTGTGTCTGTTAGTTTGTGTGTATGTCTGTTAGTGTGTGTATGTCTGTTAGTGTGTGTATGTCTGTTAGTGTGTGTATGTCTGTTAGTGTGTCTGTGTGTGTGTCTGTTAGTGTGTGTGTGTATGTCTGTATGTGTGTGTGTGTATGTCTGTATGTGTGTGGGTCTGTGTGTGTGTGTGTTAGTGTGTGTGTATGTCAGTGTGTGTGTCTGTAAGTGTGTGTCTGTTAGACTGTGTGTGTGTCTGTTAGACTGTGTGTGTGTCTGCTAGTGAGTGTGTTTCTGTTACCTAGTGTATGCGTATTTGTCAGTGAATGTGTGTGTGTGTGTATTTAGAAGGCGGGACGGGGGAAGGGTTCGGTGGGGGTGGCGCGGGTGGGGGGGGAGGGTTGGGTGAGGGTGGCGTGGGTGGGAGGGGGGCGCCTGAGTTTTGTCCTGCCTAGGGCAGCACAAAACCAGGATACACCACTGCCAGTAGCATGGTGCATTTGTGACTTAGCCCTTAACAAGAGAAAGTATACAGATTAGAAATAACACAATGTTTCTTCATTTGCGGTGTGTTCCTGGCAGTACCATGTCCGAACTGAATTTAAATTTAATTTGCTAAATCTCTAGAATATATGTATTTAAATGGAGCATCCCATGAAACAAAATTATAAAATTTTTAGATGAATTTCAATGTTCAATGTACTTAATGGTGTAATATCTAGAGAAGTACCAGTTCCATATCAAGACCACATTGCCTTTCAGCTATGAAACCCTATTTTGTACTTGCAAGTTAATACCAAGTGCCATTTTCCATGTGTTCTTAGTTCATGGTGGGTGCTGTCCTCCGGGGCCTGTTTGCAATCACCACCATTCTGATGACCATTCTCACCACCATTGATGGTCAACGTAAGGTGGTCAATAACCATTATTAAAGGGATTCTCCAGTGCCTGGAAAACATATCTGTTTTCCTGGCACTGCAGGACTTTCTAGTGCCCCTCTCCCTCCCACCCCCCATCCCAAGTTGCTGAAGGGGTTAAAAACCATTAAAAACCCTTCGGTGACGTACCGGAGTCCAACACCGATGTCCCTCGGCGCTGGGTCAGGCTCCATCTACTCTCCTCCCCCGCCGATGTCAGCCGGCAGGGGAGACCTAATGCGCATGCGCAGCAATGGGCGCAGACGCGCATTAGACCTCCCCATAGGAAAGCATTATACAATGCTTTCCTATCGGGATTTCGGCGATGCTGGAGGTCCTCACTTAGCGTGAGGACGTGAAGCGTCATTTTAAAACACTTTTCATGTTCTATGAACACGGAAGTCCCTCTAGTGGCTGTCTAGTAGACAGTCACTAGAGGAGGACTTAACCCTGCAAGGTAAATATATCAGTTAATGAAAACTGCAATAATTAGACTCGCAGGGTTAAGGGTAGTGGGAGTTGGCAAACAGGCCACTCCAATGGGCAGAAGTGGTCTGGGTGCCTGGAAAATCCCTTTAAGATAAATACAAGCAGTAACCTATAAATGTTAAACAACTGATGATGATAATGAAGTCAGACTATGGTTTAATAGATCACAGAAGGTGGAAATGTATTCCGTACTAACCATGTCACTACTTGAAAGTAGCCCACTTCTGCTTACGGCTTCATCAGTCTCAATGTGTTCTATTGTGGCCTCATAGACAATTGATGTAAGACTACCAGAAGACACCAAAAAGAATGTTCCCTCAAGTCCATGAACCCTGAAGAATGCATGCAATTACAAGCATCCTTCATACAAACAACAATTTGCCCCCTCTGTGATACAGGGATACTTATACAAATCAATGCAAACCTCTTCCATCAATATCGTAAAACGGAAGGAATAAACCGGGGTAAATTCAAAGCAGTAGATGATGTGGCTTAAGAGCCAACAATTATTTATTCCTTATATTCAGCAATACATTTCTTTAAAAGTGATGTACTGTTCTTTAATATCGCTTTTCTAACATAGCAATATATATATATATATTTTTCTGTTATTACAGTTTTTAGGGTCATGCAATGAGAGGCCAAATAATGTCTTATGTCAAAAGAAGGTTATATTTTGAAGTATAACAGTGCACTGCCCTATCGCACAGCCATCCTTAGACAACATGAACCGAGTCTGGAATTCATAAAAACTCATAAAAGAACCATTTATAAAACAAATACTCTTAGTAAGAAGACAAAGCTTTAAATATACATCTGAATTAAGAAAAGATAATTGACAAATATACAGTATACAATTTAATAAACATCAAAACATAAAATAAATACATACGCAATTTAATTGTGTAAAAAAAAAAAAAATAGGTTTCCTTTACAAAAAAATATTATTTAGAAAACAGAAACCATGAAAGAAATAATTAGTTTAAACATTTAGAAGCTCTGGTGTGTTTCGGGAAAAAGATTGCCGGCAATTTGTCATGAGGTCTTTGTTGTGGAATAATATTACTGTTGCAAATCTGGTCACCTCGCAATTTGTGAAAACATTACCAGGAGCGAATGAATTTCCTTTTCTAAATTGTGACACAGCGACAGGTGACTACAGCGCCGCATGCAAATTCAGATAATTAAGTGCCTAATATAAACATTTTTATTAAGAACATGCATCCTTTAAATAGAAGATAGTCCGCAAGAGTATGCAAAGAGATAAATGGAAACTGTTGTTTTAATACCTGATAACTAGTACTTGTCCCAAGGGAACTGATTTTAATTCGTAAAATAAAAACCGTATGTGAGTTCAGCCACACTTAGCGTAACTGCTGTTTTCTTCCATTGTAAAAACACACAGGCACTAAGTGATACATGTAGAACTTGTTAATGTTGGCTTCTAACCCTTTAAGTACCAGATCTGTTGATGGAATACTGCAAAGTCTGTGTGTCAATAAATATAATAATTTAAGAAATAAATATTTCTATGCACCAGGTGCGTAACCAGAGTTTCGGTTGCCCGGGGCAGAATACATTTTTGCACCCCTCATTTACCACCTCTTAACTCCCATCTACTCTATCCTTCCGGCTGTAAGGCTAATTCAACACATATAAAGACTATAGTTTTGTTAATAAAGCGCATTGCACATTTTATAAATAAACATTTATGCAATAGAAAAAAAAAAATAACTGGTGACAAATGTAAGCTTGTTTTGTGTGTTTTAAAGTATGTATGTATCTGTGTGTAGTGTTGGCATTTGAATGCAGTTGTATGTTTGTATGTGATGTTGCTATTTGAAAGCAGCTGTGTACTTGTGTTCAATGTTTATGTTTGAATGTGTTTGTATGTACAGTTGATGTTTGATTGCTGGGTGCACATATACTGCCCCACACATACCCACTGAAATACACCCAGATACACACAGTGACACATAAACATCGGTACACACAGTGACACACACAGATACACACTGACTCATACACAAACACATATACACACTGACTCATACACAAACAGATACACACTAACAGACACACTTAATGTTGAAACACTCACTGACAGACACACTCACTGACAGAAACACTTACTGACCGAAACACACATTGACAGACACGCTCATTGACAGAAATACACACTGACAGACACACTGGCACACACTATTAATAAGAGACACACAATCTCACTGATTTGAAACACACTCACTGACAGACACATACTGACAGACACACTCACTGAAACACAAACACACACTCTCACTGACAGAGACACACTCTTACTTATTTGAAACACTCACTGACCTATTCACTCACTGACAGACACACTCACTAACAGACACAGACATACACTGACAGACACACACACTGAAAGACACACACTCTGACAGATACACTCACACATGTACACATTCTTACACACACACTCACAAATTAATTGTATTTATTTAGACCAATCCAACCTCCCTACCTTTGGAAGAGCTGGAGTGGTTCCTCTCCCTGGAGTCCAGTGGGGATTTTCTTCCTGGATCCAGTGGGGATCTTCTTCCACCTCCTGATCCATCTGTGACAGGACAATGACCTGCTCCTCTCAGCACCCCCCTCCCCATTTTTCTCTATATATTTATCTGTGTGATGATACACATATTTTAGTTCATGTTTCTATTATGTTTATTTTATTAATCATTTCATGGAACACTCTGACATCAGAAATGCTAACATGTATTTATAATGTTATAGTGTGTTCCTGCCTGTTTAAAGTATTTGGCCTCCTGAAAAAAAAGTCAATGATAGCATATTATGCATCTTATATGCCGCAGCATAACGGTCTCATCATGACCAACGATGATCTCAGCCAATCCAATGCCTCTCCATAGGTAAGCACTGGGATGCTACTCTGCTTCATATCTCCTCATACAGTAGAATTAGCTCAATGCAACTCTATGGGAAGCATTTGGTGTCTTCACACTCTGCAAAGATTGCATGATCTCAATGGGAAGTGTTTCTAGAGCAGTGATGGCGAACCTTTTTGAGTGCCCAAACAGCAATACATGCCAACTTTTGTTCCTCAAAGTGCTAACACGGAAATGAAACCTGAATACTGAGGTTTACGTTTAGAAAATACAACTCATACAGTTGTCCGAACTAATTCTCCTCTTCTCTCCTCCCCAGCATCTTCCCTTCTCTACCCACAGCATATCCCCTATCCCCCTAGCATCTCCTCCTCTCCCCCAACATTTTCTTCTCTTCCTCCTCTCTACTTCTCACCCAGAATCTCCTCCTCATCTCCCCTTCTCCCCCAGCATCTCCTCCTCCTCCTCTCCCCTTCCCCCAGCATCTCCTCCTCTCCCCTTCTCCCCAGCATCTCCTCCTCCTCCTCTCCCCTTCTCTCCCCAGCATCGTCTTCTCCTTTCCCCCAGATTCTCCTCCTCCTCTCCTCCAGATTCTTCTCTTCTCTGCCCTAGATTCTCCTCTTCCTCTCCCCTTCTTCCCCCAGCATCTCCTCCTCCTCTTCCCCGATTCCCCCAGCATCTCCTCCTCCTCTCCCCCAGATTCTCCTCTTCTCTCCCCTAGCATCTCTTCTTTCTCCTCTCCCCTAGCATCTTCTCCTCCTCCTCTCCCCCAGCATCTCCTCCTCCTCTCCCCCAGATTCTCCTCCTCCTCTCCCCAGATTCTCCTCTTATCTCCCACCAGCATCTCCTCCTCCTCTACCCCCAGCATCTCCCCATCCTTCCCCAGCATCTTCTCCTCCTCTCCCCCAGATTCTCCTCTTCTCTCTCCCCAGCATCTCATCTTCTCTCCCCCAGCATCTCCTCCTCCTCTTCCCCAGCATTTACTACTCCTCTCCCCCAGATTCTCCTCTTCTTTCCCCCTAGCATTTCCTCCTTCTCTTCCCCCAACATCTCCTCTTCTCTCCACTCAGCATTTTACCTTCACTACCCCAGCATATCCCCCCTCCCCCAGTATATCCCCTCTCTCTCCTAGCACATAAATAATGTTTAGTTTTTTTTGGTGCGGGTGGGGGTTTGAAGTCCACCCAAGCTCACTACCAGGTGGATCTGATTCCTTCCCGCTGCTGTGAGTCCCTGTGGTCGCAAGGGAGCACTGACTTATGTGCTATTCCAGCACTGCTTCCCCCGCGCCCTCCACCGATGCTGCCGAGAGACAGGAAATGACGTCAATCAGGTGGAGCCGCCTGATTGACATAATTTTCTGTATCCCGGCGGCATCAGCAGAGGGCGCGGAGGGAGCAGTGCTGGGACAGCATGTCAGTCAGTGCTCCCTCGCAGCCCTCCATCCCACTCACCCACCAACGAAACAAAAGCAAAGTAGGCGCCTGCCGTTTTGGGCAGGCAGGTGCCTACTCTGCATTGCCGCATGGAGAGGCCTAAGGCTGCTGACCGACGCCAGCGGTGCCCCCATAAGACGCCCAATGCACTGGCCCTGAGTAGCGATGTGGTGACCTATGGCTGTGTGCCCACAGAGAGGGCTCGGCGTGCCAGTGTCAGGATTTTAGTTGATCCAGCACGCAGAATAGTATCACTCCTAGGAATAAGGATAACGTTCAACCAGACCTTAGAATGGCCAGACTTAAAAGGACATTCCAGGCACCAAGACCACTTCTGCCCATTGGAGTGGTCTGGGTGCCAACTCCCACTACCCTTAACCCTGCAAGTGTAATTATTGCAGTTTTCATAAAAGTCAAATACCAGAAAAACGCAATCAGGAACACACTCTCAGATAACCAGCTAGTGGAAAACACGACAGGGCACTGACAGAAAGGTAATTTGGGTGTTAAATAACCCAACCTCCTTAGGTTGTAATTGGCTCTCTCTGACCCCAAAACGTGTGTGCTCATCTATTACGTGACGTTGTACGCACGTTGGTGCCATCTTTGATGTGGGCGGAGGTAAGTTTCCTATTAATACCGGAACCGCTGCGGCCGGGGTCTCTAGGAACGCCTTACTCGCTGGGGACTGGAATAAAAGGAGGTCGGGCAGTGGTTTGCCACGACCAAGGTAAGTATAATATTTTTCTGTCGGCATGGCCGCTATGTTTCAGTGCAGTCACGCCAGCAGAATCGCAGGAAGCCGTGCCAGCCAGATGTGGTGCGCGTGCCATAGCTTCGCCATCGCTGCTTTAGAGGATACCTGAGTCTGAGTGACAACCAGAAGAGGTGTCCTTAGGAAGCAATTAAACTTGTGCTTTTGGTCTCAGTTGAATGTTGACCAATAGGGGCTGCTATCTACTACACAGTCCTCCCCAGCATCCACCCATAGGCGTCAGGTTGAGGCTACTACTATAATAATTTTGTAGGGTATTTTCTCGCAGTGCCAGCTCAGATCCCTAAATAAGCCAACTTAAATGTAGCTTTGTAGTTTTATTTCCAGCATTATCTTTATTTGTTTATTTTATTACTTGTGAAACGACTTTGCATGTTTTTCATGTTTTTTTATTTTCTATTTATTGGGATAAAGAAAATAAGTTTTCAAAAGAAATAAAATCTGATGTTTTTTTACAGGAGTTGACTCCTCTCACTTTTATTAGGGTGAGAGGGTAGCCAGGTGTTCTTTTATTGTGGTGTTGCTAGGGGCTTCGAGACCACTGCTTCCAGGTTTAAACAGGCCAAAATAGTTTGGGGTTGACAATAGTACTAATATAAAGTTATTTTTAATTATTAGTGGGTGGAGGCTGCGGGGGGAGGGGGGGAGATTATAGCCCCCACCATTTGTTAATAAATTAATAACCCCCAAACCACCACCCATGGGTAAGGGTTAGGTGAGACGTAAGGTCCCTCTGTGTTGTAATAAGTAGAGCCCCCACCTGCTGTTCATGGGTGAGAACTGGGTGGGACACAGGGTTTCCTGGTTCATTTTATTTAAAAATATTTATCCTCTGGCAATAGGTGGGGGCTGTAAATGTATTTGATCTCACCCATGTATCACTAAATCTCCCCCACCAACCATTAAGTCGCATTATGTCCCCCTGCATTATCATAATAAGACTCCCACCCACCACTCTGGGACACAATATTCCCCTCCAGGTCATTTTATTTAAAAGCCAGTAGGTTGGGGCATGGGGGGGGGGGTCCAACCTATGCCCCCCAACCCCCAGCTTTATTATTTATTTATAGCACTACAATGGATGTGATAGGTATTATTTATCTATAGTCCCACTGCGGGGGCATAAGCAAATCTGAAGGCTCCTCCAGGTGACTTCCTAGATGTCCCCTCCTCCTACTGGCCGCCCAAATCTTGTTATTTGTGTTAATAAATTGTATGTCTGAGATGGAATTGTTCACTTTCCCTGGATGTTTCATAGAGATCTATAACTGGTGTAAGCAGTTTATGTTATAGAAAGATACTGGCTCAGTGTTATTTCATATCACTGTTAAACTTGTAAAATCCATAGCATTTGTAAAGCACATGCAATTAAAAGTGATATAAATTCAGGGGCGGAGCCTGCGCCTTAACGGGAGTGGATGCAAGTCGCATCAGCTCCGACATAAATCGGCAAAAAGATCTTAAAAATCGCCCCAAATCACCCATACACACGGGTGCCCTACCTGTCAGCAACAAGGGCGAGACCCGGTCACACCACATGCCGTTTTTCCAGGCGGCCAAGATGCCAAAAAAGAGACGGAAAACCGGGGCCTACCCCACCACCCAAAGCCGGCGGCTCTATTTGGCGCCTTCACACCGCTGGGTGGGTCCGGAGAGCGGCCGGCACGGCAGAACGCAATTGCCGCCGAGATGGGACGCAGATCCCACAAATCACCTGCACATACACCTACAGGGGCGCAGCACATCGAACAAATGCTCCAGAGGCAGTCTCCGCCTAAAATGGCGCCGTATGGGAACAGCAAGGCCGCAGAACCTCCAGAGAGCCCTTCACAGCCTGTCCAGCCTCACGCTGGGCATACCACACAGGCTGCAGGAGATGGATCAGCCCCAGTCACCCAGCAGGACTTCCAAAACCTGGTGGGGGAAATCAAAAACTTACTGGCGGCTAACGTGACAGCTATGAAGGCAGATATACAGAAAGTTAATGATCGAGTGACAACAGCAGAGGGAGACATAGCTGACTTACAACAAGGTATGAAAACCGTACACGAAGCCATCCAACATCTAGAAACCTCGCAACACTCGCTCTCCATACACCTAGCCACACTGGACGACAGGTCAAGGAGAAACCATCTAAAGATAAGGTGCATACCGGACACGGTGACCCCAGAAGAACTCCCTCACTATGCGAGACGCCTGGTGGCCACCATTCTGCCGGCTGCACAGGCCAAAAAAGTCACCCTGGATGGGACTTACCGCCTGCTTAAATCCAACAGAGCCCCAGCGACGGCAGTACAGGACGCCATAGTGCGATGCTCACAATACCACGACAAACTCTCCATCTGGTCAGCACTGCAAGGCAAGACACCGCTCATCTTTGAAGGCGCCAACCTCACCTTCTATCAGGACCTCACGAGGTCCACCTTACAATGGCGGAGATCCCTGCAGCACCTCACAAGCCAGCTACGATCAGTTGGCATCAAATACAGGTGGATGTCCCCCAGGCTACTAGTGGTGAACCACAAAGGGACAATGCATAAACTCTCATCGATGACAGAGGCCCCGACCCTCCTCACGGTGCTGGGCCTACCTCCCCTCGACACACATGAAGACAGACGGGCGACCACCCAGAGTTGGAACCCCTCCCGAGCTGCCCCATGTGTTCCTGCCGCCAAACCGGCTACTGACCCGGGAACTTGAAACCCTAAGAGTCTGCAGTCCAGGCTGCTAAGAGTTACACCAGAACTGTTTATAAACCGTTCATAATTTGTTACCAACAGAATGTTAACGCACCACACACGACATATACCCACGGAGAACCTACCACCCCTTAACTCACAACACCTAGGACCCGGGCGCCACAGGGCAGGCGTATGGCTCCGCACCGGCCAGCTCTCCCCCCCCCCCCGCGGCCCCCACGGTCCCCACGGTAAGGGGTACCACCTATGGCGGGCTAGTTAACCCTCCTACATATGACAATAAGACGGCACCACTCTGCACAGCCCGACCTGACACATCCTTAATACCAATCTAAATTAAAGACCAAATATGCACAAACTACACGCACACAAGTACCTCTACAACCCATCTCTGAGACATTAACTCACACACGCTTAAACAATTAAAAAGTGCAAGACAATCATTGCTATGTATGTTTCAACCATGCAAATGTTTTATGTTGATTAAACTTCGCTGCAGCTGTTGGGGCGCAGCAGTGTATTATGCTGGATGTTACCACAATATGTACAACAAAAATAAAGAATTAAAAAAAAAAAAAAAAAAGTGATTCAAATTCAATGTAAAATCAATGAATAACAAATACAAGAAGTAAGGGGCACTACGGTTTAGATACAGAACAAGGATCATTTACAACAGGGATCTAAAATTATGGCCTCCAAGATTTTAATAGACAAAAACTCCCAGAAGTCTTTGTATGCAATAGATGGCATAAAAATCATGGAAATTAGACCCCTGATTTACATCTAGCACAACATTTAACAATATCATTAATATTTTTTTTGTTTTAAAGCAATGTATCCCACATAGGTCACTCTTTCTGTCCTTACATTTATATTTTTTAGAGTTAATCAGGTCTCATGCTACACACAGCCGCATCAGATAACAGAACTTCTGCTTCTCTAAAGATAGGAAGCCCTAAACAAGTGCTACTGTATATATCTGTGTTTATGTCTTTATCTGAAACTACTCTATGACAATGACAATTGTCTCCGATGATATCTTGTTTCTGTTTTCTCTGAGACATTTGTCAGTCAAGTGAATAATATTATAACACAGTAATGGGATTCTCGACGTTGCTGAGATCCTGATCTGTGTATATGAGGGGGAACAGATTTTTTGTGCTGTGCAGAGACTGTGAATAAATGTTAGATCGATTAGAGCCTTACTGAGATCCACTACTGACTGTGTTAACCCTTTGTGAGCCAGAGGGCAAAAGCAATACATTGATCACACCTCTGCTGCTCAAAGGGTTAAAATCCGTATTGTCCTGCATGATGTTCTCATAAGTGTTCCTGATAATAAGGAAACGATGAACACCCAATTGTTGGTGCTTGGTAAAATCACTGGCAGTGAAAGGCTAGTTCTATCTACCACTAGTCTCTTAAATGGTTAAACGCAAGGTTATGTATGAATTTATCTGTATAATTTGTATATATCTGTTTTTTATATAGTTTTGTTGTTGTTGTTGTTATTTTGTGTTTGGTCTGCATTATCTCTCTGAAATTGCAGCTGAATATTAGTAATACATATGAGTATTGACTTCCCTCATTGCGGGCCATGTACTGAGGTAAGCACCGGAGAAATACTTCTTTGTATATTGACTACATATTGATAACATATCTGGAAAGAGAAGGGTTATTACTGGCAGGCTGGCATGTAAACTGAATGTCAAATGCCCCATGGGCTGCTGCCAGTTAAATTATTTTTTTAAATGTTTTAGCCGCACTACAGCATTTGGCCACTGGGGGCATTGTAACTATAATACTTTAAAAGACTTTCTGTGCTTCCTAATGTGGGCCATTCTAATGAGTGCTATAGGTCTATATTTATTGAGCTTTTCAACTAATTTAAACGGTATCCTAAATGTTTCAGCCTGCCATCCACTCAGACAGAGGAAGAACCCTCAAAAGGTTAAGTCAGTTAGTCCCACAAATTCTAACCGATGGGCAAATGCATTCCCTTTGCCACGGTGAAAGTAGTTTAGAAAAGCAAGGGTAGTGTTTTAAATTATGAAAGCAAAGGGCTGAACATGTCAGTTATACTGGCTTTTTTATTAAATCAAATGCAAACAAAGACGAGGGAGATAATTACAATACGAAGAATAAAAATACTCTCCTATAGGAAGTATATCGTGTTACTTCCTATTAATGCTGTCATTATGTACGAAATAAAATTCAAATCTCAGTTTGCAATTTGCAGAATAATTTAAAAAGCAGCAAAGGTGTAACTGCCTAAAATATCCCATTGCAAAGATCTTCGTCTAAAATATCCTTAGCTAACAGCGGCAGCACAAAAGGAGTGTAACGAAAACAAATCTGTCAAATGGACCTTTTTGTTTGTCCTTTATAATTGCCATCTAAAATATTTTATGACAGCTGCAAATGACAAAACCAATCCTAGCATTGAGTTTTGTGTACTTCCAGAAAATATTCTTCAATATATTATTTTCCGAAACAAATCACTAAAACTGCTTTTCAAAGCTCCTGGGTATCTTATATTCTGAAAACTACGGTAGTGCATATGCTATTTTATCAGTTAACTGCAGTGATATGACCACACACACCATTATTTTTAAACACAGTGAAGTGATTGTAGATAAAGATGTATGGACAACTGCTGAGGACATAATAATTATCAACTCTGCAATGTGGAAAACCTTATTTAAAGAAACACTATAGTCACCTAAATTACTTTAGCTAAATAAATCAGTTTTGGTGTATAGATCATTCCCCTGCAATTTCACTGCTCAATTCACTGTAATTTAGGAGTTAAATCACTTTGTTTCTGTTTATGCAGCCCTAGCCACACCTCCCCTGGCTATGATTGACAGAGCCTGCATGAAAAAAAAAACTGGTTTCACTTTCAAACAGATATAATTTACCTTAAATAATTGTATCTCAATCTCTAAATTGAACTTTAATTACATACAGGAGGCTCTTGCAGGGTCTAGCAAGCTATTAACATAGCAGGGGATAAGAAAATCTTAATTAAACAGAACTTGCAATAAAGAAAGCCTAAATAAGGCTCTCTTTACAGGAAGTGTTTATGGAAGGCTGTGCAAGTCACATGCAGGGAGGTGTGACTAGGGTTCATAAACAAAGGGATTTAACTCCTAAATGGCAGAGGATTGAGCAGTGAGGCTGCAGGGGCATGTTCTATACACCAAAACTGCTTCATTAAGCTAAAGTTGTTCAGGTGACTATAGTGTCCCTTTAACTATCATATACTTCTTTACTATTCATATAAATTGCAGAATTTATTTTTTTATATTTATTAACATAATAAAAAGTTTGATAATAATGAATGTGTTATTTATTTGTTTGTTCATTTGTTTCAAAATTGTGTTCCGTTTTACTTATTGTTATGAAACTTTGGGGGGTATGTTTACCTTTACTATTTTATAGGTTTCGCCTCCTCATTGCAATATCAAAACTGGATTATTAGACAATCTAAAAGTTTGTTACCAGCCAAGAAATACATAGTGAGTCCCCCCCAAAAAAGAGGAGGGTTTAAGCAATGCTAGCTGATGAGCATTACGAGAGGGCCTTAGGAGACTTTTAGAACGATAAGCCCTAAGATAAATGATGCCATTGTTAAACTTTGCAATTACTTTAAAACATGGCAAAAAAAAATGTAAGCAAATAAAACATAAAAAATGACAGAACCACGTCAAAAGTACAATTATAAATATAATTGTATATAAAAATAATTTTAGAAAAAGTTTCCCTGAAAGCGTTGTTTGCTTGTTTGTTTTTATGAATTTCCCTTCTGTTTAGAATTTTGTTCTTACATTTCCTAGCAACTTCAAATTCCAGGTTTTGATAAACAGCCAAACATGTTGAGGGCTGGTTAAAGCTAAATACACCACAAATTTGTGCTTCACTGTCCCAACAAACTTTCTCCCACATTTAGAATGTGAAAACTGTTGCCCCATAACCCACGTCCTGAGCGCAGTCCAAAAACGAACGTTCTGTCCAAGTAAAATACATTTTGTCATGGTTAGGGAATGTTACCTTTAACAGAAGTATAGTGTTTCTAACCAGCAGGGAACCTAAATCAACATTATCTATTATTACACAATGTCAGGACCAGAAAGGAAGGTGGGTGGTGGATGTTAATAACAACTTAAGTTATTTAAAAAAAAAAAGAGGGGACTGAGAAGTATAAAACCAGAAGCCTTTGTGTTTTGCCTTTATTTTGCTTCATCAGCAACCTACTCTCACCACATGAACAAAACCCATTATTCCTTATGACTTAAAAAGTTGTTCTCTTTTTCAGTTCCGGTAAACATTGTGCAGAGCAGCAGGGACAGGCAGATAGTTCCCTTGTCACCTTTAGTTTTAGGCGTTGCTGTCTTGTTTAGGTTGTGAGCTTATGGGCAGAGCTCTCAATCTCGCTATAAACTGCATGAAAAAGAGTTATCATTGTGAGCTTATTGACATAGTTCTTAATTCCATTTGTATCAGTGTAGAAAGCACTGTGACATGTGACACCTTCCTGTGATCTATACTCTGACTGTTCATGGCAACTGAATTCAAGGGTATTTAATAAATCAGTACTGATTGATGTTAACAGATCCAGATCTATTTTGTAACAATCCTATTATTCTTCTGGAAGATTCATTAAATAACAGATTCAGTTTATTTGAACTTTTTTTGCATGTTCCTGGGGCATTTGTAA
Source organism: Pelobates fuscus (assembly GCF_036172605.1). Taxonomy (NCBI): domain Eukaryota; kingdom Metazoa; phylum Chordata; class Amphibia; order Anura; family Pelobatidae; genus Pelobates; species Pelobates fuscus. The sequence goes on along the minus strand of NC_086324.1, from coordinate 24,669,378 downwards.
AGCTAGAGGGTAATCCAGCTATAGATGTATCTTGATAAGGACGCCTGACACTTTGTTGTCAGTGGGAAGGGTACACTATATTAATGGTATAGCTTTTTTCTGCAATGTTAAGTCATTATGTTTTGTATATTCTTAAGGTTCTCACACATGGTTGTGGCACATTTGACACAGGAAACCTAAAATCTGTCAAAGAGCAGGTAAAGATAACTATCTAATGGAAAATGTAAAAGTGGCTGAAAGTGTGATCTAACCAGGGCCAATGCACAGACATTTGGCTACACATGCGCATTTTGCCCCCTCCCCCCAAAAAATGCATGTTCACCTGTGGTTCTTTAAACCCCCTTTGGTGTTTTTTTCCCCTCTTTTGATTGTCTTACCCACATTAATGTATCTTATCTCCCATTCTCCCATTTGTGTTTCTTACACCCCATGGTGTGTCTCTTACAACCACGCTTGTGTGTCTCTTAATCCCCCCTTTTGTGTGTCTCTTACTTTCTCTCAGCCACTTTGTATGTTTCTCTCTCAACTCAGACCCTTTGTATGTCTCTTTTCACCCTTCTCCAGCCCCTCTGTATGCCTCTTTCCCCCAGCTCTGTGTGTGTCTCTTTATTGCTTCCTGATTGGCTGGTTAAATAATGCCCCAGTGACACTGCTGGAGGTGGAGTTACACCTTGACAAGCAAAGGGGTTACACTCTGTATGTGCAGTGTTTCATGTCGAAATTCTGCACATACAGACTTCGGGCACCATAACCACTTCAAATCACTAAAGTCGATATGGTGCTTGGAGGAAACTCTTAAAAAACTTTAATACATATGGATTTACCTGGTTTTGTTTTTTTTGGGGGGGTTGGGTTTTTTGTTTTCTCTGTACTTTGTTTTATCCATGGTTGTAGGTTTGTCCTGTTAGGTAACATGACATTCTTTAGCACATGATAAAAGTAACCTACAAAGTTTTTTGAAAAACTGAATTTATATTTGCTGATCTGCCTACACGTCATTGGAATGTGACAAGTTTGGCTACAGAGGCAGGACAGCCAATATTTGTACAAATGCTACATGAGCGAGAGTAGGCAGAAGGATTCACATATACTAAGCTTGCATTAGTCACGTGAATCGTAAATAAAACCTTTATTGTTCATCAAACGTGGACATAGTGTTGGCAGACACAGGGGTAAATAGAAATGCAGGACATGAGATGATCCAAACACTGACATGAACTGTTCTTCAATTTAAACTAAGCTTCAAAAAATCCTCAAGTAAAGAAAGAAAGTGAAAATGTAGGAATGCGTCCATTTTCATTATCATACTGTTACCATGCTACTGCATGTTACTGGGCTCCCATTTGCATTGCAAAATATGGGCAAAAATAGTCAAACTATGACTAGAGCCACGATAGAGGATTTTTTCAAATCAGCACTTTTTGACTACGTTTTGCAGCTCAGAATTTACTTCACCACGATTTTGTGTTAAGTGAATTTTCAAACCTGATAACAGCATGCAATATGTATTATTGTTATTATTATTATTATTAGCATTAATATATCTTCAATGTATTCTGCAGCAATTTACAGTTATAATGTGGGAATATAACAGAAATCAAAACGAATATTAGGTTTAATATTATCGTGTTATCAAAAAAACGGGGTTATTGAGGACCATGCTCAAATGTGCTAGTGTCCTACAGGTTCCTACTTATTCTAAAAATGCTGAGGTGCAGACAGCTTTCAAATTTAGCTCCGTTGAACCCAACATCACTGCGTTGGACTGAATTTTGCAAGACAGTTATCAACGTTCCATCGTTCGAAGTTTAGTGAATGGATCCCTTTATGGTAATGAAATTAAAACTCAAGAAACAATAAACAAATAAACAGGTTTTAGGGACTGTAAAACATAGGGCGTGTGCTATTTTACTTCTGACAAATATATTTATAACATTCTTCCCTTTTTGTTGAAAGCTTTTCCTGTTAATTCATAATCAACATTGAGACCTTAAAGACATACTCCGGTCACCATAACAACTTCATCTAAAATAAGTTAATATGTGCCAGGACGTCCCCGGGCACACTATTACCTTGAGGGGTAACCCGAAAGGTTGCCTCCAGCACCATGCGAGGGTTAAGTATGAGGCAGTTGGCGAGTTGCAGTTCTACCACAGCTAGTGGAATAGTAATAGCATTATAAAACTTTCAAGGTTATGGAAGAGACCACCCTTAATCCAATTGAGTATAGGGGCATATGGGGAGGCAGAGATTTTTTTGTCTAGTAATCTCAGATAGTAGATGAACTGGAGGGACCCCACACTCCCTGAATGACCAGGGTGCAGCCGCACCACAGGTAGGCCAAACCTCAAACAATATTTGAGAAACAGAAGAAGGTCCGGGCACTCAAGGTTCAAAACAGCAGATTTATTGGCAAAGTGTACAGCAATGTTTCAACCCAACATGGTCTTTGTCAAGCTCAGTAATCTCAGATAGACTTGGCATCCTCTGGCGTAATGGGTAGGTTATTGGAAGGAGTAAGATGCATTGGTGTCACCTGGCATGTCTCCCTTTCATTCTATTTCAGCTCATACCTGATGCAACTCCATTATTACTATGTCCCCATCAGATGCTCATGGGGTAGGGCAGGGGACTGGGAATGGGTGGTAGCTAGGGGCTACAACTGGCTTGTCCCTCCAGGGCATCAATGGGCCCCTACGCAATGCTCATGGTTGGACTCAGAAGAATATTCTGCCAATAGTTACATAGTGTTATATTGACTACCACCGCTTTTCGTTTTGTATATTTTTTTTTTTTTATTAAAAAAAGGTTAGTTTAACGGCTGTCTCAAGTACTCTGGCCAGCAACCACACATTTAACTATTGATGCCAGACAGTAAATAGCGCAGATTGTTAAAATTTGGTTACAGATTTTTGTCATTCATGTTCTGAATTTCAGCCTTTTGGTTGCAGACTACAATCAATCTAATCCAAGCCGGACATTGATAAATTGTTAGAGCAATTGCCATGGATAGTACTAGATTTTATTTTTGTTTGTCTAAAAATGTAGTCAATAACCTTGATACTGAAGTAAGCACTGCCCTATAACAAAAGATATGTGCATATTAGATTGCCTCTATAATGGCTTAAGAAAAATTTCTTGGAGAACTGCATTACAGCTAAACATAACAAAAAAATATTATGATTTTCTCTTTGTCTTTTACACTCTGTTTTAATTTAAAGGATGACTATAGTGTCAGGAAAACAAATCGGTTTTCCTGACACTATAGTACCCCTTCCCGTGGTGCTGAAGGAGTTAAAACCCCTTCAGTTACTCACCTTATTCCACCGTCGGGCTCCCTTACCTCTCCTCCCTTCACCGACGTCAGCTCCACCGTCTGATGTCAGTGGAGCGGAATGCGTATGCGCGGCAGTGCCGCACACGCATTCAAAGTGTCCATAGCAAAGGGGTTACACTCTGTATGTGCAGTGTTCTCAATGCTTTCCTATGGACGCTCTGCGTGATGGAGGCATAATATGCCTCCAGCGTTGCAGATGCGCCTCTAGTGGCTGTTCGGAAGACTGCTATGTTTACAGCAGGCAGGGTTGACCCTAGAGGGACCTGGCACCCAGACCACTTCATTGAACTTAAGTGGTCTGGGTGACTATTAGGCATGTGCATGGGAAAAACTTTCGTTTCGGTTCGTCATTCCGAAATTCGGAACTTCGACAATTTGGGACTTCGGCAATTCGGCACTTCGACACTTCGGAACTTCGGCAACTTCGGAACTTTGGCACTTTGACACTTCGGAACTTCGGAACTTCGGAACTTCAGCACTTCGACACTGCGGCACTTTGGCAACTTCGGAACTTCGGCACTTCGACACTTCGGAACTTCGGCACTTCGACACTTCAGAACTTCTGTAATTTCGGAACTTCGGTATATCGGCAATTCGGCACTTCGGCACTTCGGTATTTCGGAACTTCGGCAACTTCGGGACTTCAGGACTTCGGAACGTCTCTTGCAGCCGCTTGGTAGATAACTCCCTAATTCCCACAGTATTAGGGAGTTATCTACCAAAAGGCTGAAAGACCTAAATTGGTCTTTCAGCCAAATTTACTAATACTAAGTAAAAATTACTTAGTATTAGTAAATTGTGCCCCTACTCGCTATACTGCTAGTAGGGGCATGTCTATTAAACAGTGAGCAGCCAGTGGCTGCTCACTGTTAAAAAAAAATTTTTTTTTAAAAACTGGGTCCCCCCTCCGGGTCCCTGCTCCCAAGCCCCCACCTTTTAAACTAAAGGGGGGGGGCTATTGCCCCCCCAGCCCCCACCCCTGAGTGGCGGGTGGGGGCCATAAAGTAAAATAATGGGGGGGACCTATTGTCCTCCCCCCGGCCCCCACCCCTGAGCGGTGGGTGGGGGCCCTAAAATACTAATTAAGGGGGGACCTAATGTCCTACCCCCTGGCCCCCACCCCTGAGCGGTGGGTGGGGGCCCCTAAAATATTAATTAGGGGGACCTAATGTCCTCCCCCCTGGCCCCCACCCCTGAGCGGTGGGTGGGGGCCCTAAATTACTAATTAGGGGGGGACCTAATGTCCTCCCCCCTGGCCCCCACCCCTGAGCGGTGGGTGGGGGCCCTAAATTAGAATGAGGGGGAGGACCTGATGTCCCCCCCTAGCCCCCACCCCTGAGCAGTGGGTGGGGGCCCTAAAATACTAATTAGGGGGTCCTAATGTCCTTCCCCCTGGCCCCCCTGAGCGGTGGGTGGGGGCCTCTAAAATACTAATTGGGGGGACCTAATGTCCTCCCCTCTGGCCCTAACCCCCTGAGCGGTGGGTGGGGGCCCTAAAATACTAATTAGGGGGGGACCTAATGTCCTCCCCCCTGACCCCCACCCCTGAGCGGTGGGTGGGGGCCCTAAAATACTAATAAGGGGGGACCTAATGTCCGCCCCCTGGCCCTTCCCCCTGAGCGGTGGATGGGGGCCCTAAAATACTAATTGGGGGTACCTAATGTCCTCCCCCCTGGCCCCCACCCCTGAGCTGTGGGTGGGGGCCCCTAAAATACTAATTAGGGGGGGGACCTAATGTCCTCCCCCCTGGCCCCCACCCCTGAGCGGTGGGTGGGGGCCCTAAAATACTAATTAGGGGGGACCTAATGTCCTCCCCCTGGCCCCCACCCCTGAGCGATGGATGGGGGCCCTAAAATACTAATTAGGGGGGGACCTAATGTCCTCCCCCCTGGCCCCCCGCCCCTGAGCGGTGGGTGGGGGCCCTAAATAAAAAAAATAACCCCTCCTCCCCTGGGTGAGTAGGGGTCCCCAAACCCCTAGTCACCCCCCTCCCCTAAAAAATTAACCTCTACCTACCCCCCTCACCCTAAAAATAACGAGGGGGGACCATCTAACTAAGTACCTGAAAAAAACAAAAAAAAAACTTATCATTTGATGTTTTCTTTCTTCTAAAATCTTATTTTTTTTAGCCCCCAAAAAGGCCAAATAAAAAGCCATAATCACCGACACAATTAAAAAAATATATTAAAAAACCGAGCGCCAAAAAAAATAATCCTTCTTCACCCATGGAGGGCTCCGCGCAGACTGAGCTCTGCAGGGCGGGGGAAGGCTTATAAAGCCTTGCCCCGCCCTGCAATTAGGCTCAGAGCACACTGATTGGTGGGTTTAAGCCATCCAATCAGAATGCTCTGACAGGTAAATGAAGAGACTGACAGGTAAGTCTCTACATTTACCTGTCACAGCACTCTGATTGGTTGGTTTGAAATCCACCAATCAGAGTGCTCTGTGTCATTTTACACAGCGTGGGAAAGTTCCTTGGAATTTTCCCATGCTCTGTAATTTGACTCATAACTCTTTGACTGGTTAATTAATCCACCAATCAGAGTGTTATGAGTCAAATTACAGAGTGTGGGAAAATTCCAAAGAACTTAACCACACTGTGTAAAATGACACAGAGCACTCTGATTGGTGGATTTCAAACCAACCAATCAGAGTGCTGTGACAGGTAAATGTAGAGACTTACCTGTCAGTCTCTTCATTTACCTGTCAGAGCACTCTGATTGGATGGCTTAAACCCAAAAATCAGAGTGATCTGAGCCTAATTGCAGGGCGGGGCAAAGCTTTATAAGCCTTCCCCCACCCTGCAGAGCTCAGTCTGCGCGGAGCCCTCCATGGGTGAAGATGGATTATTATTTTTTTTGCGCTCGTTTTTTTTTTTTTTTTTTTAATTGCGTCGGTTATTATGGTTTTTCATTTGCCCTTTTTTGGGGCTAAAAGATTTTAGAAGAAAGAAAATATCCAATGGTAAGTTTTATTTATTTATTTTCAGGTACTTAGTTAAATGGTCCCCCCTCATTATTTTTAGGGTGAGGGGGGTAGGTAGGGGTTAATTTATTTGGGGAGGGGGGTGACTAGGGTTTTGGGGACCCCTAGTCACCCGGGGGAGGGGGGGTTATTTTTTTTTACTTAGGGCCCCCATCCACCGCTCAGGGGTGGGGGCCAGGGGGGAGGACATTAGGTCCCCGCTCGAATTAGTATTTTAGGGCCCCCACCCACCGCTCAGGGGTGGTGGCCAAGGGGGAGGATATTAGGTCCCCCCTAATTAGTATTTTAGGGGCCCCACCCACCGCTCAGGGGTGGGAGCCAGGGGGGAGGACATTAGGTCCTCCCCCCTCATTCTAATTTAGAGCCCCCACCCACCGCTCATGGGTGGGGGCCAGGGGGGAGGACATTAGGTCCCCCCCATTACTTTACTTTAGGGCCCCCACCCACATTTCAGGGGTGGGGGCCGGGGGGGGCAATAGGTCCCCCCTTCAGGTTAGGAGGGGGAGGGGGAAATTTTTTTTGTTTTTTTTACAGTGAGCAGCCACAGGCTGCTCACTGTTTAATAGACATGCCCGTACTCGCGGTATAGCGAGTAGGGGCATAATTTACTAATACTAAGTAATCTTTACTTAGTATTAGTAAATTTGGCTGAAAGACCAATTCAGGTCTTTCAGCCTTTTAGTAGATAGCTCCCTAATACCGTGGGAATTAGGGAGTTATCTACTTATTCATTCCTGTCATTACACTGACTGGCCAAGTAACTTACATTTTATATGAATGTGTGTTACTTGATTGTTGTAAGTGTTGCAAATGCTTACAGCTGAATCCTGGCTGGGTTTGTATACTTTTTATTTAAAATTGTATACAATATAACATTCTTCTTCTTTCACTGGGTAAGTATATTAGTACTTGGGCAATACTGTGCTTCTGAACTTCGGCAATTCGGCACTGTGGCACTTCGGAACTTCGGCAACTTCGGAACTTCGGCACTCCAGCACTTCGGAACTTTGGCACTCCAGCACTTCGGAACTTTGGCACTTCGACACTTCGGAAATTCGGTAATTTCGGAACTTCGGGACCTCGGCAATTCGGCACTTCGGCAATTCGGCACTTCGGCAATTCGGCAATTCGGAAGTACCCAAATGTCCGAATTGCCCGAAATTCGTCCGAATTCATATTCGGCCCGAAACGAATTGCACATGTCTAGTGACTATAGTGTCCTTTTAATCTATTTTTAATTCATATAGTTCTAGAGATTTCATACATAGCTTCCTAGAGCTGAACTTTTAATACACCAGCTATGTGGATTACAATCCAGGAACTGTCCTGAGATAACGGGGTGAATTGAAAGTGATAAATTAAAAAATTGAATTTCAAAACATTTGATTAAAAAAGCCAAGTTGGGAAGAAATATGAATCTGGTTTCCTTTTACACATGAACCCATGAACAATGCGAGTTTGCATCACACACAGACGGAGGTATTCACTCCAAATCGTAGCTAATGAATATCAATTTGCCAAAATTTTGGCTAATATAGCTGATCTATAAAAATGATTTCCATCTCATTTGTAGTCACAGTTTAGCTCTTTTAATCTACATTTTGCAACTCAGTTTTGAAAAAAATTAAAATCCACCATGAACAACCACAAATCAAGTACACCACTTTCTTAGTAAATCGAGCATTTAGCTAAAGAGGTTTATTAATAAAATGAAAACAATTTAGAAACATTTGCATTATTGTAATACAGGTTTTTCTGACTCGGAGCAGATAGAAAATACAAAGAGAAACAAGCAATTGGCCTGCTGAAATGCTTTCCTGTGCTTTGTTAAGTGATATATGTAAAATTCATCTAGTCTAAGAAAATTCTACGAGAATGTAATACTAAAAAAATACTGTTTAACTATATTTCTATTATTTGAAAGATGGTAGTTCCTGCAATGGTTTATTTATTTTTAATTTAATTTAAATGTATCCATTGATGGATGACACCATGTAACGCTGGGATCCTGTACGGGGATATTTAGTGAACAAATAAAAAAGAAATATTAAAATTAGAGTTATTTTGAAATGTAACCTTAACTGGTATTCCAAGATGTTGTTGGATGCATTACCCATAATGCTTTGAAAGACTCAGTAAGTGTTTCCGATATATAAGCCTGCAATTTACTGTAGTTATCAATAACCAATAAATGAAATCACTGGCATCTTAGATATAAGATATGTGCACCTAGGTGTAAATCTAAAGGTATTGGGCACATGCAGGGTAAGTAGTTATTAATGTCAGTCTCTCTTCACTTAGAGAACGCATGGACCATCAGTAGTGTTAAAGAGAAGATATCTTGCCAAACACTGTTACCTGTACATATCCCACGGCCATTCTTCACACAGTTACGTCAGCTATTCTCAGATTATATCTGGCACTGTTGCAATGCTCGCTTAAAATATGCTATTTTGACAAAACCGAAATATCAGGGCGGACTGGGGCCTCCAGACTTATCCAAGTATCACAAAGCAGTCGACTTACAGCACATATTGGAATGGGTCTGTGTTCCCGCAGATAAGCTGTGGATCCTCATGGAAGCTAGATTATCTGCCTTGGATTCCCCCGAACTCACAAGCCAGTTCAACTGGCAAATATTCGACCACCCCAGTTACTATGTCCATATGGAGGAGGACTGCGGGATCCCGAAATATATCTCTGACTGTATGCCAGCTTTACCCTATATTTGGTAACCCATCCTTTGCTTTAACTAATTATCCTAAATTTTCAACCTCATTAGGATTGCCTTACTCCTGTCACGTTAATGATCTTTATGTCGGTGCACCATTTCCCCATTAGCGGACTTCTCACCACCGCAAATCTTAGATCAATTGCTATTGTTCAGGTACCAACAGCTGGTGCAATTTACTATAAATTTTAACTAAGCAGACTTCTCATTTCCCAATCAGAAGAACCACATTTTCTATATTTTGTTAAATACTGGAATAGAGACTTGGAGCATACCCTGGCCCCTGAACAATGGACTACAATGATTTTCCTTGTTCATAAAGCAGTGCAAAATTTCAGGAATCTGGATAATAAATTAAATCCAACTGGTACAGAACCCCGGAGAAGCTGGCCGTCACAATACCCAGCTGTGAAACAGAATGTTGGAGATGCACAGGGGATCTGGGATCCTTGTTTCACATATTGTGGTCATGCCCCATCAAACAACTCTTTTGAAGGGAGGTGCACCAGGTTGTGACTGCAATTACGGATGTCTTGTTAGCTTTCTCTCCTGATGTATACCTTGTTCACCTCACCTCAATACCATTGGCAAGAAACAATAAATTACTGATACCACAATCAATTAACACAGTCTCATCTCTTACTATTAGAGACAGACTATGGTGTAGACAGTGAGGGACAGGATTTCTAGAGGGAAGGAGATTCAAGTAATAGAAGAAATGATCCACTCGGCTGCGGATAGAGCACAAGTGGGTACTCAGAAATGGCTTTGTTGGCTTCAATGGCTGTCTGAAAAATCGGTGGGATCAGGATTAAACATCATAACTAGGGATAACTAAATGAGGATTCCCTTACTACTATGGTGGCGGATGGCTAGGTTGTAGCTAGGACTAAACTGTACATGAGGTGGGGAAGAGGGTCACACAGCCGTAGAGTAGATGGAACTTCATTGTTTAAATGCCTAAAAGCTTTAGCCGGATACGTGCCATATGCTAATGGATGGGCTTAGATTTGCAATGGGTCAGGTTTTGGGGTGAAGGAACTGGGACCCTGGTTGGGGGGAGGGGCAAGACAAGGCACAAAAGACACCCTTCCCATCTGTTGCTGTGGTGTTATGTATGTGGGTTTTTTGTTTTTGTTTTTTCTTTTCATTTTTCTCTCTTTTCTTCTTCCTTTCAATATCCCCAAGTCCTTCATTTCTCTCCCCTCTCTCTTCCCTTTTTTCCATATATCTGATGACCCCATTTTCTATTTATCACCATATACCGTAGGTGCTCCTCCACTAGTTGCTGGTGAACTAGTCTCTTGTCACAGGGCACCCAGAGAGTATTGTTATGGTTTTGTTCAAAATTACTTTCTGACTTGTCGCAAACACAATATATATTTTCTGAGGTAACATGCTATATTCTCGCAGAATCTATCATGTGGTATTATGCCATATCTTATTTTCATGGCTATTTTTACGGAATATTTCATTTTTCTGTATTGAACCGTATCTCACAGACCTATGCAGGCTGTGTGTCAGGATTACTAGAGATGCCCAACACGCAGAACTAAAGTAGATAATAAGAAAATACCTAGGACGTATTACCGGGCCTTAGAATGGCCGGATTTAATGTATAAAGATAAATAGCCACAAGACAGGGAAAAGACAAGACGTTGAAATAACAAAAACGATTAACAAGCCACGAGTCAAGGACTGGAGAAATCAGAATAGTCAGGAGCCAAGTCAACGGTCAAGGAATACAGAGATCGGACAGTCAAAAGGAAAGCCAATGTCAAATACACTAGAATCAATACAAGGTACGCGCTCTCGGATAACCAAATGGAAACCACGACAGGGCACAGAGAAATGGACGAAATAGGCTTAAATAGCTTAAGATGTTCCCTGATAGGCTGTAGGGAAACATGTGATCATGGGTGTGTGTGTAACACACCCACATGATAGTTAATGGTCTGGCCCTTTAATGGTTAAACAGTTGCAGCGGCCGGTGTCTTTAATGATTACAGACCCGGTTGCTGAGAGAGGAGGAGCCACCCCCATGGGTGAGTGATTGGCGGCATCCCTATCACCACGTGGGAATGCCGCCGGACCGAGACGTGCCCGCCGAGTATGAGCGGACCCGGCAGGGGCGAAGACCTAAAAGGTAAGAAATCAGGACCCGCAGCTCTCTGACAGGAGCGGACCCGGCAGGGGCGTGACACTGTGTTTTCATGTTATACTGAGATGTATCTATAAGAAACTTCAAATGATGAAAAAAAGTGGCAAATTTCTCCTATTTAGCTATTTTAGCATAACATTTTAAGTTTGTACTAATGGTTATTTAGTTAGGTTAATAGTAGTGAGTTGTGGTGAATCCAAAGTGTGTTTCAAATTATAAAACCAAATATCTGAATTGAAAAAAATCTCCAATTTCGCTTTGTTTTCAGTTTAGCTATTTGGCCTAAAATTTGAACAAATTCTTATCAATTCTTACATTAGTAAATAATTCTGTTTGAATTCCAGACAATTCACACTTTAGGTGAAACTTACCTGGGAATGAACAGTGATTGAATGATTGACATGACAAGCCTGCAGTACTAATTTGTCACTACAGCCATGTTTTTTCTCAGTGTTAGACAAACTCTGCAGTTAGTCTGAGAAAAATCTTACACTCACTGTGTTATAACAAGTAGCACAGGTCTTTTTTTTTTTTACGTTTGAGTGTAAATGATTTATTTATATACACTCTTTTTCTGGAAACTAGTAAACGTAACTGTTTGTGCATCTGTGTGACCCTACTTGCAAAGCTCTTACTATCTCGTTTAAAGGATTACTGTAACCTTTCTTCAACAATTAATTTTCTGAAGTTAAAAATGCTCTATTGGGCATTACTATTAGTCCTCTCCATTGAAATCTTGTAGAATTTTTTTTGTTTAAACTTACTTGTAATCCAGTACCAGGTGAAATTCCTGGCGCTAACATCAGCAGGGACCTCGGACGGCATGAGAGCGGCATGTGCGCACTCTGAGCCAGATAGGAGAGGAAAATTCAATAAGAAAAAGCAAAATGGAAATGATGGGAGTCAGGGAAGCAGGGAGGACGTTATAAATGAAGGGACAGAGGAATGGATACTTTTGCTCTGTCTGTAAGGGTAGAAGCTAAATACCGTCTTTCGCCAGTATTGACATTAGGCAACCCGGAGCAGAGTGCACATGTCTTTATATGTTCAGTGTTATGAGATAAATGCTGCACATACAGACTCCTACCAACATGACCACTTCAACTCACAGAAGTGATTATGGTGGCTGGACTAACCCTTTAATGTATAAACGATATAAATATATACCCAAAGATTTACTAATCAAGGTTTTGAATAATATTTGCAATGCATGACACTGAACAACGTTTGAGCTCTGGAGCTTTGTATTCAACAAAAAGGTATTTTAAAACTGAAAAAGAAAAGAAAAAAAACACTTTCAAAGAATTAAAAAAAAAAAGGATTGTATTGGAGGAATACAACAATAACATGTATTTTTTGTTAAGTCATAGTGAGGTCAGCTTCAAATAACATGTTTCGGCTGGAGATATAAGAGAGCGAACCGCACCAAAGGGAAACCAAACACAGGTTGTGACGCTAACATTAATAATAGGAATTGTACCGGAAGTTCAATATAGCTTACAGACAACAAAAATCTTTAAAAAATTAACCCTTTAGATTGAGTGACTGGTCTGCATGCATTGCATTCAATTTCTGTTTTCAAAAAGTATTCTAAAAATATTGATTGCACGCATTGCCCAATCACAAATAAACCTACTACCTAAAAACTTAAATAAAAAAAAACTTAATTGACTAGAGACCAAATTGCAATAAAAAAATAATACAGAAAATTAAAAATAAAAATGTCCATATTGTTCTGCTTCTCAGAATTTTGATGATCTGCCCAATATGTGTTCACAAAAGATATTTCAGCAATGATCCAGAAAGTAAAAAAATATATATATAAACAATAAGAAAAGTTATGCTGTTAAAATGTATCATAATCAATACAATAATGCTCTAGCATTTTACTTAATAAAGGGACTTGTGTGTCTGGTACTGGCATCAGAGCATCATGCAAGAAGCCATGCAAAAACTACAAAAAAACACCTGCGTTTACCTTACTTCCACCCTCGTATCTTTACCTTTCATGACAATGAGAGACAGATTATCAGAAAACATAAAGCCCCATTACCATCACAACTCCTGCTACGCACTGGGATATTAGAAAGACCTGGCTTACATTTAAAGCTGTACAGAAGTATAAAGTTGTATAGGGCCTGACAGGATGTGTCATTCAAAGATTAAAGCAATATAGAAATAGTTAGAAACACAAATCTAAATTCCTATTTACTTACCTTCTTCCAGTGCTGAGGCTTTCTTGCGATGCTCACCCCTTCTCCCCTAGCGACGTCATGGAGGAGGCATGGCCTACACTGTGATGGTCCAATCCAATGCTCCTCATGGAGGAGAAATGGGGACCTAATGTGCATGCGCGGCAAGCACCGCACGCATTCAAACTCCATACTAACAGCCATTAGACGAGGACTTAACCCTGCAATGTGAACATTGTAGTTTCTCAAAAACTGAAATGTTTTACATTGCAGAATTAAAGGAACAGGGGCACTGCACCCAGACCACTCCATTGAGATTAAGTGGTTTTGGTGACTATAGTGCCCCTTTAAATATTTCTGACACCTGTTATGGAGCCCACTGAAAGACACTTTTACTGAGCTGCAGGATCAGTCTTAAAAAAGGGACATTTTAAATATCATCTTCCGGCTCTCCGGTAGCTGTAATGGATGTGGGGAGAGGCCTCTGGTGGACCCAAAGTAACAAGTCAACAACTGTTTGACTATTTACAATAGGTGGGAGGGGATTACAAGGTTACTGTTTGTGGTGTTTAGAGTGTTCTTTAACCACTTAAGGACAAAACTTCTGGAATAAAAGGGAATCATGACATGTGACACATGTCATGTGTCCTTAAGGGGTTAAAGTATCTTCAGTGAATTAAACAATGTTAAGACTCTACTGAGCAAACCTGAATCAAGAATCAAGATATTCCAAGCGACAGCTATTTCCCGATCAAAAAGCCCATAGCTAAAGGACGATCAGAGAATCTGCTGTAAGTGGGTGACACTGGGCTGTAAGTAAGTATAAAAACATTTATTTTCAGTTACCTATTCAGTGCGTTAAAAAAGATGGCACATAAAACATGGCATGACCATTTGTAACTATTATGTAGCTGGCTGTTTTGTAGACAAATGAGATTCTCTTTAGAAAAATGTTAATAGCGCTGATATCTAGGCAGTATCTCCAGAGTTTACCATGGAGATATATGTTGAACTTCCTGTAATGCAAAGATTAATGTAGTGGATGGAGTTTCTTTTCGTTGCACTTTTGTTCAGTTCTCACCCAAGATACATTCATCTCTCTCTGGCCTTTGACTGGATGTGTGTTACAGTATGTTTGGGTAATATACAGTAATTACACCGTGGGTGTTTTCTGTGCTGAGCGATAGAGTAATGTTTATCTTAGAAGAAGAAGAACATTTTCATCAATTCATGAAAAAATAAATATTTATTTGACTTTCTAAATTGCATGTTTGTATACATATAAATACAGTTTAATTGTGATTCGCTTCAAATGATTTTACGCATTATACTTTCTGTGGAAGCGTCACATAGTTATTACCTCCACCTCTTAGGATTACATGCCACGTGTTTTGGCAATTAAAAGGGCCCACCACGCACCATAACGACTGCAGTTCATTATAACTAGCAGAGCTATGGGCACCGTGGAGAGACAAATGGACCAGTATGGTTTGATCGAATTCCAGAGGACGGAGCTCTTTGACTATTGCACCATAAAGACTAAATTAAATTTAGCAGTACTGTTTACAGTGCTTAGAGTGCCTCTTTAAGAAAACAAAATTGTAACAAGTCTTTCAACTTCAGTGGATAATATTATATCAACATTACATCAGCACCTGGTGACATTACATCCCCTTTGTACATCAAATATTTATTATTATATGGATATATATCCATTTAAGCCATCTATGGCAAGAGAATCATTAGTGGATTGCTCCTAGTGCTCTTCTATGACAGGAATTGGAATAGACCGTCATCCTTAAGGTACACCTCCAGCATGGCACCACGCGTGGAGGAGTGGGTGGCAGTGGCCCTTGATTCACCAGGGGAATTAAGACTACAGCGTTAGGAATACAGATTTGTACACCTAATGCTACAGTGTCCCTCTAATTCCAATAATACTCTCCTACAGTACCCCTAGCCCTACAACTACCCCTAATCATAGCCCTAGCACACTAACCTAAGCACTACACCTGACCATGTGTCCACCCAAGCACCTGACCTTAGTCCTAACACAAACCCAAATATACTAACACTAACCAAAGCACACTAGTCCTAACCTGACCCTAGTCCTAACATGCTAACCCAAATACACTAGTCCTAACCTGATCCTAATCCTAACATACTTTCCCTAGCATGATTTATAATAACACACTAAACTGAGCACTTGACCCTAGTCGTAACATACTAACCCAAACACACTAGTCCAAGCATAGGCAACCTTCAGCACTCCAGATGTTTTGGACTACACCTCCCATGATGCTTTGCAAGCATTATGAGTGTATGCGCATTATGGGGGGTGTAGTCCACAACATCTGGGGTGCTGAAGGTTAGTCCTAACCTAGTCCTAACCTGACCTTAGTCATAACACACTTTACCTAACACGAACCCTAATCTGGCCCTAAAGGGACACTCCAGGCACCCAGACCACTTCTGCCCATTGGAGTGGTCTGGGTGCCAACTCCCACTACTCTTAACCCTGCAAGTGTAATTATTGCAGGTTTTTTTTATAAACTGCAATAATTACCTTGCAGGGTTAACTCCACCTCTAGTGGCTGTCTACTAGACAGCCACTAGAGGTCACTTCCTGACTCATAGCACAGATTATCTGTGCTAGAGCGTCGCTGGACGTCCTCACGCTGTGCGAGGACCTCCCACGTTGCTCATTTCCTTATAGGAAAGCATTGAAAATCTTTTTCAATGCTTTCCTATGGGGAGCACTAATGCGCATGCGCGGCATTGCCGCTCATGCGCATTAGGTCTCCTCGGCCGGTGGGCGGGATCAGTCTCGCCCACCGGCCGACGGAGACAGTAGGAGGAGCGGCGCGGAGGAGGAGACAGCGATGAGGGACATCGTCGCTGCCTCAGGTAAGTGACTGAAGGGGTTTTCACCCCTTCAGTAACCGGGGATTGGGGGGTGGGAGGGAGAGGGTACCTCCAGTGCCAGGAAAACGGATTGTTTTCCTGGCACTGGAGTTTTCCTTTAATACTAGTTCTAACACCTACACTAATCTTAGCCTTAATACTAACTCTACTGCCAGCATTAATCTTAGCCTTAAAATATATATGTAATATAAAAGATGCATAATACCAGTAAAACATATTTTAGGTTACATTAATGTTTTTTTGGGGTTTTCCAGAGACATTTTTAGACCACTACTTTATATATAAAACCAAGCATATTGTAAAAAAAAAATCATGATTAGCCTTGGTCTTCGGGTTTTCTTACCTCTCATGTGGTTTCCTGAACTTCTGCATCTGTATTTAAGGTGAATCACATGTCACTGATTAAGATCATGCTACAAAAACCTGTGTAATACATTCTAACCACAGGCTTGTTCTTGGGAATCTAAAAAAGAGACCTTAAATTGCAAAATCATGATTTTCACGCCCTTAATAAACTATTACACTAAACTGATCATTTGTTCTCCGTAACTGAAAAAGTAACTTCCTTAAATAATTGACTATTTATGCAATGCACCTCATGACCACTTATCATCTACCTTCATCTGTGTGTTTCACAACTGCGGAATTCACTGGCTGCCCTCGCAGCTGCTCACTGAGGAAGATCGCAGTAATTTTAGGTAAAAATTTAAATGCAAGGTTGGAAGTATCCACATACTTTTCTGGTTCAGGATACTGTTGACCTCTTTAGGTGAGCAGTAAAACGAGGATTAACAATGAGAAATGCACTGTGCAGTGTTGTATAAAGCACCGGTTATTCCTGTGGAATCTGAAATTAGTGTTTTGAATACAGAGTACTGTACTTTTATAACATTTACAGTGTCGGGATACCAACTTAGAGGGAACACTTTGAGGTTTATTTTAATAGTGACTTTATCCCTACGTATCATTACTGGGTTTTGAGAGGCTCATGTTACCATCATAATGTAGATGATCACTGATCTATGCAGACAACAATGTAGACACTTACAGTGATATCATCCTCGGAGATTTACAAAAACTAATTCATGTACATTTGTACACAGTTTACGGCAAGTTCTAGGATGGATTTATGAATTGTATGGATCCCCAAAAAAAAGGTATTTTATTTTTGTTCTCTCTTGTTCATAAAAATATTTTTTATATGGTCTGCAAATTGTCTAATTTTCTCTTCCTAAATTCTGCCATTTATCACCAAAAGAATACCACTTTTAGAGTGGCAATAAAAAGAGAAGTGGAACAGAACTCCTTTCTGGTGTAAAAAGTGACGAAAAGATTGATAAACCTGTTGTGTTTCCAAAAATATTGTTTTTCTCAAATGAATGAATGAAAGTCGTCTGTAGCATCCATTGACTTAAACTGGCGGTTCTTATTTGTTTTATTCAAGAAATTAGTTCCTTGTGCATGGGAGAGCAGGACTCATTCACGTACCTAAAAAACCTGTCAATAGCATTCAACATTACCTTAGCAAAGGAAGTGCTCTGCGCATGTGACACGTCCCCTTTGCTAACTATACCCCAGTGTCAGTGTTCACGTATGATTGTCAACACTGCAGACATGTGGAGATAATGACACACTGCCTTGTGCAGTGGAATGTACAGTTGCACGGTAATTACCCATTCAAAAGTGTAAAAAAATTTAAGACTTTGACTTACGTTGTGTCACGATTACTATATGACCCAACACGCAGAACTATGTAATACACTATGAGCCATGATAACCTATACCGGGCCTTAGAATGACCGGAATTAGCGTAAATAAAGAATGGTCAAAATACTAGCCAAGGTCAGGGACACAGAAAGAGACCCAACGAGGAAACAAGCCAAAAGTCAAGGATAAACAACAAAATGTGTGAACACAACCCAGTGAAAAGAAAATAGAAATAAAAGCAAACCAGGACTTCCCCTATATCATAGGTGGAGTATCCAGGTAGATCCCCGAAGACTTCCTCTTGTCTTCAATAGGTATATGCAAATAGGATAGGGGACAATCTGCTAAATACAAATAAAACAAAACAACATAGCATATAACTGTGTGGAGACTGGCACTGTTATGTATTCATAATTGGTCACTCACAAATTTGTGGAGATAAAACAGCCTTGAGTGATATATTTTTCCTTCAGTGTCCAGAGTGTTGTCCCTCCTCACAATTTCATCAATCCATAGATGTATATATCTCAAGAAAGGGAAAATATATACAAAAAATGTAGTGCACTTCCAGAGTATGAATAAAAAAGGTATTTAATAACTTACATTCAAGTTTAAAACAAACAGCATGTCACCATAAAGCGTCCTACGCGTTTCGTCCTTAGTTCGGACTTCCTCAGGGACTTGGTGTCAATAAAGTGCAGTAAAATACAATAGCTTCTATTGTATTTTACTGCACTTTATTGACACCAAGTCCCTGAGGAAGTCCGAACTAAGGACGAAACGCGTAGGATGCTTTATGGTGACATGCTGTTTGTTTTAAACTTGAATGTAAGTTATTAAATACCTTTTTTATTCATACTCTGGAAGTGCACTACATTTTTTGTATATATTTTCCCTTTCTTGAGATATATACATCTATGGATTGATGAAATTGTGAGGAGGGACAACACTCTGGACACTGAAGGAAAAATATATCACTCAAGGCTGTTTTATCTCCACAAATTTGTGAGTGACCAATTATGAATACATAACAGTGCCAGTCTCCACACAGTTATATGCTATGTTGTTTTGTTTTATTTGTATTTAGCAGATTGTCCCCTATCCTATTTGCAAAAGTCAAGGATACCAGAAATACGGGGAAGTCAAAATACAAGCCAACGTCAAATACCAAAAAGAACTAGAATAGGAACGCACTCTCTGGAAATCACAACAGGGTACTGACCAAAAGCTATTTAAGTTTAAATAACCCTCCTAAGGCTATGATTGGTTGTACAGAGCCTTGTTTGCATGACGTCACACGCACATCGGCACCATCTTTGTTAACCCCTTAAGGACACATGACATGTGTGACATGTCGTGATTCCCTTTTATTCCAGAAGTTTGGTCCTTAAGGGGTTAAGGACGAAGGCGGGGCTACATAGTAGCTTGGGACCTCAGCGACCTGCGTTCATTAGAACGCCGCACAGGTCGGGGATCGCTCCATGAGGGTGCTGAATGGCAAGCTGACTTGCCTTTATTATTTTTAACAGCGCGACCGCATCGATTGGATTTGTCCATGCTGTATGGAGGCTCGGGGGAAGTGACACTTGCATCATTTAACCAGGATTACAGTGGACCTGCCACTTCAAGAGAAGCACAAGTTCCTTGTTCTTTAAAAGAACATTATAAGCACCACACTACTGTAGTGTATTGCAGTCTCTTGCAGTCTCACTCCTTAATTTTTTTCCACAAAGGAAATATATTGTTTTGTTTATGCAGCTCTAGCCACTACTCCCCTGGCTGTGACCTGCACAGGCTCCCTACACACATCATGAAAACAGTCTAATTTTCAGTGTTCACTTAACAGAGCAGGACTCACAGTGTAAACACACTGTACTGTAAGATCAGTTTGAAAATGAAACCTTTTTTTCATGGAGACTGCCTGGGGGAGGTGTGGCTAGGGCTGCATAAACAAAATGATTTCACTCCTGAAAGGCTGACAACTTTGCACTGACACTTCAGGGGCATGATCTGTAAACCAAAACTACTTCCTTAAGCCAAAGTTGTTTTGGTGATTAGAGTATCCCTTAGACTCCAGTAATCTCTATTTCAGCATTTACTGGGGTGAATAATGCATCTGTGCAAGTAAAAAAAAAACGTATTCACTTCTGCGATATTTCCTTGTTACTGTAACTTCTTTACCGGATGCTTCCTCACATACGAGTCTGCGTATTCGGTCATCATACAGTGAAATGCAGTACATGTGCATGCACAATCAACATTTCTCAAGCAGTGCCCTATGCGCACATACACCATATGTACAGCACTTCAAGACTAATAATTTGCATCGTTTGCTGGGCTATCTTTAGCAAAGCATGCAGGGCCGGCAGCACCATAAGATGGCACAGGCGGCCACCTTAGGGTGCACCGGTCCGACAATCACAGTCTCCAGGTGACTGACAGGAGGGGAGACAACAGCACAGTGCTCACCTTCTGCCAGTCACTGCAGGTAGCATGGCTGAGCAGCAGACCGCAGTACAGCAGCTTGTTCTCCTCTACCAGATCTGACAAAAAGTGCTCACTGGGGGAATGAGACATTTGGAAAGCTGAGAGAATGAGACACATTTGGGAGCTAGGGAATGAAACACACAGGGGGAAGGATTAAGACACATGGAGGGTTGGGGGAATAAGATGCATTGTGGGAGCAAATGAGACACACGTGGGGCTGGGGGAATGAGACACATGGGGAGGTGAGGGAATGGGACACCTGCGGGAGGGAATGAGACACATAGAGGGGCTAGGGGGAATGATGCACATGGTGGGAGGGGATGTGGGGGGGAAATGAGACATGTGAAAGGAGGGGCTAGAGGGAGGAAATTATGCACATGAAGGGGTTGGGAGGAATGAGACACATGGTGGGGAGGGAATGAGAGACATGAATGGATGGGCTGGGGGAAATGAGACACATGGAAGTAAGGGCTTGGGCAGTGGCGTACATACCAGGGTCGCAGGGGTCGCGGCTGCGACCGGGCCCGGCCCACCAGGGGGCCCGGCCGCCCTGCGACCCAGGTATGTAGGTCACTGGGCCAGCCTCTTCTGCTGGGGGGCCCAGGAGCCGGCCACCTCCGGGCCCCCCGAGGCTGGCCTGCTGTCACCCGGCTGGCTGGCGGGCGCGCGAGGGAGCACTGTCCCCTGGGTGCTCCCTCTTCAGCTCCCTCGCGCACCGCACTGAAACGGGAGCCGGAAGATGACGTCATCTTCCGGCTCCGGCATCAGTACGCGGCGCGCGAGGGAGCACCCAGGGGACAGTGCTCCCTCGCGCGCCCGCCAGCCAGCCGGGTGACAGCAGGGCCAGCAACACCACTGGACCCCAGGGAATCCCCCCAGCTCATCCACAGGTAAGGAGGCTGGGGGGATTTAAAAAAAAAAAAAAAAAAAAGTTTGAGTGTGTTAGTGAGTGTGTGTGTTAGTGTTAGTGAGTGTGTGTGTTAGTGAGTGTGTGTTAGTGAGTGTGTGTGTGTTAGTGTTAGTGAGTGTGTGTGTTAGTGTTAGTGAGTGTGTGTGTTAGTGAGTGTGTGTGTTAGTGTTAGAGTGTGTGTGTTAGTGAGTGTGTTAGTGAGTGTGTGTGTGTGTGTGTGTGTTAGTGAGTGTGTGTGTGTTAGTGTTAGAGTGTGTGTGTTAGTGTTAGAGTGTGTGTGTTAGTGTTAGAGTGTGTGTGTTAGTGTTAGAGTGTGTGTGTTAGTGTTAGAGTGTGTGTGTTAGTGTTAGAGTGTGTTAGTGTTAGTGAGTGTGTGTGTTAGTGTTAGTGAGTGTGTTAGTGTTAGTGTGTGTTAGTGTTAGTGAGTGTGTGTGTTAGTGAGTGTGTGTGTTAGTGAGTGTGTGTGTTAGTGAGTGTGTGTGTGTTAGTGAGTGTGTGTGTTAGTGAGTGTGTGTGTTAGTGTTAGAGTGTGTGTGTTAGTGAGTGTGTGTGTTAGTGAGTGTGTGTGTGTTAGTGAGTGTGTGTGTGTTAGTGAGTGTGTTAGTGAGTGTGTGTGTTAGTGTTAGTGAGTGTGTGTGTTAGTGTTAGTGAGTGTGTGTGTTAGTGTTAGTGAGTGTGTTAGTGAGTGTGTGTGTGTTAGTGTTAGAGTGTGTGTGTTAGTGTTAGAGTGTGTGTGTTAGTGTTAGAGTGTGTGTGTTAGTGTTAGAGTGTGTTAGTGTTAGTGAGTGTGTGTGTTAGTGTTAGTGAGTGTGTGTTAGTGAGTGTGTTAGTGTTAGTGTGTGTTAGTGTTAGTGAGTGTGTGTGTTAGTGAGTGTGTGTGTTAGTGAGTGTGTGTGTTAGTGAGTGTGTGTGTGTTAGTGTTAGTGAGTGTGTGTGTTAGTGAGTGTGTGTGTTAGTGTTAGAGTGTGTGTGTTAGTGAGTGTGTGTGTTAGTGAGTGTGTGTGTGTTAGTGAGTGTGTGTGTGTTAGTGAGTGTGTTAGTGAGTGTGTGTGTTAGTGTTAGTGAGTGTGTGTGTTAGTGTTAGTGAGTGTGTGTGTTAGTGTTAGTGAGTGTGTGTGTTAGTGTTAGTGAGTGTGTGTGTTAGTGTGTGTGTTAGTGAGTGTGTGTGTGTTAGTGTGTGTGTGTTAGTGTTAGAGTGTGTGTGTGTTAGTGTTAGAGTGTGTGTGTGTTAGTGTTAGAGTGTGTGTGTTAGTGTGTGTGTGTGTTAGTGTGTGTGTGTTAGTGAGTGTGTGTGTTAGTGTTAGTGAGTGTGTGTGTTAGTGTTAGTGAGTGTGTGTGTTAGTGTTAGTGAGTGTGTGTGTGTGTGTTAGTGAGTGTAAGTGTGTTAGTGTTAGAGTGTGTGTGTTAGTGTTAGTGAGTGTGTGTGTTAGTGAGTGTGTGTGTTAGTGAGTGTGTTTGTGTTAGTGTTAGTGAGTGTGTTAGTGTTAGTGAGTGTGTTAGTGTGTGTGTGTGTGTGTTAGTGTGTGTGTTTGTGTTAGTGTTAGTGAGTGTGTTAGAGTGTGTGTGTTAGTGAGTGTGTGTTAGTGTGTGTGTCTGTTACTGAGTATGTTTGTGTGTGTCTGTCAGTAAATGTGTGCGTCTGTTCATGAGAGTGTGTGTGTGTCTTAAGCACTTACCTTTCTCCAGCGCCGGACTCCCTTAACGCTGGGGATCTCTCCGTCCCCATCCGCCTCTCAGCTCCGAATGCACATGCGTGGCAAGAGCCACGCGCGCATTCAAACCGCCCATAGGAAAGCATTACTCAATGCTTTCCTATGGACGTTCAGCGTCTTCTCACTGTGATTTTCACAGTGAGAATCGCAGAAAATCCTCTAGCGGCTGTCAATGAGACAGCCACTAGAGGCTGGATTAACCCTCAGTGAAACATAGCAGTTTCTCTGAAACTGCTATGTTTTCAGCTGCAGGGTTAAAACTAGAGAGACCTGGCACCCAGACCACTTCATTGAGCTGATGTGATCTGGGTGTCTGTAGTGGTCCTTTAAGTGTATGTGTTTATGCATGCACTGGCGTACATACCGCGGTCGCACGGGTCGCAGCCCTGCGACCAGGTGCCCGCCGCCATGTGTTGCGGCCCCAGCCTGCGCAGAGTAAGCGCTCGCGCGGGGGGAGGAGGGGGCCCCGGATCAGTTTTCGCACCGGGGCCCCATGGGTTGTGTGTACGCCACTGGGCTTGGGGGAATAGACACATGGAGGTGCTGGGGAACACACAAAGAGACCAAGAGGGGCTGGGGGAGAAATAAACAAGGTGCTGGGAGGAAGAGACACACAAATGGACTGTGGAGAGAAAGAGACACACAGAGGGGCCAGGGAAGGGATAAAAGAGACAAACAGGGGAATGGGCCAATTAGATATACAGGGGTTTGGGGGAGAGACAGCCGGAGGGTCTGGGGGTATGGAAAGAGACACAGAGGAGATATGGACTGGGCAAAAGATAAGAAGAGACAGATGGGGGCTAGCGAAGGAACAAAAGAAATAGAGAGGGACTGGGGAAAAAGAGTACTGGGGAAAGATACACACAGAGGGGCTGGGAAGGGGAGAAAGAGACACAAAAAAGGGGAAGGGGAGAGAAAGAGAGACACAAAGCTGCAGGGGGACAATGGAAAGGGGTAAAAGAGACAGACATGGACTGGCGGGGTCACCCAGAGGGGCTGGGGGGACAAAGAGACACAGTGGGGCTGTGGAGAGAAAGAGACATAGAGGGGATGGGGAAGGGGAGAAAGAGTTACACAAAATGGGATAATGGGAGAAAGAGACATAGAGGAGGTGGGCAAGAGGAGAAAGAAATATACAAAATGGGCTGAACGGAAGAGGCCCTCAGAGGCTGTAGGGAAGGGGAGAAGGATAAACTAAAGGGCTGGAAGAGGGGAAGAGAAACACAGGCTGGGAAAGGGGAGTAGGGCTGGGATAGAAAGAGACATGCAAATGGGGCTGGGGTAGAAAGAATCCCCTAGAGGGGCTGGGGGTAAAAAGAAACACACAAAGGGGATTGGGGAGAAAGAGACTCACAAAGGGGCTGGGGTAGAAAGAGACACAAATGCTCTGGAGGGGAGTAAGAGACACACAAAGGGGCTGGAGAGAGGTAAGTGACACACAAAGGGGGTGTAAGAGACACACAATGGGGAGATAAGATATACTAAAGGGGAGTGCAAGACAAAAGGGGGATAAGATACACTGAAGTTTTTAAGAAATTCAGGAGGAGGATTAAGGGACACACAGGTGAAGATGCGTCCCTTAATCCCCCTCCTGAATTTCCTACCACCATTACTGTATCTTATCCCCTTTTGTCTTGCACTCCTCTGAAAGCATGCACATAAAATATAAAGAAATTTAAAATAATTTTAACACAACCTATTGCTAACTTTTCGTTTTCTAATTTGGGTAAATCCTATCAATTTACCTTGCTGGTTTTTGACCTTTTGAAACCAAGAACAAAACCAGGACTGCACTGCGTGATTTGGAATTCTAAGGAGATATGGAAAAAATTGTGAGCAGTAATACACCTGAAATTCCAGGGCAGTTGATTGATATTAACTGCCAGAGTAACAACTATTTTATAAAAATGATTAATGGACACTAACCCTCAATAATAACAAATGAAGCATCTTTAATTTATATATTAATATTAATGGGACACTGTAGTCTACGAAACAACTTCAGCCTAATGAAGCAGTTTTGGTGTATAGATCATGCCCCTGCAGTCTAACTGCTCCATTCTCTGCCATTTAGGTGGTAAATTACTTTGTTTATGCACCCTAGTCACACCTCCCTGAATGTGATTTACACAGTCTTCCTGAACACTTCCTGCAAAGAGTAATCTAATGTTTACACTTCCTTTATTATAAATTCAGTTTTGTCCATTTTGTTTTCATGCAGGCTGTGTCAGTCACGACCAGGGGAGGTGTGGCTAGGGCTGCATAAACCGAAACAAAAGGTATTGAACTCATTAATGGCAGAGAATTGAGCAGTTAAAGCAACACTATAGTCACCTAGTACTTTAGCTAAATAAAGCAGTTTTAGTGTATAGATCATTCCCTTGCAATTTCACTGCTCAATTCACTGTCATTTAGGAGTTAAAGGACCACTCTAGTGCCAGGAAAACATACTCGTTTTCCTGGCACTAGAGTGCCCTGAGGGTGCCCCCACCCTCAGGGACCCACTCCCGCCGGGCTCTGGGGGGAGGAAGGGGTTAAACTTACCTCTTTCTCCAGCGCCGGGCGGGGAGCTTAGCTCCTCCTCCTCTTCTTCCTCGCGACGTCATCGGCTGAATGCGCATGCGCGGCAGGAGCCGCGCTCGCATTCAGCCGGTCGCATAGGAAAGCATTCATAATGCTTTCCTATGGACGCTTGCGTGCTCTCACTGTGATTTTCACAGTGAGAAGCACGCAAGCGCCTCTAGCGGCTGTCAATGAGACAGCCACTAGAGGCTTTGGAGGCTGGCTTAACCCTCAGTATAAACATAGCAGTTTCTCTGAAACTGCTATGTTTATAAAAAAAAGGGTAAAAGCTAGCTGGACCTGGCACCCAGACCACTTCATTAAGCTGAAGTGGTCTGGGTGCCTAGAGTGGTCCTTTAAATCACTTTGTTTTCTGTTTATGCAGCCCTAGCCACACCTCCCCTGGCTATGATTGACAGAGCCTGCATGAAAAAAAAAAACTGGTTTCACTTACAAACAGATGTAATTTACCTTAAATAATTGTATCTCAATCTCTAAATTGAACTTTAATCACATACAGGAGGCTCTTGCAGGGTCTAGCAAGCTATTAACATAGCAGGGGATAAGAAAATCTTAATTAAACAGAACTTGCAATCAAGAAAGCCTAAATAGGGCTCTCTTTACAGGAAGTGTTTATGGAAGGCTGTGCAAGTCACATGCAGGGAGGTGTGGCTAGGGTTCATAAACAAAGGGATTTAACTCCTAAATGGCAGAGGATTGAGCAGTGAGGCTGCAGGGGCATGTTCTATACACCAAAACTGCTTCATTAAGCTAAAGTTGTTCAGGTGACTATAGTGTCCCTTTAAACTTCAGAGGCATGATCTATACACTATAACTAATTCAGTAATCTAAGGTTGTTTTGGAGACTATACTGTGCCTTTAACCCCTTAAGGACCAAGCTTCTGGAATAAAAGGGAATCATGACATGTCACACATGTCATGTGTCCTTAAGGGGTTAAGAAGTGTTCTAAAATAAAAAAAAATTTAAAAAATTAAAAAAATAAATAAATAGATTATATTAGTGCATGTTCGGGTCTTTCTGTTCATGGGACTGCTTAGACCCCAAATGATCAGGACTGTTTTTGCACAGTTAAATTAAAGAATAAGTTTGAATTGTTTTATATTTCCTTCCACTGAGTCTTGATAATAAAAAGGGACTTTTGGTGAAATTTCAACAATTTCTTTTTTTCTCTTGCAGATAACAGCTGTTTTCTTTAGCCTTCATGGATAAAACCCCGAGCATGTTTATCTCTCCGACTGTGACTCAAAACAAACAGGAAGTCCTCTTCAGCCGGCTCTTGTCCTGTGCAAGGCAGATACTAAGGTAATGGGAGAAAGGAAGTGGATCAAGGTCTAAGGGAGACATCCTTATAGCGATATCAGCCACGGAGATTACAAGAAACTTTTAGTTACAATGAAAATAATGCAGGATCCTTGAGTTATTTAGCCATCCTGAATTGTATGTAAGGGATTCGTCTCTAAAAAGTGAGTTATGTTTCAGTGCAGTTCATTCAACAAAAATAGCCAGATTGAAAAAAAGATGCGGTGTTTTTTTTTCCTAACCTGATACTGTCCAAGTGTCCCTATTTATTATGGACAGTCCCTATACTTTGTTCCCTTAACCCTTCTTTTCACTTTTAATGTTATATTTTTTTACCAGATCTTGACTTTTTAAAGTGTATGAATGAATAATGGAACCTTACGACATAAAAGCTCACAATAGGAGTGCATAAACTCACTACAATAAAGGTGTTTACACATTAATGAGTGTAAACAAGATATTTTGGGGATTTTTCTTCCCTTTTTAGCTCCATCAATAGCTATTAATAGATCATCTATAATGCCCTTTACCTGGTTAAATAATATCACTGATGCAGATGTGCAAGAATGATGGTATTTTGAGCTCAGGGCTAATACAGTAGATGTGTTTTTTGTAGTGCATTTTCATCACATAAACTTGTTACAGTGCAGCCCCATGTGTCCCTTTTTAGGGTTAACTAATTTGTAGTATGTGGGGGAGGGGGGTATTTTTTATTAATTCTCACTTCTGTCTCATTAGAGATTTTGCCTTTTAGATGAATGCAGCACGATAAATTGTTAGCGTAGGATTTAAGGGGTTAGCCTTGAAGTTGGCAGGTGAGTTTACAATCTGATTGCTATTACATTGGTGATAACCAGTGGCGAAACATCCATGGTCTCAGGGTACGCAGCTATGTAACGCAGCCCAGGCCCACGTGGAATAACCACTGGGGCCACACATTCAGGGGCCCATCGGGTGGCCCAAGCTATTAGTGCCACCCGATGGCAATGAATTTCCAGGGGGCCCGGCTTCAACAGCGCGACCAGGCCCCCTGTGATGATGTCAGATGGTGGGAGGAAGTGACAGCCCCGGTCAATTCCTCCCCTAAATCACTGTGCCGCAAGGGAGGAGAAAGGAGAGGAGGGAGTTCAGGGACTCCCATCAGCCTGAAGGGAAAGTCACCCTCCTGCACCTAAAAGGTAGGAAACAGGAGGGTGACTAAAACATTTTGCATGTGTGTGTGTTATTGTATGTGTGTGTGTGTGTGTGTGTGTATGTATGTGTGTGTTTGTGTATGTGTGTCTGTATTTGTCTGTCTGTGTGTGTGTATACATGTGCCTGTATGCATGTGTATGTATGTGTGTTTGTATGTATGTGTGTATGTATATATATATATATATGTGTGTGTGTGTGTGTGTGTATGTGTGTGTCTATGTGTGTCTGCATGTGTATCTGTTTGTCTGCATGTGTGTCTATATATGTATCTGCATGTCTGAGTATATGTATGTCATTGTCTGCCCTATGTGTCTGTATGTGTGTCATTTTTTGTATCTGTATGAGTGTCATTCTGTGTATCTGAATGTTCGTCATTAAGTGTCTGTGTATTTGCATGTGTGTATGAATCTGTATGTGTTATATGGTGTGTATCTGCATGTATGTCAGTGTGTGTTTGTTTAGCTGCATGTGTGTCTGTGTAACTGTCATCCCACCACACACACTGTCACCCCCTTCACCTGCCACACTTACAATAACTCCCCCAATCCTGTCACAATCACCTTCTCTAGCACTGTCACACTCATTCTCCATCACTCTGTCACACTCACCGGCTTTCAACCTGCCACATGAACCCCTCCAATTCTGTCATACTCATCCCCCCCAACCATGCCACACTCACCCTGTGGGGTGTAAATGAAACACATGGAGGGGCTGGGGGGCGTGAATGTGACACATGGAGCTGCTAGGGGGGAGAATTATGCTGGGAGCAATTTTCACACCTGGCCCTGTGCGTTCTAGTTACGCCTCTGGTGCTAACAATCTCTGTTATTTAAATAAGGTAAATCTGGATATGGGATGGTGCACATGCATTGGATGGTACTCTCCACTGCAAAAAAACGAATAAACCAAATTCACTACTTAGTATATATACCTCCCAGAAGCACAAGCATGACAGGTGTATAGTCGCCATTTGGACAGTCGGAATCCAGGACAAACCACCCCCATATCCTAACCCAATAACACACAGACACTAAGTAATATGGGGAAATTTGTCCACAGCTTTATTAACCAATAATTAATAATAATAATAATAATAATAATAATAATAATAACAATAATAACAATAATAAATTAACATGGGTCATTGCCCCCCATACTCCGCCCCCTCGCATCCTGTTCCTTCGGCTACCATACAAAAGGCAATGACCCCCATATAATAACACATATACATATTTATAACATATTTATAACATACACCAACATTCCAAAGTGTCAACCATCCATTAACCACGGCAGGGGTATACCCGGATACCCCTGCCCCACCAGGTTCTGAGCCACCTCCAGGACTCGAAACCTCTCAACCACCGATGACCACAATCTGTTTATTCCACCTCACGTTCATCCAGGGGAGCCTATTTCCTCTCCTTCAGCTCCCCGTCCCGCCGCTGTGAAAGAAACGGGTTAGATAAACACATAACAAACAAAGGGAGGGTGGGTGGGACAAACTCAACCAGGTAGAAAGTTAGAATGACTCACCTAAAATGGCTGCTCATTTAAATAGCCAATCCTACTTACCCATAATTCCAACCCTTGCTTACTTCCTCCTAAGCTCGCCTCCTAACCCCTGTCAAGGCCTTTTTCCGCTTAGCTGCGCTCTAGCTACATGGGGCTACATTATTTCTGTGTTTTTTTTCTTTGGTGGTTTATCTAAAAAACGCTTCTAAAAGCTATAGATCTCTTGCCTCCAGCAAGATTTTGCAAGGCCTCCTCTTATTCCTAGCAGAGTCTAAAATATTCCAATCAAGGGCTTCTCATTGAGAAGACAAGGCTTAACAGTGTATCACTACGAGCTGTAGTATAACTCATGTAGGGGGGTAGGCATGTGCACACTACCACCAAGCCAGGGAGTCATTTCTGCCCCCAAATATAAAAAGGCAGAGTTCTCTTGAAATCAGCACCTTATAAACTAACTGTCACAAATGTGACAGGCTCCAGGCACATAAAACTCTCCAGAAAGCTGAAGTGCTTTATCCTTGTGGAGTGTTCCTGTAAGATACATTTAATAACTATCAGTGCAGCTGCTATGTTCCTAGGTGGCTTATTCTCCTAAGCAGTGATACATCAGGGTAAATAATTATCAGATCTCCCTACATACAGATCTTTGCTGAAAACAAGACACTTCGGGGCTGTTTCGATGTTCACTAAACATTCATTGGTGGATATTATAACTGATTATCGATTTGCAATATTTTAAGCTAACAAAAAAATTTGAAACCAGATGAGTTGTAGATCATTTTACGCATTGACTGTGTTGGCCTTGATTTAACCAGCTTACTTAGCCAGTTAAATCACAACTATGTGCTGTTAAGTGAGTAGACCCCCATAATCTTAGTACCGAACTATGGAATATGTTGGCCATCTATAAATATTACTACTAATAATAATATTTATGATAATACAATTTATTAAAACATTTAAAGTTCTGGTAAGGAAGTAATATATAAATTGTAGACCAAAGTGAGCAAGGTAAGTTGGATGAGATATTCCGTTGTCAATTTACAACTCACTGTTTAGTAAATAGGTCCTTTAACCTCTTTGATGTCTACATACTGACACCAGGGCAAGTAGAGGAATTGAAGATGAGCTGAACATTCTGATCTGTAGCCTGAATATTTCCAGCAACTCCCCCTGGGGAATTCAACTGCATCTTAAGCATAATACAAAGTAAGAAGTAAGAAACAAGCATTAATGACTTTGTATTATCCTTCTCTGTTCGCTACACACCACAACAGCGTCAACGGCTTTACTGTGTGCTTACCAGCCAAGGATGCTAATTCCCATTGATTGCTTTGTCCCAGAGCCAGTACACACCAAACAGTCTCAATTTCGACAGCAGTTTAGCATGCGTGCACCCAGCGAGGCTAAAAGAAAAACGTTACTTGCAGCTTCTCAAACACACCTATATCTTCAAAACTAGGCTGTAAGGGACGTATTTTTTAGTTTTTTTTTTTGTGTGAGAATCACTGCACGTTTCGTGACGCCTGCTTTCTTTCTATTTTGCTCCCGGTTGGCAAAGGCAACAAAATTGGTTCAAGGACTTTCTTACAAGACAACGTTGCCTAAAATGCAAATGTTGGCATTATGAACCATCTGTACTGGATAACTACACTTCATAAGGCAATTTAAAATTATTATATTTCACAATGTAGTCATACATATTTTTCCATCGTAGCTATGTTGACATAACATTTGCTATTCCTTGCCAGTTCTAAGCAATTCATGGTTTAGTCAATAATTACATGGGATCTACAATCTAGAGATTAACTCCTTGTGATTAGGATGTTTAGGGAATGTCACCAATTGGTTATTAACGTTAAATATATATGCTTAATATATAACAAAAAAAAAGACCTATTCTGCAGTAGCATGCACAAAATAAACACTGCCTGGTTACCTGTTAAGTGTCCAAAGTGGCCGCCTAGAGTGCAGGTAAAGAAAGGTAGGCAGCTGTCTGTGACCTGACACTCAGGCTGTAAGGGGTTCTTCCACCTGCATGGCTCTGTGTTCTCTCATTTCACTGAGGAAGCGTTGTAGTCTGTACAGACTATCAGGTACTGACTACTTTAAGATTGCCCTCTTGGACCCTTACTCTTCTTGATGATTCGGAGCATTACAGCTGGTGATCTGAGTCATTGACTGAGTCTTGGAACTGCAAGAGTGCTCTTAAAGTGGTCTGTACCTGATATTGGTGCAGATGACAAAGCAACCCACCTGGATCACCAGGGATCCAGCTAACACTCCACTGGACCACCTAAGATTCAGCTCAAACTCCAGTGGTACACCAGGGAAGGTAAGTAGGAGGAGAGGACAAAACATACACACAACACTCACACACTCAGACTCCCCTATGTGCACACACACCACTCAGACTCTTAAACACACAAAATGTGGCCACCACACAAGTAACACTCAACCAGGACACACAGGCAAAGTCAGCCACCACTATACAGTTCTACTCCACACACAGGGCCGTTTGAAGGAATTGGGGGCCCCAAGCAAAACGGACATGGAGGCTCCCCCAAACTCCAACCCCCTCCCCACCCCCCACATGCACGCAAGGCCTACAGGAACCACAACATAGCCATACAGTTTAAGTTCACCCACACTTTATATCAATAAAAAATGTTTACAGTGCAAATACTGCTTAGAGCTCTGCACTGCCCCTTAGTGGTCTTTCATCTCCCCCCACCCTCCCCTACCAGTCTCTTCTCACGCCCCCCATATTCTCCTCACCCCGCCCTCCCTGTGTTCTCCTCATCTCTGCTTCTGCTCACCTCCCCCTTCCCTGTGTTTTCCTCATCTCCTCACCCCCTCTCCCTGTGTTCTTCTTACTCCTCCCCTCTATGTTCTTCTTACTCCCCTCCTACCCTCCCTGTGTCCTTCATACTCCCCCTCCCCCTCCCTGTATCCTTCTTACTCCCCTCCCCCTCCCTGTGTCCTTCTTACTCCCTCCTCCTCCTCCCTGTTTCCTTCTTACTTCCCCATCCCCCTCCATGTGTCCTTCTTACTCCCCCTCCCCCTCCCTGTGTCCTTCTTACTCCCCCCTCCCCCTCCCTGTGTCCTTCTTACTCCCCCCCTCCCCCTCCCTGTGTCCTTCTTACTCCCCTCCCCCCTCCCTGTGTCCTTCTTACTCCCCCCTCCCCCTCCCTGTGTCCTTCATACTCCCCTCCTCCCCCTCCCTGTGTCCTTCATACTCCCCTCCCCTCCCCCCTCCCTATGTTCTTTTTACTCCCCCCTCCCTATGTTCTTTTTACTCCCACCCCCTCCCTGTGTCCTTCTTACTCCCCCCTCCCCCTCCCTGTGTCCTTCTTACTCCCCCTCCCCCTCCCTGTGTCCTTCTTACTCCCCCCTCCCCCTCCCTGTGTCCTTCTTACTCCCCTCCCCCTCCCTGTGTCCTTCTTACTCCCCCCTCCCCCTCCCTGTGTCCTTCATACTCCCCTCCCCCCTCCCTATGTTCTTTTTACTCCCCCTCCCTGTGTCCTTCATACTCCCCTCCCCCCTCCCTGTGTCCTTCTTACTCCCCCCTCCCCCTCCCTGTGTCCTTCATACTCCCCTCCCCCTCCCTATGTTATTTTTACTCCCACCCCCTCCCTGTGTCCTTCTTACTCCCCCTCCCCCTCCCTGTGTCCTTCTTACTCCCCCCTCCCTGTGTCCTTCTTACTCCCCCCTCCCCCTCCCTGTGTCCTTCTTACTCCCCCTCCCCTTCCCTGTGTCCTTCATACTCCTCTCCCCCCTCCCTGTGTCCTTCTTACTCCCCCCTCCCCCTCCCTGTGTCCTTCTTACTCCCCTCCCCCTCCCTGTGTCCTTCTTACTCCCCCCTCCCTCTCCCGGTGTCCTTCTTACTCCCCCTCCCCCTCCCTGTATCCTTCATACTCCCCTCCCCCCTCCCTATGTTCTTTTTACTCCCCCCACCCCCCCCCTATGTTCTTTTTACTCCCACCCCCTCCCTCCCTATGTTCTTCTCACCTCCCCTTCTCTGGCTGTAGCATTGCAGAGCTCCTCTTCCTCCTGTCAGTCCGGCCGGGTACCGCGTGGTAACAGGAGATTCAGTTTCCTGTTCCCGGCCGGACTGACAGGAAGTGAGCACTCAGTGTGCAGTTCCTGTCAGTCCGGCTGGGAACAGGAAACTGAATCTCCTGTTACCACGCGGTACCCGGCCGGACTGACAGGAGGAAGAGGAGCTCGGCCACGCTACAGCCAGAGAAGGGGAGGTGATGACGAGGACTGCTGCAGCCGCCTGAGGCTCTCTATAGAGCGCTCAGGCGGCTGCAGCCTTATAGTAAGTACCGGCTCTGCTTGGGGCCCCGGGCCAGCTTGGGGCCCCAAGCAGTTGCTTGGTTTGCCTGTCCGGTAGCGACGGGCCTGTCCACACACATACACACCACTCACAGAGACAAAGACCCATGACACTAGAAGGCAGCCCCATCTGGCATCCCTTAAAGGGACACTATGTACACCCAAACCATGTCTTGAGAAATGGTCTGGTTGCCATGTCCCCATCTACTTAATCCTGCATTTGGCCCATTACTGAATTTCCAGATTATTTTACTTTTTTGTTTTTCTGGATAACTTTATGCACATCCACACCATTCTTGATATTTAATTTGGAAGAAGGTGATCATAGCAGGGTTGCTCAAAAAGTAGATCCCCAGCTGTAACAGAACTACAAATCCCACGATGCATCATGGTTGTTGTAGTTCTGCAATAGCTTTTAGGTACCCCTACATTATGTCCTTTCTTCTGTAATGTCAATTATTGCAGCAAATTTAACTATTAACAGTTTCCTTTGGCAGTTCTGCTGTGCAGGTAAGTAGTCTGGGGTATAACTATAAGTCAGTATTTAAATTATGCCATAACATTGATGTTTTACTTGTTAGCAGCAAATTGAAAACAGTTTAGAATAAATATGGGTAGAAAGAGTTTACAATGTGCCAGTATAGGGATATTCCATAGAGAACCAGACATTCCTCCAGACAGTCCTAGAGGGCACTTAATAACCAGTTGGTTTTCTAAAACTGCAATATTCTTAACAGGTGCCATACCTGGTATGCATGTTGAGGTGCATTCTATTAACAGTATGTATTGAATCGGTATTAAATCACACACACCAGGAATTATACGACACTACTGTTTCCTTGTTTCTACCATAGCCCTTCTACTCTCCATCCCACTGTTTTGGACCTGTCTGTCCCTTTAATGGCAATCAACAGGAAACTTTGGTTTGAATTGGTTTTGCTGTATAGATCATGCCCTTGAAGTATCACTGCTCAATTCTCTGCACCTCCCCTGCCCATGATTCACACAGCTTATATACCTCCTGTAAATGTTATACTTTATTGCAGTGTGTTTAATTTAGAATTTCCTATGTCCGGCTCTGTTGATTGCCTCCAATGATTCTCAAACTTGACCATTGGAAAACCATACTGATGCAAGTGCTGAGCGTTAAACTGGCTTGTGAAGTTTCATTTTAAAACAATTGGTCATCTAAAGAGCTTATTCCTTTATAAATAATTAATACAATTTTTTTTTTCACATTCATAACATGTTTCATAATGGTTAGAATGATTTTAGAACAGGTGACATATTGACAAAATAGAAATCAAGAAATGGGCAGGTTCAATATTTTTTTTATTATAACTTTTTTCAAATT
The DNA here is from genome assembly GCF_036172605.1 of Pelobates fuscus. NCBI lineage: Eukaryota > Metazoa > Chordata > Amphibia > Anura > Pelobatidae > Pelobates > Pelobates fuscus. The sequence goes on along the minus strand of NC_086324.1, from coordinate 24,633,944 downwards.
TTTAGGCAACAAGATAATGTAAACGTTTGTGTTGTGTTTTGGGGACAGGTTCACCAAAAGAGTGTATAGTTTTAAAGGTTTATAAAACACCATCTTCAGAACTGTGTGATCCACTTACTTTGTAATCATTAATTCAAATAATTAGTATTGGAGAGCGTAGTAGCATACAAAGAGTCATCTGTGGAATCTGCGAGAAGGTGCCAAGCCAGTTCGTATGTATGATGGAAGAGAAAAGAACTGTGCCACATGGAAAAGGTTTTTTATCCAATTACATTTTGGCATGGCAATAATCTGACTTAGAACGCACTATCCAAAAAAAAGAGTATAAACAAAGATGAGGCAGGTGGTAGCAACGCAAATCTTCCTTACAAGAGAGGAGCTAGCCAACAAAACAAAGCAAATACAGTCTTTTTTTAATTCATTAGCTATGGTATTCTGTGTAAAAAGGTACAAGGAGAAAATACTGTCCTTTCAACCATGTTTAGATGAAGAAAAAAATAGTTATGCAATAAACACATTTATTTGATTCTATTCTTAAAAGAAAAGAGTTTTCAGATAATACAAATATATATTTTGCCTGTTTTGATCTTGCTGAGTGTAAGAACATTTCAATTTAAAAAAAAAAAATATTTTAAGAAGCGTGCATATTGTAGTGGTTATGGTGTGACTCATGCGAGGAGTCTTTGGTTTCTATTTCCCATTTTCAATGAAACTTTTTTAAGCAAGTTTGAAAAAAAAAATTCTCTGCCCAGCAGCCAAAGCCTGACCCCTCTAAAGCCGCTCAGATTATGCAGATGAGAAATTACATATTATCTGTACGAAAAACATCCAACCTTAACAGCAAGGAGCGCTAACACTTCCCATCTGTCATTACTAGTATGTGATAGAAGTAGCAACAATGTATCCAAAAGTGAAAACTCTATAGAAAACTGTAAAGAAATGGGTCAGTTTTATAAAAGTTGGTAAATTACTGTTGTCTAATTATTCGTTCGTTTTCGTCAACATTTTGCTAAAAATGAATGATTGTTACACTGAAGAAAGCTGCAAAATATTATTCTAGCAACAAAGCTAAAGAAATATGAATGTGAAGAAAAATTCACCATGAATGTAAAGTGCCTAAAGGGACACTCCTGGCACCAAAACAACTTCATCTAAAGGAAGTTGTTATAGTGCCACTAGGTCCCCGGAGGCACTCTCACCTCAAGGGGTAAATCATTCTCGAACGTTTTAACTCCAACGTTGCCTCCAGCAGTGATGTCCACTCCTCCCGGGCAGCATCCGGCTTCTGAATTTTCAGAGTGAGAAAGCGTGGAGCGCCACAAGACAAGGGTACCGCTGATTGTCAGAGACCAGTCAGCTGACGCTCTCAGCCGATCAGTGACTCCCCATTCACTAAACTGGCTTGGAAACAAACATTTGAGCACCATTCAAGCACAGTTTAACTCATTGAGTTAAGAGTGCAAAACCAAAATGTTGCGTTTATAATTTTGTTCAGTGTATAACAACTTAATTTAAAGTTGTTTTGGTGCCTGGAGTGTAACTTTAAGATGTGCTGTTGCCTGCAATGTGCTCGGAGTGTCTTTTTAATTCACTAATGGTTAATTGATTAAAATAATGTGATGCAATAGGCAGTTATAAAATACTAATGCATTTTACCACCAGATATTATTAAAATTATTATTACCATTGTTACTATGTATTATATCATGGACATAAGTTATAGAATTGTGTGACCAAAATCATTAGAAGTGTGATGAAGAACAAAAGTTAACTTTTTTAAAGCGACAGTCAAAGTATAAAAAGCTTTTGCTTAAATATAACGTCTCAATGCATGTTATTTGATTTATTTTGTGGTCAATTTCTGGTGGCCATCTCTTTTTCCTCTGACATCATTTGAGGAAGTACCACATTCCAAGTACTTGCACTACTTGATTGCACACTGCCTGCTCCCCTCACGCAAGTTGGCCTTCTGAACCTACAGGAGCTCTGAGGAGTTACTCTCTATAAACTGTGTTAGTTACGTTGCTTGGCGTGTGGTTTCTCTTTAATTTATGTGTTAATTCCAGATTTTTACTTATGTCATTTGAAGGCATTCCCTATAATTTAATCATAAAAAGGTAGCTGTTTAAGAGATTTAAGATTTATTTGAATACATTTTATTTAGTGTAGTCATCCCATAGCTGCAAGAAGTATCCCTACGTTTTACTGTCCCTTTAAATTTCACATTGTATATGGATACAGATTCTAGATGCATATATATATAAAAAAAACTATTTTGATATCAACCCGGAATTTGTATTGGTAATGGAGGGAAAAGCATATGCATATTTTTTTTTTCACAGATACTTATTCAGATCCGTCACGTGATGGTGAGGGATAAGCTACAACCATTAAGTGACTTACTGGACGGTTCCCCGGACATTTCTACACAGACTGAAATACGAACAGTTACGGCAGTTTATAACCCACATGCCACAACGACCTGACTTAAGTAGATCCCTGACCCCATTCGAGACTCTATGCAACAACCCCAACCCTCAACCACATGCCATTTCTCTGTTGTACTCTCTGCTCCAACAACATGGGAACCTCATATACATGGTCGGTCAAGTGGGAAGCAGCACTTGGGGAGACACTCACTAAGCAACAGTGGGACAAGATATGCAACCTGGTTCACCATTGTGCTTTAGCCAGTAAAAAAACAAACAGCTTACAACGTTTGGGCACTGTGGTATAGGGTACCATTCTTCCTTAACGATGTGAACCTGGCCCTTGATGGCACGTTTTGGCGATGTCATGCTGCTAGTGGTACATTTATACATATCTCGTGCGAATGCCCTAAAATAGTACCTTTTTGGACGGCCATTAGTGCCAATTTAGGAAAGTTCTCAGACAACCCTCCTCCCTTTAAGCCTGCTCCCTTCCTATTTCACCACACCACAACACCAATGACTAGATATGAGAAATCCCTGACCATTCGGATCCTAAATACTACAAAAACAAGGAATACCCCTGCACTGGAGAAAAAGACTCACCCCACTCCTCTCACCCTGTGGTTTGATAAAATGGAGGGCTTTCGACAACTGAAAGAATTTACATTTACTGCACATGGACACACACAGACATATGGGTTAACGGTAGTCTACCAGGCAGATTTCCAGGGATTGTTGACGTACAGCCGCTTAACATGAATTTTAGGAGGAGACGTGGCTGGCGCTTAGGGGAATGTGCTGACTTAGGTGTGGGTCCCGGGCCACCGGTTGCGAATGCGCCCATGGCAAATTGACGACAAGGGTCTTCATTACTTCCTTTAGGCTATTGTTTTTATTAATGTTACCTCCCATGCGGAGTCGATAGCTAGTTACCCTTGATCACAGAGGGTCCACGGACCACGATGGGAGGGTATACTGATGGAATTTAAAACCTAAGCCTTTTACTGCATAATGTTTTTTAGTATGGAGATGTTAGTATTTTTGTAGTTTGATAATGCTTACTCAGTCCTGTTTATTCATACCCTTAATATATGGTATTTAATTTTCCGACTCCTTTATGTTTTGGTTCCATTGCCTTTACATTCTTCGAAGGACCTGCATGTTCATATTTATATTCATACACTCTATAGTGGCCCTACGAGGCCTCCATCTTTTGACTACTGCCGAGGACCTGCGTGTCCTACCTCAGTATTTATCTTTCTTTCGAAAATCAACAATAAATTTCAATTCACAAAAAAAAAAACATGCTTCTTAATTATTTTCATACTATATTTTATATTTGCACTAACTATCTTTAACACGTTGTAGGGTCAATGCCACCTTTGGATTGTAAGCTTGTTTGCGCAGAATCCTCATCAACCTATTGATCTGAAACATTTTGTAATTGTCTTATTTATTGTTCCCCTTTTTTAATATTGTAACGCACTGCGGAATACATTGGTGCTATATAAATGGCGATAATAATAATGTCAGAACAAGAGGTTTACAAAACACCAGTTAAGAAGGGGTTAAAGTCATCAACACAAAACTGTTGCATTATACATGCATTTAAAGTGCACAAAATATGAGATTTAACATGAAACGTTTTATTCCAGTGTTATTGTGTTTTCAATAACTTTAGCTATTTCTGTTGAAAAATATGGCTTTAATTGTAAAATGGTTATTTAAATTCTCCAGCCACACACCTCAATTAGCAGACCTATGCTAATGAACATATTTCTGCATGACTGGAGTTTATAGGGGAGATGTACTAATTAAGCTCTGGAACTAGGGGTATAAAAAATGGCTATTGTGACACTAGCACCTTCTACGTGAAATGTTTGAACCTCCACGCAGTCATAAGTTCAGTCTCAGAGGTACTTACAGCAGAGACAATCAATGCATCGCAAACGAAGATACTTGTTAGAATGTGCAAGAAACTATTGTTATTACAGAAAATGTGAATTAAGCACCATGTTCTTATTTATTATATTACTAAAAGTAGCCGATGTTTTAGGAGTGGATAAAACTTTGTGTTTTTAAACTCTTTGGGCGTCGTATGATGTATTTACCGTAAAGGTGCATGCATGAGCAGTGGTGTCACTCTACTTATTATGCAAGAGATGGAACAATGCCTCTGTGTAGGTGGAAATTTTGCTTATAGTTTCACGCACTGATAATTTAGTAGAGTTGCTCAAGACAGCCAGGAGAAACGTGATCTCAGTACGAATTAACTAGATGGGTAATGTTCTAAAGAGTGTATTGAAAAGCCAAAATGCTTGTATAGGGGGTGATGTGTCTACTGTGCTAATAAAACCTGCCTCATAAGGCATCCGGTGGGTGAAACCAGTCAGATCTGCTAATGTTAAACATAATGTCAGATCTATGCTTAGTCTCCTTAGATACACTACCTATGGAGGCCAAACAGATAGAAACCTCCTACATGTGCGCCTGTCCAGACAAAGCATCATGTGGCACAATCTATACACCAAAACTATTAAGCCAACATTGGCTTGGTGCTTATAGTGATAATTTAAAGTTTACAGGTTATATCCCTGCTTTCTAATTGCTATATTCCTTGCCATTTCTGAGTTAAATAACTTTGTTTATACAGTTCTAGGCACACCTTTTCTGCACGTCACTTACACTGCCTGTGTGAAAAATAATGGTTTCATTTTTACAGCACAAAAAGGGTTATTCAGCAAAGTGATCATTTAAAATAAATTAAAAGGTCATTTTAAATGTAAGGCCAAAGTAGCTAAACTGAAAGTATAACTGATTTTTTTTTAAAAATTAATGTTTAACTATTTTGACCTTAAATTTAAAATTGACTTTAGTAGATAATCCTGAGTGGGTTTACTTTAGAAGCTTGTATTTCCTGCTCTGTTATTTGGCATTTACCGTATATACTCGAGTATAAGCCGACCCGAATATAAGCCGAGGCCCCTAATTTTTCCCCAAAAAACTGGGAAAACTTATTGACTCGAGTATAAGACTAGGGTGGGAAATGCAGCAGCTACTGGTAAATTTCTAAATAAAATTAGATCCTAAAAAAAATATATTAATTGAATATTTATTTACAGTGTGTGTATAATGAATGCAGTGTGTGCGTATGAGTGCAGCGTGTGTGCGTATGAGTGCAGCGTGTGTGCGTATGAGTGCAGCGTGTGTGCGTATGAGTGCAGCGTGTGTGCGTATGAGTGCAGCGTGTGTGCGTATGAGTGCAGCGTGTGTGTGTATGAGTGCAGCGTGTGTGTGTATGAGTGCAGCGTGTGTATGAGTGCAGCGTGTGTATGAGTGCAGCGTGTGTATGAGTGCAGCGTGTGTGTGTGTGTGTATGAATGCAGTGTATGAATGCAGTGTGTGCAGGGCCGGTGCAAGGATATTTGCCCCCCCCCCATATGTCCTGACCTCCCCTCCTCCTCCCTCAGTGGTCCTTACCTCCCCACCCCCGTGTTCCTTCACCCCCCTCCCCCAGTGGTCCTGACTCACCCCTCCCCTAGTGGTCCTTACCCTCCCCTCCCCTAGTGGTCCTTACTTCCCCCTCCCCTAGTGGTCCTTACTTCCCCCTCCCCTCCCCTAGTGGTCCTTATCCCCCCCTCCCTCCCATAGTGGTCCTTATCCCCCCCTCCCTCCCATAGTGGTCCTTATCCCCCTCCCTCCCATAGTGGTCCTTATCCCCCCCTCCCTCCCTCCCATAGTGGTCCTTATCCCCCCCTCCCTCCCATAGTGTTCCTTTTCTCCCCCCCTCCCTCCCATAGTGGTCCTTATCCCACCCCCCTCCCTCCGATAGTGGTCCTTATCCCCCCCTCCCTTCCATAGTGGTCCTTATCCCCCCCCTCCCTCCCATAGTGGTCCTTATCCCCCCCCCTCCCTCCCATAGTGGTCCTTATACCCCCCCTCCCTCCCATAGTGGTCCTTATACCCCCCCTCCCTCCCATAGTGGTCCTTATCCCACCCCCTCCCTCCCATAGTGGTCCTTATACCCCCCCCTCCCACAGTGGTCCTTATACCCCCTTTTTTATTATTATTTTTATTATTATTATTATTATTATTATTTATTATTATTTCTTTTATTTATATTTTTATTTATTTTTGGTCCCCCCTCCCTGCTTGATACATGGCAGGGAGGGGGGCTCTCCTTCCCTGGTGGTCCAGTGGCAGTTCAGTGGGGGGGAGAGGGGGGCTGGCAGAGCTGTAACTTACCTGTTCTGCAGCTCCTGTCAGCTCTCTCCTCCTCTGCGCCGTCCGTTCAGCTCCTTCTATCAGCTCACACTGTAAGTCTCGCGAGAGCCGCGGCTCTCGCGAGATTTACACTGGGAGCTGACCGAGGTGCTGAACGGACGGCGCGGAGGAGGAGAGAGCTGACAGGAGCTGCAGAACAGGTAAGTTACAGCTCTGCCAGCCCCAGTCTGTATTATGGCAATGTAAATTGCCATAATACAGACCTTGACTCGAGTATAAGCCGAGTTGGGGTTTTTCAGCCCAAAAAATGGGCTGAAAAACTCGGCTTATACTCGAGTATATACGGTAATCATAAACAGGAGGCTGTCGGGTCTTGCAAACAATTAAGAGCAGGAGATAAAAAAACAAATCTAAATTAAAGGGACACTATAGTCACTAAAACAACTTTAATGTAATGAAGAAGTTTTTGGTGTATATATCATGTCCCTGCAGTTTCACTGCTCAGTTCTCTGCCATTTAGGAGTTAAATCACTTTGTTTATGCAGCACTAGGCACACCTCCCTGCACGTGACTTACAAAGCCTTCCTAAGCACTTCCTGTAAAGAGTCATCTAATGTTTACACTTCTTTTATTGTAAATTATGTTTAATTTAGAATTTCTTATCTCTTGCTTTGTTAAAAACTTGCTATACCCTGCAGAAACCTCATGTATGTAATAAAAGTTACATTTGCAGAACAGGAGATAAAACAAAGTTTTAAAGTAAGTAACATCTGATTGGGGAGGTGTGACTAAGGCTGCATAAACAGAAACAAAAATTATTTAACTCCTTAATGGCAGAGAGTTGAGCAGTGAGACATGATCTATACACAAGAACTGCTTTATTAAGCTAAAGTTGTTCTGGTGTTACTTTAAATATACTATGTTAAAAAACAAATATCTCTTTTCAGGAAGTGTAAAGAAGGCTGCATGAGTCACAGCCTGGGGAGGTGTGGCTATGGCTGCATAAACCGAGACAAACGTGAGTTCACTTCTAAATTAAAGAGAAATGAGCACTGGGACCGCATGGGGCATGACCTATACACCAAAACTGTTGTTTTGGCACCTGTAGTGCCACTTTAAGGTCCCTTTCATTTAACCAAAATATGCTTACTGGCTATTTTTGGCAAAGACTCTGCAGAGACAATATTTAGAGGCAATGTGGCACATGGATTAGCATAATGTCTATGTGATGATAAATATCGGCAATGGTATGGTATATGCACTTGCCACATCATTCTATATGCATACATAATGTTTGCCAAGTCTTGACTAGACTATTTAGCTAGGGCATTTGCTGGGGAAACCAGGTGGGCTCCTGCTCACAATGTCAATACACACAGTGAGGTAAAAAAGTAGATATAACACATAAAAAAAACACTCTGAATATTACAACCGCTTCACCTCCTCAAGGTGGTTTTGATGGCTGGAGTACCGTGATGCTGTGCCACATTTCACTGTTTAACCATGTACTTGTGGTTTAATGGTGAACTAAGGATCCCAGCCACACTGTGATGCCTCTCTGCCTCTGCTTAGAGGTTGAGCGGGGACTGTGTTAGGCTGAAAGTGAGACATTTGTGCTCACAGTCTAACACTGTCGCCTGTTGCTTATATGGCCATACCAATCTGTGGGTAAAATGGCATCCAAAAAGCACATTTCTGTGCTACTGTGGATGTGCACACGATCTGGTGCTCATGGTTACAGGAGTGCAATTTTTTTATGCAAACTTGCATTTTACATGTTCCCATGCCATTCAAGTAACCAATGGAATACTTAGCATTTGTATTATTGTTTAATATGTGTAGAATTAAAGGAACATAATAGGGTCGGGAACACAAACATGTATTCCTGACTCTATATTGTTAAAACCACTATTTAGGTGGCATGCCTCCCTTAAAAAGTAATAGCAGTTGTATTTACGGCGTGCACTTCTGCAAGGCATACAGAACAATGTATTTCCAGTGCCACCCCTGATCTGTCCCCTAGGCTGACTTCACCAGAAGTGATGATCTCAGCCAATCCAATGCTTTCCCATAGGAAAAGCATTGAATTGGCTGAGATAGTCAAGAAGGGGGGTCGGGCAAAATGTTGGATTTGGTAATCAGCATCTCCTCATAGTGATGCGTTGAATCAATGCATCTCTATAGGGAAAGTTCAGCGTCTCCATGCAGAGCGTGGAAACACTGAATGTCAGTGCTGCACACTGTGCACACTGTGCAGCACTGCCCTAGGAAGCACCTCCTGTAGTCATCGAGGAGTGGCCAGTGAAGGTGTCCCTATTGAGCAATGTAAACAGAAAACACAGTGTTTACTGCAAGAAGGCTGCAGGGACAGGCTACATTCGCCAGAGCAACTACATTAAGCTCTAGTTGTTCTGGAGACTATAGCGTTCGTTTAAGCAGTTCCGTCAAAGCTTACCGAAAAAGTCACCCCTTGTCTACATGATACGCATATCTACAATATCTATGTATTCTGTTTAGATTTCAAACAAGATAAGAGAACATTTGGGGCAATAAATCAACTGCAGGGCTCTTCCTTAAGAAAAAATAAACATATAGGCGTGTTGTCAGCAGTTTCAAAATCTTTTAACATATCGTGTTACAGTTCAAAAGGAAAACAATGGGAAATCTTGAAAGAAAGGGCACCGTTAGTTGACGTGAACTTCCAAGATAGTTAAAGTGTATCCATTCCTGGTTAGAAATCAAGGATCACCTTATCGCTTCCTCACCACTATTACTTCGACTTCCTGGAGTTGTATTCCGAGGTAGAGAACCTGAGGTGTTGATAAAATGGTGGGTGCTGAAATATCCCATCTTTCAAGCTCCATTTTTTTTAAGAAGAAAGGAAAAACTATGAAGCGAACATATTAAACTCGAGCTATTTCCTGCACTCTGAAGGAAGAAAGAACACAGCTAACTGTGTACAAGAGGAGATCTGCACCACTCTTATCTCTGACCTGCAGCTTAGCCTTGTGTCTCAGCTGCCAAAAAGCTCCTATTCAACCTTATGCTGAGTTCATCAGTGTTCCACGTGTCAAGATCCTAACAGGAAAAAGCAGGACAGACAGTCACTCTATTCAACTGCCTGGGGACACCGTGACAACTAAAATCCCCTTGCAGACTGTCCATATCAACCTAAGACAGGTCAGAACACATAGCCGTCTAGAACCACAAGCTGTTGCCCGCACCCTTCCCCTTTGTCAGCGCTGTCACTTAAAGGGAACATGAAGCCTTATCACAAAACCTGAAGAGTGTATGACAATTAGGATGAATTGCAAAACCGTGCTAGTGCTTTACATTTAACAATAACTTGGCAGCCTATCCCACGCAACTGTTGGGTGGTATGGCAAGAACTTTATCCCTGCTTAGCAGTGCATTAGCATATTTAGTAGGCTGCAAGTCATAATTCCTAAGATATAAAAATAAAAAAAAAGTTAAAGCTTCCTTTAAGCTACAATGCTCTGTCACTACGCAGCACTTATACAGACCATTCCAGTGTTAAATCTAAAAAAAAAAATGGACCCTTTGGCATTATTTCATCACATTAACTCATTTTAAAGAGACTTTACATTGTTTTTTTTTTTATTCTTTCTATATCGCCAACCTAGTCTGCAGAGCTGTACAGTAGAGGTATTACAAAATAATAAATGACGTACTTGCTAGGGGAACAGAAACGAGGTTAAGTGGAGTTACAATCTGCCAACTTATTCTTCTCACTTGCAGAACAATTATAAACCTTTATATTATTATTATTATTATTGCCATTTATATAGCGCCAACAGATTCCGTAGCGCTTTACAATATTTATACACAGTACATTGTTCTGTATGCCTTGCAGGAGGGCACATCGTAAATACAACTGCTCACCTACTGCAGCATGTGATCAGTACCGGAGAAGAAGGATTTAGGAGATGATTGGAACGTCAAGCTGACCAGAGTCCATTTGGCTAAGAAATATTTGGCGTTTTCTAAGTAACAATGATAATTAATATGACATGATGCCTGGATATATACTTAAAGATCATACTTCTCCAAAAAATGAATAAATGCTGAATTGCGGCATATAAGTATTAATATTTTTTTTTATTATGTTTATTAAGCAGATGACTGGATTGAAGAACACAGCAAAATCAAGAAAAAAAAATATTACTCTGTACTCTGTAAAAAGGGCAGATGTTCCAAAATATTGATTATGGACCTTTTTTTTATGTAAATATAATTTTACACAATTTTTGGACATTTCAGATAATAAATTATCACAGCATCTGCGTTGCACCCAGACTTATTTGGAATGTCAAGTAAATCAGCTCCATCACATCTTATACTTTTTTTTAAATTGTTACATTTATTGGAATTATTTTTTTTTTTTATTGGAATTTAGTGTTCTATAAGGAACGAAACATAAACAGGATCAGTGAACTCAACTACAGACGTTTTTGAAGGGTTTTAGTTATGGCTATGGTACAAATGTGTGTTTATAATCCCCTGTGACAATAAAATATTTTCTGTGACAGCTAAGGAATTGTCCTCTTTGACATCTGTGTTTCTGTAGAAAGGATTTCCTGCCAAATGTAAGGAGACAACTGTGTGACCCATCTTATGAGAGAGACACTGCTAGCCGATTATAGCACAGCAGGGATAGGTACTGATTCAGATAACATCTCTGGATCCCACGAACATATTTTCCTTAAGTACATTATAAAAATATATATATATATCATTTAGGTGTTCGGGAGAGATAGGCTGCATGCGAGATTATGTGAGACAGAAATGGAATGCAGAAACTTAGTACCAGCTGAAAAGGGGAATTAACCAGCTGCCAATTTTGGCAAACAAAAAGTAGAATGTTCAGCGTGACAAAATAAAACAGGTGAACAGGTATCGAAAAATATGGTTCTTCCCTGGAACGCTATTTTTTTTTTTTTAACATGGGAATGCTTTGACAGGTGCAGGTTCAAGTTACTGCGTGGAAATAGCAAATAAACAGAGAGCATTAGTGTTTGACGTGCTAGCAGAGCAACCGGGGATGTTAATAACTGGCAAGGTACACTAATCTGTGATTGCAACATTTGGTTTACCTTAATCTGGAGGGACAGCTGTATTAAAGAGGGAATTATACTAATCAGTTCAAGGCCCTTGCATATAAAACTTCCCATTAGGCTTAGAGTACAACAGCTTACGCTTATTCAGTAGGAGCCTCACATCTGGTTCTGAATAAGGCAGCCTCTCATTTGCAAGGTACATTTGGAAAACAAGAGGTGGGGGGAGAGGTCTGACAGTTGCTATGGGGTGGGCAGACAGGGGGAAGGGTGATGGGATGAGCAAGCTACTAATTCTTTGAAAATGTTACTGCACAACACTGGCTTGGAGGCATCTCAACACTTAAAAGAAGGCATTTGTTATGAACCCTAGGCCATTTTTTTGCCCCCCTCCCTCTGTAACGGAGGTGGATGACATACAATAAAATTGATGATGTCAGTCTGAAAAACACGGCTAAGCACAAAGCTGGCTTTGTTATCCGAAGTCAGAAGGTATGATAAGCAAAGCACATGGCTGTAATCCTCCTGCATCTCCTATCACCTACGGGAACATTTCATGTCGAATGACCCTATTTAATAGGCCTCAGGTTGGAGTCTGCACCAAAAGGGCATTTTTATTGTTTTTGCTATATCCAAAAAGGTTTGTGTTGATTTTTTTTTCGTTTTTTTTTTTTTTTTCGCTCTCCAAACTATAAATCCCACTGATTACACTGCAGTCTTTTGCTTCACTGAGCCTTTACAATCAGACATCCCCTTTAACAATAAGCTCCTAATGAATCAAACATCTATGGCATTAGTTTCACCTAGCTGCCTCTTTCCCATGGTCTGAAGCCCATTGTCAAACCTGGTTTGATGAGAAAAGCTACTGACACATCGTGCACCTATTGATAAACAATTCAGTAATGAGGGACATAGCAAAAATTACCTAAAACAACCTGATTAAAAATGACAGCCAAACGCTACACAACGTTGCTCCGTGATTGCCGGAATTGTTTAACTTGAAATAAGAATAATTAGGTAAAATGCAGGTCACGTTACTGTCAGGTTTGTATCACAATTTGGGTTTTTTGTATGTACAAATAAAATATGTTTTAATGATGATGTTTAGCGTGGTCTTTATGGAAATTTTGACACGTTTCCCGTTCATCGTCGGAATGGAGTACTCTAGAGGGACGTCAGTCAAGGTATTGAGGCTTAAATAAAACTGATATGGCTGAATCTAAAACAAAAACTGATTTAGAGGAACCTGAAGGGCCTGTATTACTCAGAGTACCTGTGCCAAATAAATAAACTGAGAATTGTGGTGAGCTAGCAACCAATTCACAAATTACAAGTCAAAGTTGCCAGTATTTGGAGAAAAAAAATCCCATGCATTATGCTAAGATGGAGATTTTGCAATAGACATATTGGTTTCATGTTAGGAGATGTGAAAATTATCGTATTTGCCCATCGCAACAATATTTTTCGAGCAGCAAAAATGTAAGGATTTTTCATCAAACAGGTAGCTAAAAAATTGCTTCCGAGGCCTCTGAATATGCCATGAGTCTAGGATACTTTCCCAAATTAAATATTTTTGTTCACAATGTAGCAAGTCAGTTGTCAACTTGAGGTCACTGTTATTTGCCATCACCAAGCTCTGCTATTCAGGTAAGAAGAATACTCTTTGATAGGTCATTAAGCATCAAGTGGCAAGTGGACCATCTGTCATCGGACCTGGATTGTTCTTTTTGTTTCGCAGCTCTAGAACTCGAATTAGCAATGACTGACCAAACATAAATTTCTTCTGGCTCTGCCCGCCTTTAGAGAGCTACTCATGCAATGGTGTAGGTAAGTACACCTCTATTACCCTCAATAAAGAAAGAAGACAATAAGGAGGCACAAACTACTGTGTGATCTCCACTCTGATGAAGGCAGTTGTGGTTTTATAAGCAAACAGTCCATTAACTGTTGGAAGCAAGAGTTGGAATAAGAGTTGAGATTGTTGTTTTTAGGGGGGTAATATATTATTTCCATTATTATGGGCACTTAACCCAGCTTATTAAGTTCACAAAAGGAAAAGCCCCTACATCCATAGGTACATAGGAGCTGGAGAGAGTTGTAGCAGTATGGGCAACACACCCAATAGGAAGTTAGCAGCTATGGAAATATTGGCAAAACAACCAATAGGAAGCTAGCAGCTATGGGGAAATGAGCAAATCAACCAACAGGAGATTTAGGCAATAACTGTGTTGGGAGTTGCTATCAAAAAAACAAATGCAACAAGCAGCATATAATCACATCTCACATGGTAGATAGATAGGAAGACAAATTGTTTAATTAACATACTTTTACTTTATTTTTTTAATAGTTAAATAGTAAAGCGCAAACTGTCTTATAAATAACTTCACTTCCAAAATTAAGCATAGCAAAAAATTACATTTTATTAATGCAAAATGAATACTCTAAATATTAAACTTGCACTAGACCTCAGTGAAGAGCAATCCCACAAGATGACAAGACAAAAAAATGGACGTATGGTTTATCAAGAACTGTTTGGGCTCAACCCCAAGCTTTGATGTATTCAACCTTTTTGTCAATGTGTTCAGTGTCCAACAGCAGTATGCAAAGGGTAAGCCCCCAGCTGCTTTACAACCAGGGTCAGTGCCATTGTTAGGCGACACTATCGTTAGGGTGTTGCAATTTCCAGGCGACTGGCAGTAGGGGAATGCATTGCACAGAGCTCATCCACCTGCCAGTCACTCCTTGTGGCTTGGCTGAGCAGACTGAGGTAGAGGATCTTCTGTATTCTCTACCAGGTCTGACTGGAAGTTGCTTTCTGGGAGCAACTAACAGCTTCCTGTCAGACCCGGGAGTAGAGGAAACAGAAGATGTCCTACTGCGTTCTGCTTAGCCATGCTACATGGAGGTAAGCTGGTACTGCAGAAGGGGGAAAGGACGGGGGGATGGACAAAGAGATACACAGGCGGTTAAGGATGGAAAAAGAGACACACAGAGTGACTGGAGAGACAAAGAGACACACAAGGGGCTGAGGAGGGAACATAGAGACACACAGTAGGGCTGTGGCAGGACAGAGAGACACACAAAAGGTCTCTGGGAGGGACAAAGAGACAGACAGAGGGGCTGAGGGTACAGAGACATGAAGATGGGCTGTGGACAGCCAAAGAGATGCCCAGAAGGGCTGGGGGGGGACAAAGCGATACACAGAAAGGCTGGGGATCAAAGAGCCATACAGAGGGGCTGGGTGGGGACAAAGAGATGCACAAAGGGGGTCGTGGGACAAAGAAACACACAAAGTTGGTATTTTTTGTTTTGATGGGAGGGTGGAAGTAGCTGGTCTTGCCTAGGGAGCAAAATAGTCTAGCACCGGCCCTCTTTATAGCTACAATATACATGGTGCTTTGCCAGCCAAGCATCCTAAGAGATGTAAAACATATGTTGTTGAGTTTGTTTGTATGGCTCACCACCCACTGTACAGCATGGCAGAAAATATTGGCTCTTTGTGAGTAATGCTTATATTATTTAATTGCCGTTACAACATGAAGCTAAAACCTTCTTCTGATTGTGTCATACCCAAACTATTGGTTATAGCGTTTATTTCCCATAAAACCACCCTCCTCCTGTCCAGCAATTATTGGGCCAGCCCTCAAATAAGTGCAGGTGTAAAAACTTAGTGTGTTACAATACAAGACAACAGCTCAAAACACCCGTACCTTACTTCCCTCACCCCAAATTGTAATACAATTAAAAATTATTATAAGTGAAAATGCTGATCAAATCAAATAAATTAGAAGCATTTTCACTTCTAATCGTCTTTACTGTAAAACTATCACATAACCCTCCAGCCCTGTGTGCTTTGATAACACATGAGAGGCAGAAACAGGTGCTAAATCAGGAGTAATGGAAACCAATGCAATGTCTCTCAACGTTAAGTAATTTTCACCTAAATGAGCACCTGTTTGCCTTGATAAATCTCTCCTGTACTGTCTGCGTCATCAAATCTTGATAGAAACGTTTTATTATACAATATATTATAATATATATTATTATTATATAATCTGCAGTACCACATTATAATGCAGAAAATACTGACTTTTATACAATTTCCACATTGTCTACTCTAAACTATTTTATTAGCCGAGCTGGAGTAAAGAGGCTGGTAGAAGGTGCAATGTTTTCGTCAATCTACTCAAGAACAGAGTGGCCGAAACTGCAAAAAAATTGGAGCCCACATACTCCGCAGTACTCTGTAGTGATTATGGTGTCTAGAGAGTCCTTTTAATGGTATATTTTAATCCCACTTTTTGGACTGATGTTCCAGCTTTATATAATGATATCAGTGCTTGGATGCAGCCAGGCATAATGTACCCTTGGCTTGCTCCTAATGTAGGATGCATTACAAAGCTCTGAAGATCTGCCTTTAGGCTGTATTGCCTCTCCATTGCCCTTCTACCTAAAAAAAAAAAATTTTATGTATTTTTTTTTTAAATCATAATCACTCCAGCTGACCTGGTTGTATCTAAAAGAATAAGGTCTCTATGCAAAGCTTTTTTAAAGGCCAGGTGGGGGAAAGGACGGCCAATTTGTTCTTACCCCCCTCTCATACCCAAATAAATACTTTTATTGAGCAATCGCTCACTACTGTGCATTCCCTGCTTATTAAAACTAGCTGTCCTCTTGACTTCACATTAAATTATATTAGAGAAAAGAACTGTCTGCAAGTTTATTTGAATCTTTTAAAAAGTATTAACTTGCCAGCTCTTTTGACCCATAAGTTCTTAGCTACAAATCAAATAAAATCCGCTGTTAGACTTTCGGTGGGTCTAATACCTAGTTATCATCACAGAACAAAACAAAAGCCTATACCCTGTCATATAAATAAAGTAATTCTAGCAGACTGTAGCTGCTGCTGACTCTTTCTCCCCTGGCTCGTTCACTAATTTGCTGAAAGCATATAGTCATTTATTACGAGATTCATAAAAAAAAGATAGGATAGAAGGTCTAAGCGAAGACAAGAATGGCTATTGTTCTGTGTGGTTGCAGATTTCATGGTTGAAGAAGACACAGAAATAGATAGATGACACTTGGAATCTGGAAGGAAGGCAAAAGGAGGAAAAAAGCTGATTGTTTCGAAGTTTAAACAAATGTTACTATTTTATCAAATCCGATGGTAACTTCCTTCCACGGTCAGCAATAAAAATATGTTGTTGTTTGGAGACTTTTTTTTACTTTAACACATTTCATCAAAGAGTTGGGAAGCAATATTTTGAAA
This sequence comes from Pelobates fuscus, assembly GCF_036172605.1. Classification (NCBI taxonomy): domain Eukaryota; kingdom Metazoa; phylum Chordata; class Amphibia; order Anura; family Pelobatidae; genus Pelobates; species Pelobates fuscus. The sequence continues at coordinate 24,616,944 of NC_086324.1, read as the reverse complement.
TATTTACCAGGGAACGGAGAATTGTAAAAGAAGATGTTCAGTGTAAAAACGGGCGTGTTTCAGCTCACTTAAAGTATTTCTCCTATCATATCAAGAATGGAGACACTTGTGAAAAAAAAGCAATGCTAACAGAACGTTGGTGAAAATATCTAAAAGTGGTGCTATCACTATGGGAACCAGTGGAATGCTCCTGTTGATTCTTTTGACTTCTACGATAAATGCCCCAAATTTAGAACACAGCGAGACTTTTCTGTTAGCAAAACTGGTTAAATCTATTTCATAAAATAAAAATCTTGTTGCCACGACAAATGCCAAGTTCACTGCTTTTTAGAAAATAAATAAACAAAATAATCAGTTATTTCACAAAATTTAAATAAACTGAGCTATGTGCATCAAAACAATCGGGTTGCTATAATAATTGAGAATCAGGACTTCAGACGTGCATCTTAAAGGGACACCTAGGGAACTGTAACAGAGCCGTTGATGTGATTATAGTGTCTGGTTATTGTGTTCTTCCATTTGCCGTTGAACCATTTCTAATGATTAAATATTAAACGAGAGTCCCCAGCAGCCCATCCACTCTGTGCTGCTTAGGTTAAAGGACCACTATAGGCACCCAGACCACTTCAGCTCAATGAAGTGGTCTGGGTGCCAGGTCTCCCAGGTTTTACCCTGCAGCTGTAAACATAGCATGGATTAACCCTAGTGTAAACATAGCAGTTTCAGAGAAACTGATATGTTTACACTAGGGTTAATCCAGCCTCTAGTGCCTGTCTCACTGACAGCCGCTAGAGGCGCTTCCGCGCTTCAACGCTGACGTCCATAGCAGGGCCGTCTTTAAATTTGATTGGACCCTGGGCAAGCATTTACTTGGGCCCCCCTGACTACATATAGATACACACAAATACACTACCTGACACACATGCAGATACACACTGACCGCATATAGATACACACAGACACTGACACACACATAGACACACACACAGATACAAACACTGACATACATGCAGATACAAAGGTACACACACTGACTACATATAGATACACCGACACACACACTGACACACATACAGACACACAACCTGACACATGCAGATATACATATACAAACACTGACACATACAGATACACACACAAACACAAATGGACAACATACAGATACAGAGACACATTCTGACAGACGTACTGACACAGACAGCCATACTGAACCACACAGACACTGACGGACTCACACACACAGAGACATACAGATACACTGACAGACATACTGGCACATATACACACAGACAGATGGACATACTGAAACACACATACACTGACAGACATATTGACAAACACAGACATACAGAACCACACGGACACTGACAGACTCACACATAGACATTCTGTCACACATACACACAGACAGACATACTGAAACACACAGACACTGAGAGACAAACACACATACAGACATTTTGACATTCACAGACAGCCATACTGAAACACACATACACACATACATACTGAACCACACAGACACTGAAAGTTTTTTGGGGTGGATAATCAATTCTGAAAATATTGCCTATTCCAAAATCTAAACATATTGCGTTCTACCATTAATTCTGACAAAGTTAGACATCAGAATTAAAAATCATCAAAACATATAACTGTGTTTAATGTTTATCATTGTCCAAATGAGTTTTTTGGTGACTTTTTGATAACATCACAGGTTAATGGTTATCAGCAATGAATCAGATAATCTATCATCACGTACTGCAAAACTTTTAAATTACCGGAGTTATCGGCGTATAACGCGCACCGGCTTATAACACGCACCTCATTTTTAGAAAGAAATTCCAGGAAATTTCCCCCCTCCCATAGTATTCCCCCCCCTCATCCCATAGTATTCCCCCCTCATCCCATAGTGTTCCCCCCCTCCCATAGTATTCTCCCCCCCTCCCCTCCCATAGTATTCTCCCCCCTCCCATAGTATTCTCCCCTCCCCTCCCATAGTATTCTCCCCTCCCATAGTATTCTCCCCTCCCCTCCCCTCCCATAGTATTCTCCCCTCCCCTCCCATAGTATTCTCCCCCCTCCCATAGTATTCTCCCCCCCTCCCCTCCCATAGTATTCTCCCCCCCTCCCCTCCCATAGTATTCTCCCCCCTCCTCTCCCATAGTATTCTCCCCCTCCCCTCCCATAGTATTCTCCCCCTCCCCTCCCATAGTATTTTCCCCCTCCCCACCCATATTATTCTCCCCCTCCCCTCGTGTACTTCCCTCCCTCCCCTCCCATAGTGTTCTTCCCCCCATAGTGTACTTCTCCCCCCTCCCATAGTGTACTTCCCCCCCTCCCCTCCCATAGTGTACTTCCCCCCCCTCCCCTCCCATAGTGTACTTCTCCCCCCTCCCATAGTGTACTTCCCCCCCTCCCCTCCCATAGTGTACTTCCCCCCCCTCCCCTCCCATAGTGTACTTCCCCTCCCATAGTGTACTTTCCCCCCCCTCCCCTCCCATAGTGTACTTCCCCTCCCATAATTACTTACCTGTCCTGAAGCGTGGGCCGGCTTCACAGCTTGCACCGCGGTACAGGAACTTTAATTTCATGTTCCGGTTTCCGGCGGGACTGAAAGGAAGTGTGCACACTATTGTGCACACTTCCTTTCAGTCCCGCCGGAAACCGGAACATGAAATTAAAGTTCCTGTACTGCGGTGCAAGCTGTGAAGCCGGCCCACGCTTCAGGACAGGTAAGTAATTATGGGATATCGGCGTATAACACGCACCCACGATTTTTCCCCTATTTTCAGGGGAAAAAAGTGCGTGTTATACGCCGATAAATACGGTAGTTCATTTTCAGATATAAGTTAATTTGTTGAAAAGAGTATCAGTGAGTTATCAACTGATTTTTGACAGTTGAATTTTAGAGAGAAATATGTCAATAAATCTTTTCCAAAATTATTGAGATTAAGCTTGTTTGCGTAACGCAAAATATAGGATCTGTAAGATCTTTCTTTAATTTTTGTGAAACTAAAAATGCAAAAAGTGTTAAAAAAACAAAACACTTGGACGTGTGCGATTGTGATTTTGTTGACTATGTTAATAATTCATCAGCAACCATAAACATGCAATTGAGTCTGATGCCTCTGTAATATTTGTTATATATTTGGCAATACTGTGATTGGCACCTGTCATAAGCAAGAGAACATGAACGCATTACAAACACACACAGACATACTGACACACTGACAGACATTCTGGCACACATACACACAGACAGACAGATATACTGAAACACACATACACACAGACACTGAGAAACAAACACACATACACACATACATACTGAACCACACAGACACTGACAGATTCACACACACACAGACATTCTGGCACACTAACATACATACACACATACATATATACTGACACACACACACACTCAGACATTCATGCAAAATTTGATAACCAGCCTCCAGTTTCTTACCTTTTCCTGGAGGGTGGATTCCCTGGGGTCCAGTGGGCTGGCTGGGGTGGCTGGGAGTTAAGCTCTCGCTCTCTCCCGGCCTGGCCCCCTCCTGTACAGCTGATCCTCCTTCCTCCGCGCGGCTCCTGTTTCTGTGGGAGGAAGTGACTCGCGGCTGTCACTTCCTCCCAGCCGGCTGCCAAAAAGCAAGGGCCCGGTCGCGCTGTTAAAGCGCCACAGCGCCCGACCGGGCCCCTGCTGACACAGGCCCACTGGGTGGCCCTAAGTGCATGGGCCACCCGATGGGCCCCCATAGTTTGCGGGCAGAGGGCAAACGGAGCAGCTGTCTTGGGCCCCCCAGCAGGGACAGGGCCCGGGGCAGCTGCCCTGTTTGCCCCGCGTTAAAGACGGCCCTGGTCCATAGGAAAGCATTGAGAAATGCTTTCCTATGGACTGTCTAAATGCGGGCGCGGCTCTTGCCGCACATGCACATTCAACGCTGACGTTGGGAGGAGGACGAAAGTTCCCCAGCGCCGAGGGAGCCTGGCGCTGGAGAAAGGTAAGTGTTTAACCCCTTCAGCCCCCTTCAGCCCAGCGGAAGTGGGACCCTGAGGGAGGGGGGAACCTAAAGACCCTATAGTGGTGCTTTAATAAGAGAGTATTAGCCTGAAAGTAATGGGTGGTGATGATTTGCTGGAGGGTCAACTGACCGCTTTTAGCCTATCACAGAGCCCATTGCTGGTATGAATCAATATGTCCAGAAGTAAATTTGTAATCCCTGCCTTAGCCATACCTCCACTGGGAGCCGAGCCGAGAGTGGGCCAGTGTGAAACTTTGCAGACTTTTTTACTCACCCCATATATTCTTCGTTTTGGGTGCACCCTAGTATTTGTGATTGTTATGTTCCATACCCTGTCTTTAAACTTTCAAAATAATTGTTGTGTGTTTGAGCAAAATAAAATCAAGTTTCAGTACCAGTTGCATTCCAAGCATGATGTAAGGATGCATGTTGTTTATTATATACGAAAAGATGATGGTGATTGACAGCATTTAGAATCTATAAGCTGCTTGTTTGCATTAAGACACGATAGACAGCAGATACTTTACTATCTCTTGAAACCCCCCCCCCCCCCCCTGCATTAAACGGTTTATTCCTGCTTAACAGACATCAGGAAATATAAAGCTGGGGATTGCAAGCATGTCCAGCTTATACTAGCATTCAGGATATTTTTTCTATTTAAATTGTGCAATAGGTAAAATTAAATACAAAATGCAGGTACTCTCATTTATGTTCTTAAAAAAAAAAATACCAACATAAGGATGAATATGCATAACTAAAGAATATTATATGAATAGAGAAAGAAATGGTATAAAGCACAGATATCTCAGAACTTGAATGGAAAGCGGGAGGGCTTAATGGCCGCTTCATCCCAGTGAGATTAACAATGGCAAACACATGTCTCCATCGATTAACCACGTCCCCTTCCATGCTCCTGTGGACATTATAGGGAAACTATAGGCACCAAAACAACTTTGGCTCAATTAAGCTGTTTTTGGTGTAAAGGCCATGCACCTGCAGTCTCTCAATTCTTTGCCATTTAGGAGTAAAATGATTTTGTCTTTACAGCCATAGTCACACCTCCCTACATGAGACTTGCACAACCTTTCTTAAGACTTCCTGTAAAGACAAATCTAATGTTTAAACTTATTTTATCACATATTCTGTTTAATTTATCTTTCTGCTCTGTTAATAGGCTTCCAGACCCAGCAGAAGCCTCCCATATGTGTTTAAAGTTCAATTTACAGAGAAGGAGGTAAAAACGTCTAATACAAGTTAAAATTTGATTGAACATTATATAATTTTGTTTTCATGCAGGCTGTGTCAGTCACAGCCTGGGGAGGTGTGGCTAAGGCTGTATAAACAAAATGGTTTAACTCCTAAATGACAGAGAATTGAGGAGTGGAGCTGTGAGACTGCAGGGGCATGATCTAAAGTTGTTTTGATGTCTGTAGCATCCCTTTAAGGTGTAACGTAAGGAACAGAAGATATGGACCTCTAATGATTTAGGCTAATTTAGGCCCTCTTGTTGGTTGTCTGCGTTAGATAGCATTCCAGTTCCAAGAGCTGCAAAATTACTTTAAAACTTTGTGATAATCGTAGCAGGGAGAGCTACCTGTAGTTTGGTCTGAATGTTATTATAAAATGTGAACATTGGGTAATGACTGCAGCCAAGTTTCATGTAGAAAATGAGTTAACAGAGAGTCCGTAGTCCTGCATACGTTACACTGTATAACATCAGGTGTAATAGGTGAAGGGTTAAAACCTGACAAAACGTGGATTTAACAGCATGATTCTCACTGACTCTGCTCACTGTGTGATCTCAACAGCAGCCGGAGGTAAACCTACATCTATTTTATTATGCTGTATAATACCTGAATCTGCTACAAATATATTAACTACATCTCTATTTTGGTTACATAACAATCGGCCCATGAAAAGGGAATAATTATTATGCTACAGTAAATAAAATAATACATTTATTTTCTGCTCAGTCAGTCACACTTCAACCTTTAGTGGTCAGAGATGTAAACAAGCAAGTCAAGCATTTCAAATCTGTGTTTGCCATTATCCCATTACTGCAGCTAGCATGGGGAAAAGTCAATTGATAGAAAAGAACAATCGCCTTTACAAGCATCAATTTGTCATTAGCTGTTATTCCTGATAAGAGGAAACAACATCTCAGTTTACACAGAGGTACCAGGGGCTAACGGGATCTCTGCTTTCAAATTGGACAGGTCACATATATGAGCAACTTCCTTGAATTTTGATAGGCTACAAGAGTTTGATTATAATGCATGTGGTACATACACATGCACGTGACTTATTGGCATGTACACAAAGTGACATTTAGAACCAGTTCAGAGCCATGGGCACTTTGAACCTGTTAGAGAAAACCTTAACATGGGCCCTCGAAGCTCGATATTCCTATACAGATTGGGGAAGGAACTAACTAGGGCTAACGATGGCTTCCCATGTGATTCTGAACATCATTAATCCATGACGCTCAGCCAGAATTTAAAGGAATACTTCAAGCATCATAACCACTACAGAAGTAGTTCCATTGTGCTTTGCGCACCCACGCTCCCGCATTGTAAGTAGTCAAACCATTTTAACTCTCTGTCTGAGCTAAGCGTGGCACTGCAGGATTTAGCTCATTGGCTGAGAGTGATCAGCAAACTCTAAGCAAAGAGCTTAGTTCAGGAGAGCTACCAGAAACCTTTGAGCAAGGGCTTCCAACTCTCCATCAGAAGTAATGGAGGCAGGGAGTGGTGCCCATGGACCCCAGGTAACAAGCTAACAAATTCTGAAATGGTTTGCTAGCTCACAATGGCGGAGTTCAAGGGCCGCCATGGGTCTAGTGGTTAGAGTGCGTTTCCTTAAATGTTTAAGCCTGCATTTTGTCTGCACCATACACAAATGATTTATAATCCATTTTATATGCAGTCAATTTAATATAGTGATGTCACAAATATGCAGAATCCTACGAGTATTGTGAGGTGGCAGAGTCACTTTAAAAGTTAAACAAACAAACAAAAAAGCAAACATATTTTATATATATACACATGTATACTTTATATACTTTCAAGGGAAATTAAGGTATATAAAATAAAATACTTTTTTTATATTTAATACTGTAAAAGCTGCAAATTAAAGATTACATATTGATTTATTCAAAATAATGCATAAACCCTTGTCTTTGTAACTAGTAAGGACTCATGCTGCTGCTCTTCCACCTGGTTTCTCTAGACATTTTGTTGTATTTCATAATCTCTTTGTCTTTGCCTTGTTATGTCTTGTGCCATCTGACATTTTAAGAACCTGGTAACCATGCAAACTTTCTTTTTTTTTTTCTCTGCATCACATGATATGAGAAATAATCTGAGTGAATGTTCAACTACTGCACTACGTACAATAGTTAGATATATACCTAATAAAAATGGGTACGATTTCACAGAAAAACCCAAGCTCGTTCCGAAAGTACTTAGTTGATAAACAAGATTACAGGAAGTTAACATTTGGATGCTAGCTGGATCCCTCTATATAATCACCATACACTTCACTTTGACCTTAATGACCTCAAGCACTTAAGTAGAAAATCTATGATTTAACCATCACAACTATTGCTCCAGATTCTTTTGGTAAAACATACCTTAAAGAAACACTATAGCATTAAGCTATAGCGCCCCTAGTGCCCTGGTCCCTTGTTATATTCATCCCCCACCTCCTTTTTCAATACAATTAATAAAATACTTAATATTTTCATATAAGGAGGCATGCCTTTCTTTAACAATGGTGCAACGCACCTCATAAAGAAGCACTGGGAACTTGATGTGCTTTGAGTGCCGCACACATTCAATGATACTCATCGGAAAACATTGAGTCTAATGCTTTCCTATGAGCCGCAACGTCATGTGACCAAGTTTGCTGGAGGCATATTTAATCCTTCAAGGTAAACAATGCCTTTTCTGAAAAATAGCAATGTTTTACTTTGAAGGGTCAAAAATTATAGACTACTGCATCCAGACCACTTGATTGAGTTGAAGAGGTATGGGTGACCTAAGTGGTCCAGGAAGATCTCACATCTACACATATACAGTAGTCCTAATGCTCACTCACACCACTCTTTGGGATGAGTTGAAAGACAATGAAAGAATAGGCTTTGGATCATACCATTTGTCTCTACCCATATGTCTCATTACCTGTGAGAAAGAAGTAAGATAGACTGTCACACCATCACTTGATCACACCACTTACTGACTCGAGTGGAACTGGAATGAATCTTAACCAGACGATTTGTAACTAATGGCGAATCATACAACTCACTGGGACAATGCGAAAAGAGATGATTATCAGATAAACTCTCTTATGATCAGCACTGGATAACGCCACTCATTGGAATAAGATGGACTACTGAACCCTACAGTTATGGCTATCTCTGTATTGTATCTGTATTAGAGCAAGGACAAATTGAGTGGGTGACTGATCATATTGCTCAAGATTACTTCAAGATCCCACCACTCATTGGGGCAAAGAAATGAACGGTAGACTAACCCAAAGAGATATTGGATGGACTAACTAAGAATCATTAACTCACGATTGTTCCCTGATAAATAATACGTTGTGATATTCATGACACAGCTTATAAAAAAATGCCAACAGGAAAGACAGAAAACGTATCTGGTCACAAATAGCACAAGGCAGTGGTTCTGGTTCACAATCTTTTTTTGGACCAAGGCACACTTCAATTTGAAAACATTTTCCTATTTTTCTCTTTTTAACATACAGGATTACTCCAATCTTTTTTCACTATAATCTTTTTTTTTTATTCGAAATGCCCAATTAGCCTACCTGGAAGCACCGAGTTCTCCTCAAAGCTTTCAACTCCCCAGCCATTGTCACACATGTCAATGTGTCCCTCTACAAAGGTCTAAGCAAGTGCTTCTCAAAGAGAAGCATTTGATTGGACCAATCTCACAGGCTCAGTGCACATGCATATGCTCTGAACTGAGGAGAAGGGAAGGGAGGAAGTGTGAGGTGGACAAAGGGAGTGGACATTGGGTGAGCATTTAACAAAAAGTATAAATGTATGCAATAAAAAGAGGCAGGGAGGATTAGGAGGGATACCAGGAAGATGGGAGGGGACATACAGGCTTCCCCTTAAAGGCATGCTCACGAGAAAAGAAGCAGAGAATTACAATTAGACAGGGGTGATAGCAGACCCCAGCACAAAAGTACTATTTGCTTTGCATAGGCAGAGAGGTATGTGTACTTCTAGTCAAACTGACTTATTAGTTTAATTAAATGCCAGATAGGAATTACAATTTTAAGGCTAACACAATTTCAATGTGTTAAAAAACACATTTTAATGACTGTACTCTATTACAGTCCTGACGTAACTGTGTTTGTGGCACAGTTTGAGAAGACTTGAGGCATATCCATATGTCACAACACACTGGTTGGAACCCACTGGCATAGGGTGATGACACATAATGCCCAACACTAGTTAGTAGCCTAGTAGCAACGTTTGTTATTTTTAAAGACATGTATGTATTCACACTCAAATATAAATAGATGCACACCTATTCATATCTGGATATATGCCCACACATGCAAATATAGCAAACTATAAAGAGGTATATCTCACTTGCACAATGACTCATTCAATATCTACCTGACAAAAACTTGTGGCAGTTCTGCTAGTTGTAGGAGTGTGAAGACGACCGTGCTAAATTAAATAATAAAATGGGGTGACTTGAAAACTATTTAGAAGAACTTAAGTCTAAACAGATGAGTTGGAAAAAAATCTTTAACTTGAATTAGAGATTTCTTTTTATACTAAGTTTTAGTGAATTGGCCATAAAGATGTAAGTGGTTATTGAAGCAGTTCTTTGGCTAAGATGAAAACATCTGTGACAATAGACAGGAGTTAAAGGGTTACTCCAAGCACCATAACCACTTCAGTTTGATTTGAAGTGGTCATGGTGCTTGGAGCCTGCATGTTTAGCCCACCATCCCTGACCTCCCTCCCTGTCCAATGGGAAGAATTACATTGAGGATTAGGCTAGATTAGTCATGGGTTAAAGCTTACCTGGCATTAAAGACTGTGAGAGCACTGGCAGATGAAGTTGCCATTTTGGGGCCACTTTCTGCTTGAGTGGGGGGCGGGGCTAGCATGTTGGAGCAGGCTTGTGTGCAGTGCGGCGCTTGCTGCAGGAGGATGGGCACCAAATCTCAGGGAATTGTGAAGGAAGCCTCACAGTGCTCCCTCCGGCTGCCTGAATGCGGCAGCGCCGGCCCCCTCCCTATTTCCCTCAGACAGGCTGTGACAGTCCGAGGGGAAATCATTTAAAGTGCATTTGTGTAATGATTAGGGCTATTTGTCCAGCTCCAGGTGCTGTAGCCCACCGGGAAATTTCCCAGGTATTCCAGTCCAGCCCTGTATACCACCCAATGAAAACTTGCATGCATTTAATTATGTATATTTTCATTGGGGGTATATATAAAAACAGCTTGCATAAGATACAGATCTCTCGTCAGCAGCCTTTGCAAGCCCTTCCCTTCTTCTCCAGACTTTCTGTCTCTGTCCACTCACAGACTTCCCAATGCAGCTCAATGAGAAGTCTTTGTAAGGCAGGTGGTCTGTGAAATTGCTGCCTCTTGAGTATAGCTCCACTAAGCTAACCAAATCAGGAAGTAACAGTACTCATTGTCTGATTGACAGCCAGGGTTGTAGCAAGTTCAATAAATGAAAGTGTCAATTTCTATTGAAATCTTCACTTTTTGATAATTGGAAAAAGAGGAGGCGCTCTTCACACATAAAGCATTTCATCCATCTAAAGTGCTTTGGGTGTTTGGAGTGTCCCTTTAAGTGTTGCTTTACTTTGCAGGACAGTTAGATGCTTCTCTGTTGTTGTTAATTAGCTCTTGAGCAAAACATCCAGAGGTCTCTTGATACGTGAACAGAACTCTTTGAATAATTTGGGTTAGAGCCAAAGTAAATTTTTCCAAGCAGTGATTTCAGATCAATAAAAAAAGCTTCAAATAGTAAGCTTGACATTTATACCTCATATAAAAGAATACACATTTCAAATCATATGCATAACAGGCAGGTTTTAAATATTGACATAGCTCTACAGATGCAGTACCATCATAAGACACTTCTAAGGAAGATAATTGGGGTGAGTTCAGGGTTGAGAGGACATTAATGCACGGATAGGGTAAGATGGGAGTTTAAGCTAATGTTAGGCTTTTGAAGTGGTCATGGGGAGTCTGAAATATTAGGGGAATAAGCTTAGGAGATGTTCGGGGTTAGGGGGGCTAAGGATTCTACCTATCTTCCACTGTTTGCTAGCTTGTTGAGGACTATAATCAAAATGATTCTCTACCTCTTGAACCCTGTAAGTTTCATAACCCCCATAACGTTACACGCAATCACATAATGATGTCTGTATTGAGGTTACATTACAAAGAGCCACTACGCGAGAGGCATTTAAAATTTACATTTTAAAGTCAATCACTTACAGCCCACCTTTGTATAATTTAAAAATATATATATTTCCTTCACAATGCTTGTTTCTCTTGTGGTGGGAGTGACTTTAATTTGGATTGTATATTTCAGCATTATAACTTAGCAGACTCTTCCTACCAAATGTATGGGCTGCGTTTCGATTTTAATATATCTAGAACGATTAGTAAGGTGTGGTAATTTCCTATCAAAATCCAATTCGTAATATTTTCTCACAACTTATCTAAGTTTGGTCCAATTGCCAGCTGGTTGTCAAACAACAAAACCTCACTATTTTACTTAACATACCTCTTAGCATCTACATTTTCACTCCTCTTTAGATTACAAACTCGCAAGATCAGTAGTTTATCTACTCTCCAAATCTCATAATTTTAATATAATCACCAGTTGTAGAGCTATACAGAATGTTTGTGCTTCATATTTCAATTTTATAAACAGCTGATGATAATGTTATACACATTTTATAATCACTAAAACATAATTAGCTAAATTAAGTGGTTGTGGTGTTTAGATCATGATCCTGAAGTCTCATTGCTCAGTTCTTTGCTATTTAGGAGTTAAGTAGTGAAATCACTTTTAATGCAGATCTATTCATACTTCCACTAGCTGAGTATCACATAATCTCCCTGCATACTTCCTGAAAAAAGAAGTAAAATTTTAACTTCTAATATTGCACAGAGTGTTTAATTTAGAATCTCATGCCCTGCTCTGTCAGCAGGAGATAACATTTCTAAAGTAATCACAGTGTGCAGTAAAAAAAAAAAGCCCTTTTTATGGGGGCTCTGTGAGTGACAGCCATGAAAGTAAAGCTAGGGGACTCAAATACAGGATCATCCTCGGGTGCCAAATGCTCTAAGTAGGTAGACTGAAGTGGTATGATCAATTATTATTTTATTATTTATATAGCACCATCAGATTCCGTAGCGCTGTACAATGGGTCAATACACCAAAATAACTTCATTAGGCTGAAGTTGTTTTGGTACTCAGCGTGTCCCTTTAATAAATATTTACAAAATTAATCTTAAATAAGAATTCAAACTGAATGTAAAATATTATTCTTGCAAACTGAAATCCAAATAAAAACATTTGTGCTAAACTAGCCAAGCTGTAACTACAGGCAAGTTGGGAAATGTTTCAAGATCAGCTGTTTTAACATAACTTTGCCATGTCCCTTGGCTACAATTCAGAGTTTAGCCAATAAACCCCGTGGTCTGTTTTGGTCTGCTAAGAACAAGTCAATATTTAGAACTCCTGACTTCTAAATCCTTAGTACGCTACACTGTCTGTACTGAAGCTTGAAAGCACGTAATGTGACTTTATTTATTTATTTTTGTAAAAGTGGCTGAAGGTGTGGGAGAAAAGTTACCAACCCCACACAGTCTATAAAGTTACATGGCAATTAAAAATGCCATTACAAGCCATTACAAACCCTTGGAGAGACCTAACAGCTAGAAAAAACACTGCCTTTCAATGTGTTTTAGTTTCCCCCGGAATTCAAAGGGTTACAGAACCCCCGTAAAGTTATCAGCTTTCTTTAAAACCAAGATTTACTGCCAAGAGTTCACAAACAATCACATGATCAAAAACGAATAGAAATGTAAAATAAATTGCATAAAAACGGATGGTCTTGAGGCGGCCTTGTTTTGTTTATGTCATTTCATGAGATCCTAAGCTCATTGAGAGCAGGGATGTTGGAATTAATGGTTTGTTACACATAATCAATGGTCCTTACGCTTGCTTGCCAATTGGTCAATAAGCCGTCAGTCTCTGCCCTTTGGCTATGATAGGATTTTTACTTTTTTCCATTGTCACACAGGTGAAGTTTGGGTCAGGAAGGGGAGGGAACCTTTTTGAATCTATATAATGGCCACAATTCGAGTCATTATCACAAAAAAAGTAAACAGATGTAACTGTAATTGAATTACAATTTTTTTTTGTTTTTTTTTTAAAGTGTAGTTTCTTATACTTATGTAAAGCTTAGGAAACCCCTTGTTTACGATCCTAAAAAAAAATATAAATTATTTTAACTAGAATTTTGAATCTATATTTCACACGATAAAGTACATATTGATTTCCCAAAAGAGAATTAAAAAGCAGAGCTCATCCTGCTCATGTTTTGCTATGATTTTGAAGTAGTTTTGGTTAAATTATATCTCCCCATATTTGAATTAACCAAAGTGAAAGATTTGTGCTTTAAGAGGTTCGGGTAACAGGAAATGCAGTTTGTTGGAAGCAAAAATGGAACTAGGCCTGGGTAAAAAAGGATTAGAACTTTACAGGTTTGCTGGTGAATAAGAGCCAGTATTTAGTCAGAGTGCTCTACGCTGCACAGGGTAAGGACTGTTAAAGCGATACTGTCACTTGTAGGGTAGTGTACCAAAGTCACATGGTCACTTGCATGGAGTCAACCTTGGGAGAGAGAAAATAAATCTATTCTGACATGTAAGTCACCTTTCTCCATACTTTCATGTTTTGGTTCCACCCACGGTTGACCAGAACTGTCAGTGGTGCGGAATGGTAAATGTGCAAGAGTACAAAACGGGAGTCTATAGAAGATACCACAAAACCACAGCAAACCCCAAAGAAGGGAAATGGCGTGGAGGACCAGGATAAAACTGCTTGAAGTTCCATCATTTGAAACATTTGATGACAACTCAAATATTACATGAGACAAAGAGGTCCTTATCTTATATCCCTTGATTGCTTTGAGATTTCAGTTTAAAAAAACTTCTACAAAGTCCATATCAGGTTTTCATAGAGACTTCATCTTTATGAACAACTCAGAATTGGCCATGCCACTTTAGGTATGCATGTCTCATGCTGACGACTGTCCTATATTCTGCCTGGCTGATACAGTTGACAGTTTACGGCTGCAGCATTGTGGTTGAGGAACTTAGAGGTAAACAGAGATATGTTACTGTGATCATAGTACTCATATAATAGTAAAATAATTTCACTGAAAATGATAGTAAAATTTGCATAAGATACATGAAAATCCCTCCTGAAGAGTTTTGAGGAAGTTGATTAAACACCTTTGATTTGTCCACTAATAATATAGCATTGTGTAGAGTGTAGATCAAAATGTACATTTTATTTACTCTGCGGTTCTATTTTTTTCTAAATTTTGCTAATTGAATTCCAGCTCACTACAAGCACCTGTTCAGTCAATAAACCCCTAAAGAATCATGGAAGGGATTGTGATGTGAATTAATTAAAGGATGAAAATATTTATGTAAAAGGAATTCGTCATATGTTATTTTAGTGAATATAAGGAAAATAAAATTATTGTATTACTCACTAAACTGGTTTTATTTTAGAGATCTTTAAAGGGGTTTTCAGCCAAAATACCTGAGTTGGAAAAATGGTCGAGTCAGCAGGTTTTCCATTACGGGTGTTTGGCTCTTAAAGAGACTCTATAGTCACCAGAACAACTACAGCTTATTGTATTTGTTCTGATGAGTATAATCATTCCCTTCAGGCTTTTTGAGGTAAACACTATATTTTCAGAGAAAATACAATGTTTACATTACAGCCTTAGGATTCCTCCACTGGCCACTCTTAAGATGGCTACTAGAGGTGCTTCCTGGGGAAGTGCTGCACTGCCATTCAGTGTCTTCATCCTCTGCATGAAGACACTGAACTTTCCTCATAGAGATGCATTAATTCAATTTATCTCTACGAGAAGATGCTGATTGGCCATGGCTGTGTTTGGCTTCTGCTGCCCCTGATCTGCCTCCTTGACAGTCTCAGACAATCCAATGTAAAAGCATTCTGATTGGCTCAGAATACCACTTCTGCTGATGTTAACCAAGCAGGCAGATCAGCAGCAGCAGCAGGCTGGAGTAAACATGAGATTTTGCTATATTTAGGGCTAGCTGGGGGGGGGGGAGGGTGGAGGAGGGAAGGGGAGTTGGATGGTGGTTTTAACACTATATGGTCAGGAATACATGTTTCTGTTACTGACCATGTAGTGTTCCTTTAAATATGTAATTCCCCTGTCAATTTATCACAATTTACCATTTAGCAAACGGTCCCTTTGTAATCTTTAAGATTACCACAATGCTCCACTCGTTTATACATATTTCAAACCAAATAACTTCTACTTCTTGTAACAAATGTAAGAACACCATTAAATGTTGTCTTTTGCTTTTTTCTTGTTTTGATATTCTTAAGGATTCAATATAATCATAAAGTGTAACTCAGACATGCAACCCTTCCCCAATGTGATTAAAGAGACCCCAGTCATACTTCACTCACTGTATATTTAGAAGGCCGAAACATACAATTTTGAGGTTGCTGTAACTTGTGCAGATGGACCATGCATGACCCCCTATAATAACAGAACCAGTATATAGTCACACAAATATATTTTCCATAACTATACAAACACGCTAAAACTGGTGTTCGACTGGTGAACTAGTATGTACTCTGCAATAAGAAAAACTATTCAAAGGGCATTAAAGTAAAAAAAAAAAAAATACCATGTTAATTGGTTTTTAATTTGAGATGTCTACTATATTCCCAAACTAAGAGATAAAGTATTATTACAGCATGACCCAACAAGAAAAATATAACACAGTAATTACAGGTGAATGTTTCAGACTTTTATGATGCCTGTATGTGCTGAGATTTATTCAAGAGCATATCATTCAATGAGCGCCGTAGTAGAAGACAGTTTGTATTTCTCAGTAATGGAATGTAGTTGATTTGTCATATTAAAACGGTCCATCATTTTTATTTATTTTTAAATATGTTGTGCTTCCTTATACTCTATATTGATGCTTAATCTGTTCTTAGTTTACTGCATCTTAAACCTGTTTTATAACTAATTACGATAACACATATGTCTAACTTTATCCAAAAGAATTCTAGCCTGCAATCAATATCCTATGATTGTTGTAACGTATTATAAAGAACATTGTATATTGTGCATACAATTCACACTGCTGTAATATACACTGAAATGCTCACACTATAGACTTTATTTCATTTCTTTTTTTAATGTTAGAGAAAGACAACAGCCAGCTGGAGCAGAAAACAGTGCAGTCTGAACATTGAAAAAGAAAGGCAATTCATAGTGCAGTAAAATAAGGTTTTATTTATGAGAATTATTAGCCTATCAAGCAGATGTGAGCTCCTGGGTTTTTTTTTTCTCCCTCTGGCTCAATATATTCATCTTTTTTTTTATAAGGTAAAGGATTTTCACAGATGCTGACAATATTATAATAACAGCACTGTAAATTAGAGGCGTAATGTATAACACACACTCTAACGGGTCATATTAAGCCACCAAGGGGGAGTTACCTTGCAAAAAGGTTGTACTTAGAGACGGTTCCACTCATTCACTCACTGACTGCAAATCAGCACTTTTAGTGGACAATAGACTCAGCAGTCGTCTATGATTGCTTCTTTTCAAATGGAAATGGGTATTCCTTCATCATTGCCAGGTTTTCTTACCAGCACACAAATTGCAGTTTACAAGGCTCGGAGGGGAAAAAAAATTCTTAGCTGAATATCTTTTTTTTATTCGACAAACTGACATGTAAATTACCCTTTAAGTGTTCCACTCTACAGCTCTGATCATCTCCTAATTGTCACAGTCAATTGTAGCCAATATACCCTTCAATCCCAAGCGCTTTGACAACAAGTGTAGGGATCAAAGCAGAATCAACTCTCTTCAATATCGTTTTGTTTAGGATGCGGCAAAAAGCCTTAGAAAGAAAGGTGTAAGGGCATTACTGTAGAGGAAACGGAGGCATCGACGTATCACAATAGTCATTTTCTCATTCTTCAATCCAAGCCTATTTTTAGCGGGCCACCAAACAGTGAACACGTACATTGACACGTTAAGTATACAATATGTACTATTAATTCCCCAGCCTGTCAAAACGTTTCCAGACAGAGTAGTCACCTTTGCTCTAGAGAAGAGCTAAAACTTCTTCAAATTGATGATATTAAAAATGGTGTAATTTTGGTATTAAAAGCATTAGAATATTTAACTTTATGTGATGCAGCTGATCTAATGCAGCAAGTGAAATATGAGAAATTGGAATTTTGGGAACTGTTTAAAGTAATCCGCAAAAGAATGCAAACAGTTTTAACATTTTAAAAAAGGTTTTCCATATTTTGACAACTGTAACTTTAATTGACTTAAAACTTGATTTTGTCTGAAATTTAAATAGTAAACTCCTTAAAATATGACTCTAATGATTTGGCCAGAAAAAAGGGTACTACCATTTTTTAAGAATGGGGAGCTACTGATTGGCTTTGATAATCAGCTGACTGCTCTAAGCTAATCAGTCATGCCCAAGCCTTCCATTAGCTAAGATTTCTGAGGACTGGATAGGGAAAGAGGGAGGTCAAGTGATATGGGGGCACGGTCTTTGGGGTTTAACCCCTACAGGTGAGCCAGCATCAGGGAGCTCCTGGCACCATAACAACTTCATTTTGATTACTACAAACTAGTCCTTTCAGCAATACCAATCCTATTGAAAAAGACTTAGCAAGATTTTAGCTGAATCTCAGATTCTCAGAAAATGGACTTAGGAAAGGACTTCCGAAAAAACTTTAACAATTAGCTCATACCCAAAAATTATCAACGTGTTTGCGCATGAGTAGAATTAACACCACAAATACCAGCTGTGACTTTATAATATGTTCAAGTAACATCAAGTAACCTTAACTACGGAATTTGCTGGCGCTTTATAAATAATAAAATAATAATAATAATCATTATTCAGTTAAACCAATTAAAGGGCAATAGATACTTTAATAACACTGTAAGACAGTAACATGTGATAACATACTATATACACATGCACTATAATTGAAATGTCTATTTTGAACGCCCCTAAAGAAAGTCAAATACTGCAAAATCCACATTGAATACAATAGGTTAATGACACACCTGCCACCTATTACCTTCAGCCTATGATGTAATGAAAAATCAACTTTCTTTTGTCGTTAAAGGGGCTCTCTAAGCACAAAGACCACTACAACTTAACTGTCCAGAAGCTAACAGATGAACTGCAACTCCCAGAAACCTAAATCACACCATCATGTGCAGCAGTGGTTCTGCAGCAAAAACATAATAAGACATGTTCGAAGGGTGGGCTTGCGGAACAAAATGCATTATTATCTGAAAAGAAATCAAAATTAAAGGAACACTCCAAGCACGTTAACCACGACAACTCACTCTAGTGGTCATGGTGTCAAGGGTGGCACTGTCCCATATTAAGTAATCAAACCATTTAGATGGATGCAGCTTACCTGGGTTCACCAGGCATCTGTTCAACATCTTGTCTTGTGGGAGATGCCAGTTGTGTTTATACGCAGGGTTCTCCAAACTCTGGCTGAACTACAACTCCCATGATTCTCTGGCTATCTATTTCATTCAAAGAATCGTGTGACTTCAAGTTCCTCAACATCTTGAGGGCCAGAGTTTGGAGAACCCTGGTCTATAGCATAAAACATAGCTGTGTCGAGTACAGTGCTTTTTGGCTGAGAGCGCACTGAGCGCACTCAATCAACAACGCCGCAAGGCCCTGCTCAGTTCTACAGAGCTAGACGGATTGTCCTGCAAGAAAAGATTGGAAGCAAGGGCTCTGGGTGGGTGCCCGGCAAGGCCGAGGTATGTTGTCAAACCACGCTAAAATGGGACCGTGCGATGGCACTCATGCTGCCACAATCACTGCAATGGGCTGTAGTGGTTATGGTTCTTAGAGTGACCCTTTGACTAAAAAAAAAAAAAAAAGCGCTTTGGACCTAACTATAACAAAACATAAAGTGCACCAAACTTGTATGGGTGCCCAGAAGCTCTCATTTAATCTATCTAAGATTATTTATTTTATCTATTTTTTGAGGGGAAATAAACAGTGTTTCATTTTGGATGTTAGTAAATCTGATTAATAGAATCATACCAAGATATTGATGTATGCCTTTCTCAAAACAAAATATGTTGCTTTGTATTATTTCAACAAATATAATGCAATTTTTCTATATAATGCAAAATAGTATTTTATGGTGCATGCGTTGTAATTCTGCATAATTAATGCATAGATTCTTGTCAACTTTGCAAAACAGAGAATATATTTTACTGTTGATTTTTTTTATCCATTTAAACAAATGCCGTTTTCAAGCAATTCAGCAGAATTGTGGGGGTTGTATACAAAGGCTGGCACCCTATGGGATAATATTTCACTCCTGCGAAAGGTCATGTTCCCTCGCAAAATTACAGCGATACACCTATGTTATGCTCCAAAGTACCAGCAAAGTCACAAAGGAAACAGTAAATGTGTATTTATGCTAAAGTTTGAAGTTGTTATTTTCCTAACAATGCATAGGAAACCTTTAGGAAACCGTAGTTTTAAAAGGTCACTGAAATAAAGTTATCTCTGCAAGTTGAATAGAAATCACGTTAATCTCTTAAAGGGGAACTGTCCCTTCTCTGGGTATTACACCATTAAATAAAGTATTGAAACTCTGCTATAACGTGTGTTAACCATTTTCATGCGATGCTCCATTTTGTAATGCGTTTTAAAGATTTAGCAACTGACATCAAGTCCAGTTCAGTCAAGGCACAGCAAAGGCACACAATGCAAATAAAGCAGAAACATGGTTTCATTTCTTCTCTTCTTGTCTCTCTCCTTTGCAAAAGGTGCAAAGGAATGAGCTTATAACAACGACTGGCAAGTTTAAGGATGCCATATCCACCATGTTTTCAACAACACATGTGACTTAATAAATTCAAGCCTTTTAATGAGTTTGTCTTTTTTTTTTTTAAAGGGACACTATAGTCACCCAGATCACGTTATCTCAATGAAGTGGTCTGGGAGCAGTGGCCCTGTCCTTTTAACACTGCAATGTAAAATATTGCAGTTTTTTTTTAGAAACTGTAATGTTTACATTGCAGGGCAAAGTCAGCCTCTAGTGGCGGTCACTGCACTTACCAAGTGAAACTCAGTTACGTGATGCGGAAGCCCCTAGGATAGTGTTTAGGAGCAGAGAGGTGAGCTGTAAAGAGGTAAGTACTTTTATTTCACTAATTTGTATGGCACGTGGGTGATGGTTATTTAAACCTAGGGAAGAGGGACTACAGCATTAGGAAAACTCTATAGTGTTCTGTGGCGAAATTAACCTCGCCACGTGTGCCTGGAGAGGACTGCTTGCCAGCCTCTTGCAATGTGATTATGGTCCCTGGGAGGTTTGGCCCTTTAAATACAAGATTTGGGCACAATGGATTTTCGTTGTGCTGCTGCTGGACCTTTAACTCCCAGAGAAAGGATTTGTACTTTTAAATTGGCACTTTGGATGCAGTCGAAGTGCCGAAGTAGTCAAAGTGGCCGCCATTCGAAAACCGAACATGTGGTGGCTGCCATTTTAATTTAGTCGAACACGGTCAGCGGTGCGTGCCACTAAATCTATGGAACTAAAATTGGCTATGCATTTGCATTAACACCACTGACCCTTACCTTCTCAGGAACTTCGACGCTTCGGCTGGAATCAAAGTGCGTTCCACAATTCGAACACACTGTTAGACTGGGATATTTTCACGAACAGCCTCGTTCGTGCATTCGAATGGGACTTAGACATTTTTCTCTGTGAAATTGACCGACCGCACAGCCCAACTCTATGGAACTCTTTTTGGGCATGAAAATGTGCTTGCGGTCGGTCAAAGGTGACTTATAACTATCTCCCGAACAGCTGAACGGATTTGAATGATTTTTGGGTATGTTTGTATTTGGAATGTGCTAATATTAATATTGGATACATAGTTTGAGGGGTATGAAAGTTGGGTAAAAAGTATGTTTTAAACTGTACAGCTAATTGGGTTACCTCTCGGGCTAAGGGGAGGAGATGTGTGGGATGTAACCAGTGTGTGATTGGGTAATTCCTAATTGTCTGTAGGCGTCTCTCTTGCATGGGAGACTTGCATAAAAGCAGAGTGTGTGTCAGTAAAAGTCAGTCTTGTTCCAGCATTAAGCTTTGGCTCATGTGTGGATTATCAAGCTTGATAAAGACCCTGAGGGGTTGAAACGTCGCTGTGTGGCTGCTGGTTCTAATAAATTGCATATTTTCTGGAATTCGTTGGAGTGCCTGGATTATTTTCTACATTTTATATGGTTACAATTACATGTCTGTTAGTCCACCCATTGTACAGCGCTACGGGATCTGATGGCGCTATATAAATAATACAAAAAATAATAAAAATAATAATAGTCTACTCATCCTTTAGGCTTTCTCTTCCATTTGCACTGAGGAAAAAAAAGTTGCAGGGAAAACTGCAAAAGGAAGCGTCTGTCAATATCCCATAATAAAATTCCGTACAGATAATGTTCGTTATTAATTAAATCGGCTGGTGCAAATTAATCTTTATGGAATAGGAATAGGCGAAAGTCTATATCTAAAAGAAAAGTAGAATTGGATACAATAGAATACATCATTCAGCTTGAAGACCTTAAACTGTTATCAATTAATAATTGCAGACTTCGGTGGCAATTATACCAAACCATTAATTCCTGTCCCTCTATAATTAATGAAGACAAGCTTTTACATGGAGTTTGATAAACATGTAGACAATTAAATGTCTAATACATGTGTATATTTGCTTTATAGCCTAAATGATCTGTCCTGCATAAAGTTATGTTATGTTTGCCTACAATTAATCAGTTAATTTACTAACTTCTTCTTTTTTTTTTTTATCGAAATTGGCTTAGCGCCAGAGTACATTTATACGGACAGAAAATCGCCAATAGAGAGACGGTTATGACCTTAGCATATCGTCTGACTGAGTATACTTCATTTATTTGGATACAAACAGCATCGAGAGGGTGCCAGCGTTCATCTTATTTGTACAAAAGTTCAAATGACCACAATGCATATTTTTTTTTCTGCCAAAATGCTGTTATAGTGAAAGTAATGATACAATATAGTGATGCTAATGAAGGCATTTTTTTTTCTGCAGTGAGTTTTTGAGAAGGCCTCTTTTCTTGCTTTTCTGTTGGGGGTTTTTTTTTTCGTTTTTTTTTATGCAAGGTAGAGAATGTGGTATTTGGCACCAAAATTGCACATGAAACTAAAGGCTCCAGAAAACCGCATCATTGGAAACATAGTTTTGGTTTTCAAACTTACAAAGAGCCTGGCAATGTACGTTTGATCTCGAGCCTGCCAACACTTCAATCATATTAAACACATTTTTGGACTTCAGTGTAGTGTATCGAGCTATAGTGAAAAGAAAAAAGAAAAAAAGTTAATAAAGACACAGAAATGGTGTTCTGCTCGTTAGTAAGGAAAATATATTTCGCAGAGTTAACCTGGCAATGAAATGGTTAACTGCACCACACTCTGGATAGTTATGGACATATACACAGAGCATGAAAAGCACCCAGGTAACAAGATTTATTAAAGCAAAACGCATGTTATTTTGTTATCAAAATGCTAAGTGTTGGGAGGTATTCTATTGGTTTCTATGACTCAATTCCTCAGATAGCATCTGCTTCGCTATAGCTCTAGACAATAGTTTGTTTGGAGTTTAAGGGATTTTTCTTGTATTAAATTATATGGTTTGTGCCAATTTTGTCAGCAATTAAGATTAGGACAGTATTAAATGAATTTGGTTTGCGTTCTACGTTTTGGTTAAGATGCAGTGAGTCGTGACAGTTTAACGCTGGCTGTTCAATGCGTTTTCCTGTTAAACACTAGTATATTAGAAGTCTGGAGGCCTTCTGAGTATTTAGTATGTGCTGTAGTTGCTGTGATAATTCCTCTGGTAAGTGAAATTTAGTCAGAAGCACCAGTGGTGCAGCCAGTGCGTCCACTCTGGAGTCCCAGAGGGTTTGGGGGCCCTGCCACTGCTCTAAGGAATGAGTAGAGAGGTTTGGTAGTTTTGCAAATCAGACAGAATTTCACCGTCTGCTAAATAGTTCTCGCCCCAGCCACACAGACGCAGAGAAGCAAGTCCACACACAGGAAGACTGCACGTTTGCCCATGCAGGGCTCTTCAAGATGTAGCCAGGAGACTCCTGAGGCCGGGAGGCAGATAGAAGAGCCAGAGCCCAGTCAGAGCAGCAATGGAGAATAAGAATCCTATGCTGAGTTGTGGTCTAAATGGCTGGCTGTTACCACTGGCGAGTGGTGTAGTGAGGCAATTGGTAAAAGTCAGCCTAGCCAGAGCCAGCCTGCTGCCAAGAGAGTCAACTAAGAACTATTCGTTTTTCTTCATTACTGAAGTGAGGTTGGAGGGAATGAGTTGGGTCTTGGGGCAGAGCCAGTGTGGGTGACTAGGAGGAGAAAAAGAGGCACTGCTACTGTGTGTGTGTGTGTGTATATGTGTGTGTGTCAGTGTGTATCTGTGTATGTATCTGTGTATGTGTCAGTGTGGGTGTTTGTATATGTGTCAGTATGTGTGTGTATCTTTATTATGTGTATCTTTATGTCAGTGTGTATCTGTATCTTTTTAAAGGTTTGTTTGGACTTCTTGATATTGTATCTGGCTATTGGTAAAGCCGGTGTCTGTGCACCCTGCGCGTTTTATTATGTTCTCTATTTTATCGTTCCCTTTTTTCATAGCACTACACACAAAAACATACCTGCATTCAAATGCCAACACTAACACAAACACATCCCTGTATTCAAACACCCAGGATGGACAAATGGTAGATTCCTAACTAGCATCGTGGGAGTTGCTTGGCAGTTTAGGATCTGCATTTTGGCCATCCATGCTCTAGAGGAGGTCACAATAAATTCTTGCACCAGGGCCCTCTCTACATAAGTTCTACCACTGAATATTGAACAGACTTACAGACAGCTATGTATTCAGACATGATGAGCTGATAATAAAAACGACATATTTAGGAGACGGGCAGTAAGTTATTCTTAGCAGTTATTCTCCATCAGCTTCTAATGTGATAATGTACCTGTATATATATTTTTTAAGATAATATATTGTTAAAGTAAACTTATCATGACATGTTCACAATAATATGTTCACGCAGAGCTACCACCAAGACATGTGGGGACAATATGTTCTGTTAATGTTGATATCTCTATTGAAATACCCAAGAGCCCAGACTTCTGCAACGTATAAAATCCCTGATCAATCAAAAAACATATTGGTAAAGGCTTAATTCCTCTAGGTCCTTCTCAGTGTTGTGTTTTAGTTCCTAATTTCATTGCTACACTTTCACGGTGGATTCAGACCCTCATCACATCAAGGCACATCTGTTTTTTTTTTTCCTCATAGAACTTTAGCTGGGTCAGTTCAGGACAATATGTACACTATACTATTATTATTTTGGCAAAATGACTTTCTACCTCCATTTCCAGCAGACTTTAGATCACTAGAGTTCACTCCCATGTAATTCTTCAACAAATTACTGGGAATTAGGCACTTACACAGCTGTCACTGACCATATGATATGTTGACATTGTTATCTTCTCTGGTGGAGGGATTTGTGGACATTGGGTGGAATTTATAGGCGAGGTTTCTGAAAAGTGGTGGAAAAATGTAAAAGGAGAGAATTGTGCATGTTGGTTCCACTGGTTTCCATGGTGATTGTCCACTTTAAGTACTTCCCACAATTATGCAGGACACAAGACTTTGATCAGTCTCCCGACAGTCTAGGATATCTTGATCTGTTTCCCCGTGAATAGGTTCACCTTGGTTTCGAACCCTCTCTTGCCTCGCAATGTTGGTGTAATGTAAGGAAAAGTCTCGGCATTATTATGCTCATTTAATAAAAATAGTAAAAAATTATGCCAATGGTTGGCTGATTACTTATTTATTCATAGGTCAAATACTACTGCAAATTTAAAATTGCATTAATCTCTGCTTGAAACACACCGGGACATATAACAGTCACAGAGTGATACTACTAATTCAGCACTCATTTTTTTTTTTGTCTTCGGTTTTAAGAAAATAGTCTTTTTTTTATGTATACTCACCTCGTGATGCAAAGGTGAAACCACTAGCAGGGGAATACATTAAAAGTTAAACTAGACATATTTGCATAATTACAGTAACAAGAAAAAGCAATATATATTGTAATGGGATAGGCAAACTCTATTTAAGCGCCGTGTTAATTAGGTTTTATGAAACCTGCAAAACTGAATTCTCTACCAGGTTATGTCAAACTTTGTCAACACGTTGTTATTATGGAAAAGCATGAAATGCACAAACCCACAGTTAATTGGAAGCAATATTTGAAAGGCCACAGGAATCATTTGAGTTCGATAAACAGGAGTCAAGACTTGGTGTTTTATAAGCTATATAAAGTCCCTCTCTCTACGTTCACCATCATTATGTCTCTATATTATATCTGTGAATCAATGTCTCGAGCCCACGTGTGTTGCAACTTTCAAACCAATGTAACCCTTTTGTTTCCCAGAAGGCTTTGCAAGCATTGTTCTGTTACGTTTTTCATACTGCTGTCGAACCCGAAGCATTAAATTAATCAAAGATTGTCTAAGAAATACCGTAACTTTTGTTTTTCTTTTAAGGAAAAAAAAATGTAAAATTTGAATTCTAGTATAAGAGAACAGAACAGATGATGGAATGAGAACGAGCGCGTTATTTTCATAGGAGAAATTCATTGTAAAATATTCCCTAAAGGTTCTTGAGGTTAATTAGACTCATTTTGTATTTTGTAATACTCATTGTTATAAAAGTGCGTTTGTATTAGTTTTTCTGTATTGTTGTAAACAAAATGCTTAATGTAGACATAGCAAATCATTAGAAATAAAAACAAGAACATATGTTGAGTTGATAAGAGCAGAATTTTCTGTCATGCCATCAACCATTACCTCAGATGAAACCATTCCCTTTACTGGACTTACAGCGAACGTTGAAAGCCCACCAATGAACAGCAGGTGGACACTTCTACAACAGGATATCAACTAAGGACTACGTACAGCTCAAAATGTGAGGCCAGCATTTTACCCCACTTGTCTCCCCAATCCAACCCACTCAAAAACATGTGCAAGCACTCACATTATCCATTTAACTAATATAACTAATCTAGCTGCCTTCTCAATCCAACACATTCACTTGGTAACAGGCACATTTTTCCAAAAGTCTGATAAATTAATTAATGTGAGCCTGCCAGCTCTGAGGGGCCATGTCAGCTGACACCACAAGAAAGGCTCTGTTGATGGAGACCAAAAACCATGTTAGATGGTGCATCTGGCAGTGGGGTGGGTGATCCCTCTTCGCCTAGGTACTCAATCTCAGTCTCCATCTCCACATCCTCGGTTTTAGGGAAAGTGGCAGAGTTCCATACCCCATGGTCACTTATCTACAGGCTCATATGAATGTATAAAGTCCAGTGTCCAGATGCATTTATATGCATATATATGTATATGTGGGAGTGAATGTATAAGACTTGTATGAGGTGTCACAGTGTTACAATATGAAGGTATTAGAAAGTATAAGACCAGTGGAAGCTAGAAGAGAGAGACCAATGGAAAGTATAAATAAATAAGATATGAACACAGCTCTAACATTACCAGTGGATACTATGTGTGCTGCTATGTGTATCTAGTATGGTAAGGCAGTATGGCATTCTGAGGTTATTATTATTATTATTGCAATTTATTTAGCGCCAACAAATTCTGTAGTGCTTTACAATATTATTCCTGGACTTCCTGGAGTCATTTTATCTAAAGTGATTTGATGCACCTTTTATCAGGGCCTGGCCTGCACATGGAGTATAGGGGGTACAGGAAAATTGTAACAGCAGATTTCACAGCGATGTAGCAATATGTGCGGACACCGTGCAGAGGTTATTTTTTTCCATTACAGGTGCACTTTAAGAAATTGTTTGCCGATAGAATTCAGTTTTCACAAGGTATAGTCAGTTTCTCTTCCTCTTCATCAGAAAATGTTTTTGTTCTGGCTGACAAATCCATCTCAATGTGGCTGAAGCTACAGTTCTTTCTTACCTTATAATATATAACCCCAGTTCTCTTTATTCAATATCTGCCCAGAATACACTTTCTGTGAATGAGAATATTATGTGATGTTATTAGTAAAAGTGTTTGTGCCCAGGAATTTCAAGGTGGGAGTCGGAAGCATCTGCAAGGAGAGTCAATCAGCCTTACTGGCTCATTGGCTGAGAGCGTAAAGTGAATTCTTTCAGCCAACGAGAGCCTCTCTGCAACACCGCGCTCAGCTCAACATAGGAGTATCCAGGGGCAGAGGAGGTGGCAGCGGGCACCCGTTTCGACCCAGGTAAGATGTCAAATCATTCTTTACCAGTATGACTACTTACCTTGGGTGGATGCTCGAGCACTCCTTTGCCGTAATCACTAGCGCTAGCTGCAGTAGTTATGGTGCTTAGAGTATTCTCTTAAGAAGACAATATAGCAACATAGAAATGTATATTTCTTCTCATGCAAAGCATTCAATGAAGTGCACAAGTTCAGCAACCTTTTTCTGTTAAGTAAGTATTTTTAAAACACGGATTAATATTGCATTAACATATATCTAAAGGTAGAGAAATCCAAAATCCTTTTCATTGCTGTTGGTTTTTTAATGTCTCAATGCATGATTCATTTTAAAGATGTTCTAACCTAGATGAATGAGACCTTTCTTTTTTTTTTTTTTTGGCAACGTCTCTTAAGGTTTTGTTTATAGAAAAAAAAACCTAAGCAAGTCACAAGAGCATGTGTCATGTAAAGCTGGCTTCCGTTTGTTCTCGGTGAAATCTATATCCACATGACAATCTTACATAACTGTACAGATAACAGGTCTCTTTCATACCCGTCTGAGAAATCCCTTCTAAAATGGATTTCTGACAATTTGTTAAGATAAATATTGAGCAAATCTGAATTGCTAGTTCACTTTTTGTGAGGGATCTACGTGGACAATTAAATGAGTCAAATGATCAGCGAGATGGCGTCAATTATATTCCAGCCTAAAATAGACTCCTAGCAATGTGGGATTATTCAATAATATATTACATAGTGGGACTGACCAGTAGAGATTTGTCCTTGAACTGACATAAAACAGCAATGTGCAGCTATGTTGCACAGTTGCAAAACCTGGGGCTTCAGTCCCAAAGAAATATTAAATGATGGAGGTGTAGCCAACGTTACCTTAATAGCACAGTCCTCCTTCTACTATACAATACATACCCATCCAATGTTCTAAATCCTCGACATAACCAGGCAATATTGAATATGTTTACATTGCAGGGCTAAGTCCACCTGATGGCTGTAAGTATGAGAGCCACTGGTGGCATTGCTGCATTACTGACCACGTAAAACCCATAATAAAGCATCATATACGCACGCATACACATTAGGTCTCCAATACTCCTCTATAAGGAGTAATGGAGTTGAAATTGTGGAGGAGGACAGGCCATGAGGGGGGGAATCTAGGCACAAAGACAGTATAACATTAGGAATACAGATTTGTATCCCAAACACTACAGCAGATGTAGGCAACCTTGGGCACTGTATAGATCTCTGTTAATGCAGCAAATATCAGTGTAATGGCATGGGTCATTACGCGATCACACCAGAACTTCCGTGACAATTAGCCAGCCTAAAGAAAGGAAACTGTACTTTCAACATGTGTTTCTTTATGAAACGAGAAAAAAATAGTTGTAGTATAAATATAGGTCACAAACCTGCTGCATTTGATTGGTGGAGATAATCAAATTTGATGATCTTAGCCTCGGAGGCAACGCCAGGCAGGGACAGCTGCAGAGAGACAGGCACAGCTCTCAAAAAGAAGGTAAGCCTAATACCTTTTTAAAGAGATGCAAGGGGTGCTCGTTACCTTAACCGCTTCACCACTATAGTGTCAGGAATACATCTTTGTGTTCCTGGCACTTACTGTTCCTTTAATTTTGTAAATATATTGCCAACATTTCACAATTTACTGTTTAGTGAATATCTCCTTTTAGAGTCTCTTTAAATACCCTGTATGCTGTTTCACTAAAAAGTTGATATTCTGTAAATATTGTATAACACCATAACATTATGTAGCATGTGTTCATCAATCAAATTCTGAACACCAAAGCATTTCAAACAAAATGCGAAAATTTTTATTATAATCTTGGTAATTCACAGCGTTACATGAGCACAACGATGCAGATACTCATGGGAAAGGCAACAAAAGAATTAATATTACTGCACCTTCTTAAAATCCAACATAAATATGAAAAATTCTATCTTTTTTATATTTCTGAAAAATTATCATAATTTCAAAAAGCAATGCAAGCCTATTTTAAATATTGTTGTTAAAAATGCATAATCGTAAATGCTAGGATATTTTGGAACATACTTCTAAATGTGTCATTTTGTAAGAATTTAGTATTTACAAACACAATATTGGTTTGTCAATCCCAACGTGACAGTATCAATAGACTCACAACCAGCTACACATTTCAGTTGCATTGAAGATCAGACATGAAAGGGAAAGAAAAAGCAGGCTCCTTGTTTGCTTATCAATAATACAGCAATTAAATGAGATAGATCTAACATCACCTTCTTAGGCTCACATTTCAAGACTAACGTTATAAAAAAAAAGAGATATTAAAGAAAAACCAGAAACATAAGGACAGCAAGGGAAGAATAATTTCAAAACAACGCGTTAAAAGCAAGCAAGTCGTAATTGTTTATTAATACAAAAACAAATCCCTACTTAGGTATCCATTTAGTTATGCACTTCAATCTGATGAGTAGGGAAATGAAAATTGAACTGCAAAATGTATGCAAAAAGTGCTATATTTTAAATAAACTCTTACTCCAGCCAGGGCTGGTGCAAGGATTTTTGCTGCCCTAGGCGAACTGCCATAGACTTCAATGGGCAGGCGAATTTTAAAACACACAGGGACTCTTTCTGGCCAAAATAGTGATGGAAAAGTTGTTTCAAGGGGACTAACACCTGGACTGTGGCATGCCGGAGGGGGATCCATGACAAAACTCCCATGGAAAATTACATAGTTAATGCAGAGTCTGGTTTTAATCCATAAAGGGCATAAATCACCTAACATTCCTAAATTGTTTGGAATAACGTGCTTTAAAACATCAGGTATGATGTTCTATCGATCAGGTAGTGTAAGGGTTACGCCCGCTTCACAGTGACAGACCAAACTCCCCGTTTAACGCATCGCAAACAACCGCAAACAGTCCATTTGCACAACCGCAAACTCCCCATTTGCACAAGGTTGGATACCAAGCTAGCCATGTCCCGTTCCTTGTCCTCACTGATGTCATTGAAGGTCTCTTCCTCCACCCAGTCATGTACAACACCAAGGGTCCCCGAAAGGTGACAACAAGTCCCCTGGGATGCCTGCTGTGTTTGGTCTTCCACCTCTTCAAAGCCACCTTCCTCCTCTGACTCCTCTTCTTCAGACTCCTCTCTCTGCGTTGCCTCTCTCTGCATTATTATAAGGTGTGTTAAGTAGTACTATTCCGATCAGTGTAATCCCTGTTACGTCCCCTATCTGGGGACGTGTATATAAGGCATCGATTTTAGGAAGCGGGAGATGGAAAAACATGCTTGGTCGGTCCTCCTACTTCAAATTTGGGGCACTGCGCGTGCAATCTAATGTGCCACCAGATAGAAGTGGTGTGTTAAGTAGTACTATTCTTATCAGTTTAATCCCTTTTACGTCCCCTATCAGGGGACGTGTATATAAGGCATAGATTTTAGGAAGCGGGAGATGGAAAAACATGCTTGGTCAGTCCTCCTACTTCAAATTTGGGGCACTGCGCGTGCAATCTAATGTGCCACCAGATAGGAGTGGTGTGTTAAGTAGTCCCCCTCATCAGGCTTTTTTAGTCGAATGTATCGCCCACTGTCAGTCCCTTCGGGATCCATCCCTCATTCATCTTAATAAAGGTGAGGTAATCTAGACTTTTTTTACCTAGGCGACTTCTCTTCTCAATGACAATACCTCCTGCTGCACTGAAGGTCCTTTCTGACAGGACACTTGAAGCGGGGCAGGCCAGAAGTTCTATCGCAAATTGGGATAGCTCAGGCCACAGGTCAAGCCTGCACACACTTTTCAAGTTTAGGGTACGTGGCCTCTGAACACTGGGCATTATTCTAGGGCCAAAGGGAATCACAGAACCACGACCACGACAGCCCCTGCGGGCTGGCCTGCCTCTGCCTGTCATTTTTTTTTAGATTAGTGGTACTATGAGTGCAAGCTACTGTGACAACAGAAATGAGTGGCACTGGTGTGACACTGTGCCCTGGCAGGCCCTGAAACGCACACTCGTGAAGGAAACTGACTGCTATTATATTACAGTCCAAAAAGTTTTGTTTTTTTTAAATGCAAGCTATTGTGAAACAAACAAGGAAAAAAGTGGTAAACCGCGCCCAAACAGTACAAGTAATAATAAAGATGTATACATACAAATGTCCTATAATAATGGATGTATGGAACCTTCAATAAAAAATACAAAACAATAATAGTGCAGTATATCAGGCAAGTAAGAGTAGTTAAAACTTATAAAAGACTAACTCACACTTTGCAGAGATACTCAGAGCTCTGCCGTATAGCGCCTAGATGGTACAATCCCCGTCTCAGGATGTCAAGTGATGGTGCAGTGCGAGGTCCAATCCTCCACAGTAGTATATGGAAAAAAATAGAGATAGGATCCAATAGTATAGTATGTATTGCAAACAGTGTTGGTAAAAAAAGAAGGAAAAGTATCCTACTTACAGATTTCAGAGCAAATATCTTGCTCTAGTATGTACAGCATACGGTGGTATAATCCCCACCAACGGATATATATCAGGATTCAGGAAAATCAGGAACAGCAAATAAAATAGTAAAAACTATAACTTTATTTAAATATAAAATATGTCTATAATAGAACAAATTGATATAAAATCAACTACTTAACGCGTTTCGCCCAGTCTAGGGCTTCTTCAGAAGTATCAAGTCCAAGTCTGGGTAAAATCCGCTTATATAGGTGTTCCTGATTGATGAAATTTAGTCCTGGTGTGATTTCGCTTCCTACTTCCGGGTCGCGCACGTTGCCTGGAAGTGACGTCATCGTATCTTTCCGTGGCATGCTGGGACATGTAGTCTCCCGCCGTTTGTGTTGTATGCAACACGGAAGTGACGTGGGTATGGCTCCTAATGCCTTATGGGGCATGTAGTTCGTATTGTCCTCTTTCCCATAGGTACAATTTCGTCACCCGGAAGTGACGTATCGCAATGCACCGTACCATGGGATTTGTAGTTCGGCAAATTGCCGATATAGAATACAGTGTATACGGAGGGGAAAAAAAGCTATTGTGACACCAGTGAGTGAGTGGTGGCACTGGGCAGGCCCTGAAACGCACACTAGTGAAGGAAACTGACTGCTATTATATTACAGTCAAAACAGTTTAGTTTTTTTTAAATGCAAGCTATTGTGACACCAGATATGAGTGAGTGGTGGCACTGGGCAGGCCCTGAAACGCACACTAGTGAAGGAAACTGACTGCTATTATATTACAGTCAAAAAAGTTTTGTTTTTGTTAAATGCAAGCTATTGTGACACCAGATATGAGTGGTGGCACTGGGCAAGTGGGCACAGTATACGCTGCGAGCCTGACACACACGCTGGCAGACAACTAACTGCTATTCAATCTATTACAGTCAAAAATTTATTTATTTTTTTTAAATGTACACTACTGTTACACCAGATATGAGTTGCACTGGTGTGACACTGTGCCCTGGCAGACCCTGAAACGCACACTAGTGAAGGAAACTGACTGCTATTATATTACAGTCCAAAAAGTTTTTTTTTTGTTAAATGCAAGCTATTGTTACACCAGTGAGTGAGTGGTGGCACTGGGCAGGCCCTGAAACGCACACTAGTGAAGGAAACTGACTGCTATTATACTACATTAAAAAAAAAATGTTTTGTTTAAATGCAAGCTATTGTGACACCAGTGAGTGAGTGGTGGCACTGGGCAAGTGGGCACAGTATATGCTGTGAGTCTGACACCCAGGCTGGCTGGCAGGCAGGCAACTGCAATTACATAACACAGAAAAAAAAAAACAGACGGATGTTCTAGCCCTAAAAAGGGCTTTTTGGGGTGCTGTCCTTACAGCAGAGATCAGATGAGTCCTTCAGGACTGTAGTGGACACTGAATACACTAGCCTAGCTATCAATTTCCCTATCAAATCAGCAGCAGCTACACTGTCCCTACTCTCACTAAGAATGCAGCTTCACAATGAAGGTAAAATGGATGCTGTCCAGGAGGTGGGAGGGTCTGGGTGGGAGGATCTGCTGCTGAATGGCTGGAATGTGTCTGCTGACTGTGAGGTACAGGCCAGGTTCAAAGTTTACTCAATGATGACGAATAGGGGTCAGACAGAACAGCGCATGTGTTCGCCGTCCGTGGCGAACGCGAACAAGCGATGTTCGCCAGGAACTATTCGCCAGCGAACAGTTCAGGACATCACTACTCTTTGGTTATTGGTTTTCATTCAATCAAACTTGATCCCTCTCCAAAATATGTCAAGGGACAAAGAGAGGCAAATAGCTCATTATCATAAAGTATTTATAGGTGGGATTAACCCATACAACAACGAAAAAAAAGAGATACAATATAAAATTATAGCTTAGAATTCACAAAACAGTGAAAGGTAGAAACAGCTCATCAGATACATGCATCAGATACCCTCCGGTATGGCCAGCAAGTTAACAGAACTAATATTGTCCAATAATCTATCAAACACACAAACAAAACCATTATAAAATGGCAGGGTAGCAGGCTTGGGAGACTCCTAAAAGCCAAGCAATAATAATAATAAAAAATAATTACCTTTATACTATAATTTAGAAAAAAAAAAGTATTGTTTTCATTGAGTTAAGAAAAAAATATAATGTAATTTCCCTCTTGGGGGGAGTTAAGACATACAAGATGCAATGAGAAATGTATCTCCGTTCTCTGTAAGGTAGTTCCACTTTGTGTTATTGAGTTTTGTCGAGAGCTAGCTAGATTTGTACTAGTTCAGCATCAAGGTAGAGGGGGGTTCTGAGACTGTGTTGTGGTTACTATGTGGTATTTTGTCGCGTAAGGTACTGTTTCGTGGTGATTTCAGTCTTTGATGTGGAGACTCTGCTGTCAATCTTTCAGTGACATTAGCCTGCTAACTTTATCTTTTTCTACCAGTGTCTTTATTGCTTAAGTATCGCTGAGAAGATCTACTGTACTTTTAAGAGCTTGATTCATCATAAGACACCCTAACCAAGTGCATGTCAAGCTCATGCAAGTGTCTCATGGTCTATGGCTTGGGCAACCCACAGGTTTAGACAGTGCCTAGAATCATGGATTTGTTTGGCACCATTAGTCATTCCTGTGTGAAGAATGAAGGATGGTGGGCACACAGGTAACGTGCGTTAGACCCTCTAGGATCCTAATCTTTCTCTGGTATATACTTGATTTGTTGCAGAAAATGGGAAACTGATAATATATCCATTAAAGGCTAATTGACTGCACAATAAGAGTGAAGGGAGTCCTAAATTGTTATCCTACACAGGGCCCTGTGTAGAATTAATCTGATACCTTACTGAAAACTTTGGGGATCTATTCACAAAATACGCAATGATGAAGATAAAATTAGACTAAATTAAAGAATGAATATTAACCAATATATAGCTAGTTTGCAGTCATATCTATTCACAAAATACGCAATGACGAAGATAAAATGAGACTAAAATTAAGAAAGAATATTAACCAATATTTAGCTAGTTTTCAGTCACAAATGTTATTAAGTTAGAACAAAATCAAGTGAACTATACATTTTCAATTAATTCAGTTCATTTTTACAAGTTTATCTAATTTGTTTCTAATTTGTAAACCCCGCTAAGCTGAATTGCTCAAATCGGGGGTAACACTGCTCCCCCAGCACTGTGAGGAGTCTCCAGGTAACGTCAGTTAACAAGTGAGTAGGCACTGAATAATGAGTGTGAAGTGACCCCTGCTAGTGAGACTCACATTTAACCCTTGGATTACCATGATACGGAGGTCAAGCTTAGTCGAATTCCAAAGATGATGAGTTATTGCTGTATCCTCCGCGTATGACTCTCTGCCCTCAACACAAACTGCTGTTATTGGCAATTACAAGGTATATTTTGAGACAAATCGTTAAATTAGGAATGTACAGTAAAAAAGAAAAAAACATTTTTACAACTTAGAAAAAAGTTTTAAGAATATTGTTTACTTTATGTTTGTCCTAAGAGAATGACAGTAAAGTAATCACATATTAGATATGCAAATAGATGTTCAGTTCTCAGATTGTGAAATTATTCAAAAGATTAATTATTCATCATAAAAAAAAATACCCATTAATAATTCTGGGAGATAATAGCTTTTTTTTTCTGCATACATGTATATTCAATACTTAATTTAGTATTTATGATCTATTAAGTTATAGTAAATTTATATAAGATGATAAACAAACTTAAATAGGAATATACTTGTGATCTTGTGTACACAGCCAGAACATGTCCCATGATTCCCATAAAAAAGTAGGGCTCTCTCATATGCGGACCCAGAGACTGTCTCGGAGGAAAGGGAAATTAATGCACAGAAAAAAAAGTGTCTGAAAAGATGTTAACTACTGCAGGGGGTAAATATGGATGACAGCCGCTACAAAACTTGCCATATAATCTATATAGGCATTGCAACCCCAGACTGGAAAAAAAAATATCAAAAACTTTATTACAACTCATTCATTCTAAATAAATCTGAATAGATAAAAGGAGCTAGCAAGCTCTTGAAATATTGTTTTGACTCAAAATCTTTTTTTTCTCAAGACTGGAGCTGTGGTATAGTTTCTTCTTTTAGAAGTTGTATCGGTGATTGGACAGTAGACTAAGTGGCACTTTAAAGGACCACTATAGTCACCCAGACCACTTCAGCTCAATGAAGTGGTCTGGGTGCCTGGTCCTCCTGGTTTTAACCCTTCCGATGTAAACATAGCAGTTTCAGAGAAACTGCAATTTTTACATTGCATGGTTAATCCAGCCTCTTGTGACTGTCTTCCTGACAGCCGCCAGAGGCGATTCTGCGACGCTTGATGCGAAAATCACATTAAGGACGCAAAACGTAATGCTTTCCTATGGACTGCTGTTTGAATGCGCGCGGCTCTTGCTCTTGCGCGCATTCCACTCCACTCGGGAGCTGACGTCGGCGAGGGAGGAGAGGTCACCAGTGCAGAGGAAGCCCGGCGCTGGATTAAAGTAAGTGGCTGACGGGGTTTTAACCCCTTAAGCGCCAAGGGAGGGGGTCCCCGAGGATGGGGGGGTCCTAAGGATGATAAAGTGTCAGGAAAACGAGTTTGTTTTCCTGACACTATAGTGATCCTTTAATGATATAAACTTCAGCAATGGGACATGAAAAGCCATTGAACTAGATTGCTTTTGTATTTAGCTCTTAAATGTCAAATGTAACAAAACATATATATTTTTTTACTTATCCAGCTGTAATTATTTCTTATAAACATTATAATATTTTTGCAATTGGTAAATACATCATATCTGTACTCTTTCCCTTTTAATTATCCACTTAAAGATATGCGCTAAGCACCATAACCACAACAAGCATGCTGAAGTAGTTATGGTAAGTTTCTGCTGCTGTCCAATGTTAAGGAGTCAAAACAGAACATACTTATTTTACTCCATAAGAACCAGTAATATATTTTTTTCGTTTTTTAATAATCCTATTCCGTAATGGAATGTCCTACGTGACTGATGACTATATCGCAGCATAGATCTGAGTATATACTAAAATATATATGGGACACAATACAGGAATACAGGAATTCTGTATCAAGGTGGAAAAGTGTGGAAGGTCTTTTGTTGTCAAGATGTACTTTTAAAGGCTTAAAAGTACATCTTTTTTCCTGTAAACAGTGAATCTTCAAACCTTCACCCAGCTCAGCTATATTGGATTTTGTCTGATTTCCAAGTCTCAAATGTTCACTATTTAGAGCCAACCCTATTTGTTCTTCTCAACCAGTGCCTGCATAATGCCATACAAAGTTCAAAAACAAAATAGGATACAGTTGGACCTCACAGGCAACCTCGTTAACATATTCTTTACTTAGAAATGTTACGTAAATCACAGAAACTCAGGATTATCAGTTCCCTTAAACACGGAAAGAGTATTGAAATTATATGTAAAAGAACATTTCAAGCCTCATAACCACTACAGCTCGCTGTAATGATTTTTGGGCCATAGTGCCATAGTGCCCTAGTGCCCTCGCCCCCCCCATTGTATGGAGTCATTCCTCTATTGAATGGTGTGACTTTGTCGCTCTGCCTCCACTAATCATTAGGTGAGAGCTCATTGGGTGAGAGCGTCAGTTAATTACTCTCAGTCTATGAGCTAGTGGGAGTTCTCCGACTCTCAAGAGATCGTAGTGGAGGCATCAAGCAATCCCTGGCAGGTTCCTGGTAAGAAGTCAAATTGTCTTCGAAAAAAAAAAAAAGGTTAGAAAAAATGGTTTGACTTTTTACAATGGGGGTGCCAGGGCACTCCTGGCACCAATGACACTACGGCAAGCTGAAGTGGTTATGGTGCTTGGTGTGTTTCTTTAACTAATGCATGAATTAAAGGAATTACAAATTTTAAGCCAGAATTGTTGAACTGGAAAAACAATCTAGCTCAGATATTTTTGTAATTGTCACGGCGCAGGGGGTTCGTATCGAGGCGACAGCCCCTGATCAGTGCGGTCGCGCCGGTACTTCAGACAAAAGTAAGTCCCTGATCGGCACGGCCACACATGACCAGGGCGGTCGCGCCAAAAAGGGAAAGTTTAACTCACCTGGATCGCGGCAGAGTGCAGCAACGGGTCACGGCTGGTGCAGCGTTCTAAGGGACGCCGGCCACTGCGGTCCCATTCTTACTGATAAAGAGCACACTACCCACATTAAAGATGGTGCTGGCGTGTGGGTGATGTCACGATGTCGACATACACGCACGCTTTGTGGTCAAAGGCCATGTTCTGACCAATCACAGCACTGAGAGGCATATTTAAACCCTGTATGCCTTTTCTCAGTGCCCTGTCATGGTTTCCACAAATTTTATTTCAGTTTGTGTAACTGTTTTGCAGGAAAAATATGAAGGGAAAAATAAATTTAAAAAAGATTGCCACTTTTTCCTTCTCCAATCGAGTACATTGGGCTCCCTTAGTGTGGTTCCACCTGGATGTTCCCCGGTCATCCCAGTCTTTCTTGGCAATTTTAACAGAACATAAAAAAAATAAAATCATAGTTTATAAATAAAATACAGAACATGTTGTTTCCATGCTAAACACTCCAGGTGCAAGAATACATTTGAGAGAGCATAATTAAAAAATAAATCATCTGTGTTTTTTATTTTTAGTGCCAAATCCATGTTCTTTGCAGAAACTGTAAAACAACTTCCACTCTAGCTGCACTCCTCTATTTACCTCTTCCAAGAGGAAGAAGACAATCGAACAGGAAACCATTAGAACTGGTTTTGAATTGAAAACACCGATATGCAAGCACACAGTTGCATTCCATCCATGGAAAGAGATAAGCTTCTTGCGTATGCAATGAAATGCTGCTCACAGTGCTTGAATGTTGGATTTGTTTCATTCCCTTTGGTCACACAGCATGATGTCATTGAATGATATTCACATTCATACACCCATGCAAA
Source organism: Pelobates fuscus (assembly GCF_036172605.1). NCBI lineage: Eukaryota > Metazoa > Chordata > Amphibia > Anura > Pelobatidae > Pelobates > Pelobates fuscus. Next base: position 24,577,762 of record NC_086324.1, on the reverse strand, counting down.
GTAATTCTCTCACTAAAGAAAATAGGATACTTGGGACGAGCTATGCAATTTCAAGGGAGATATGGGCAGGGCATGACTAGCCATAAGGTGATCGTAGGCAGCCACCTAGGGCCCAGGAATTAAAAAAGGTCCGGAAACCAGTGGCAGAACTTCCACTGGTGCAGCTGATGCTGCTCCAACAGGGCCTGCAAGCTTAGGGGAAGGGGGGAGGGGGGTGGGGGGAGCACCGTCAGGTGAGCCTAGCACTCAGAATAATAGTGAAGAGGGAAATCCAGGACCAGAGAGGAGGGACAACCCGGGCCAGACTCCCATCGGACTCAGCCAGAATGTACTAGACTCCAGGGAAGCTACTCTCCTGTACCAACAAAGTATGCAAGCAGGATGGTGGCTAAAATATGTAAATTGTGATATGTGTGTATGTCAGTGTGTGTAGATCTGTGTGTGTATGTATTTATGTGTTGTATGTATGTCTTTGTGTGTATGTGTCACCGGTTTGGGTGAGTGGACTCAGTATGCAGAGATTTTATACGGACACAGTCAAACCTAAAAGGATTTATTTTGAAAACAAATATATACAATGAAAAAGTCCCAATGCAAGTATAAATGGTAATAAAGCAATTCCTTCATACAAAATAAAAGTCTTAAAGGAAAAATAAAGTTCCAGCACTTGGCAAATGAAGGAAGACTTGATTGAAGCTGTAGTTGAATTGCAGGAGATAAATCAAAGCTGGAACAGCATTGCAGGAGTTAGCCAAAGTTGAGACATCATTGCAGGGGTTAGTCAAGATTGAATCAGTGTTGCAGAGGTTAATCAAGGTTGATACAGCATTGCAGGGGTTAATCAAGGTTGAAGGCAGGTTCCAAGCAGGCACGAGTTGATTCAGGGAATCCATAGGTAAGGATAATCAACTCACTTCAGTCAGGCGCTGGCTCTGTACTCCAGGGAACAACAAAACAACTGAGCACAGAACCAAGGGTGGTCTGTGCTTAAATAGGGAAAATGGAATGGGAGCCCTCCAATGAGGAGGGCTCTAAGGGCCTATATAAGGGGAAGGCTCCTCTGGGTTGGTAGGCGTTCACAAATAGAGTACCAAAGGATATTATCTCCTGTAAGTTATTATTTCTCGAAATTATTTTTCACAATATTCACTTGCATTTTTGCACATATTGTATACTTTGTTGAGTGTGTTTATATATTGTGTATGCACTCTTTTACACTTTTTTGACACTTTTGATGCACTTGTTCACACTTTACATTTTTTAAAGGTACAGCGCACATTTTTATTTTTATTTTTATTCTTAAGGCGTTCACACCTGTCTATGTGGGCGGGACGCTATGTCAGTTTGTCCAATTAACTTGCAAACTTCCATGCTGCTTCCATGCTTGCTGAGCTGGATTCCCAGAGCTTGTCAGCCTAAGGGTATCCTGGAGCAGCATGGGCAACACACAGCACAAATCACCCAACATGCCCACAGGAGGGGAGGTAGGGGTAAGGGTAGACAGGGCAGGCCTTCTGGAAACAGGACAGGCAGGGCAGGCCTTTTGGAAACAGGACAGACAGGGCAGGTCTTCTGGAAACAGGACAGGCAGTGCCGTGTCAGTATGTGTGCTGTCTGTATGTTTATGTGTTATCTATGTGTGCCTATGTTCTCTCTGTGTGTATATGTGTGTATCTGTGCATGTGTTATTTGTGTGTGAATATGTATTATATGTGTGTATATATTTGTCAGTGTGTGTATATTTGTACATATGTGTATATGTGTACATGCATGTGTGTCCGTGTGTGTGTGTGTGTATCAGTGTATATTTCAATGTGTATGTGTGTATGTGTATATGTGCATACATCCCAGCAATCAAACCCTAACTCTACATACAAACACATTGAAACATAAACACTACACACAGGTACGTCACTGCTTTCGAATAGCAACAGTATATACAAACACACAACTGCATTCAAATGCCAACACTACACACAAATACATACATACATACCTTCAAACATAATTACATTCAAACACAACCGCTCTGCAAAGGTTGCCACATGGTAGATCCCCAGATGGCAAAGCATTGTGGGGGTTGTACGAGAGGTGGGGATCTTGCACCAGAGGCCTCTCTACATTAGTTCAACCATTGCCTGGAACCATGGGCTTGCTTGGCCTCGTTTACCATTCCTATGTGATAAATGAAGGTGGAGCTAAACTGATAACCTCCCTGGGGCTCTGTGGGATCTTAATAATTATCTGAGCAAGGAATTTTCAGAGCTTTCCAGTTCTTCACTGGAGAACATTTATTTTTATTTTTTTATCCTAGAAAGGAATAAAACTAAAATTGGAACCAAAGGTCTGTATTGAAGAAGTGGGTAGTTTTTAAGGAAGAGAAAACTGTTGAGTAATGAATGTTCTTTAAACAGGAAGACATCTGATGAACTCACCTTAAATTTACAGTTTTGTTGTTTGTTTTTTTTGTATTGTGTAACAGAAATACCTGGAAATAGTCAATGTCTTCATTACCAGCTTTGTTTAGTCTCAGTTAATAACAGTTTGGGCCATACCGAGGTGTTGTTGAATCTGTTGGACTCAAGCTGCTCTTCTGGCATATATTGCCACCTGTCACCTCTCCCAAGCAGGAGAAGCAACAGGTGGCACCTTATTTCTGACACAGGGCTGCTAATTATTTTTAGTCCAATCTCATGGGTGGAACAGTAAGGCTGACCTGGTTTCTGCTCCAGGTATACAGAGCAGCACACCCAGAGCACTACAGTGGGAGGTTACAAAGTCCACCCATCACTCACTCCCACCAGAAGCCAAGAAGCAAATCATAGGTATAAGAACATTGTGTGTGTTTGTGATTGTGCGTGGCTGGTAAGCGTCTGTTTTTGACTGTGTGTGAATCTGTATGTAATTGTGAGTGGCTGTATATAAGTTGCATGAGAATGTGTATGTAAGCTATGGGAAAATATACCAGATTAAGGACATGTTGAGATACATTGAGGTGATATGGGGGAGATTTACTAAGGAATGTAGTGAGATGCGCTGGAAGAGACATGAAGATGCCAGGAGGTAGGATTTGGTAGGAGGTGGGCCGAGCAGTGTCCTTGTAACCAGACAGAGTACAATGATCAGTCTGTAGTAAAAGATGCATAATCCCATATTTTAACAATAATTACTAATCTCATATTTTTTTCCTTTTTGTAGGATTAATCAATATGAAAGGTTTCATCAAAAACAACTACCGTATTTATCGGTGTATAACACGCACCTCATTTTAAGAAGGAAATTCCAGGAAATTTCCCCCCCTCCCATAGTATTCCCCCCTGCCCATCCCATAGTGTGTTCCCCCCCTTTCCATAGTATTCTTCCCCCCTCCCATAGTATTCTCCACCCCCTCCCATAGTATTCTCCACCCCCTCCGATAGTATTCACCACCCCCTCCCTTAGTATTCTCCCCCCCCTCACCCCATAGTGTCCCCCCCGCTTTTCATAGTATTCTCCCCCCCTTTCCGTAGTATTCTCCACCCCCTCCCATAGTGTTCCCCCCCTTTCCATAGTATTCTCCCCCCCTTTCCATAGTATTCTCCCCCCCCTCCCATAGTATTCTCCCCCACCCCATAGTATTCTCCCCCCCTCCCATAGTATTCTCCCCCCATAGTATTCTCCCCCCTCCCATAGTATTCTCCCCCATAGTATTCTCCCCCCCCTCCCATAGTATTCTCCCCCCCTCCCATAGTATTCTCCCCCCCTCCCATAGTATTCTCCCCCCTCCCATAGTATTCTCCCCCCCCCCCTCCCGTAGTATTTTCCCCCCTCCCATAGTATTCTCCCCCCCTCCCATAGTATTCTCCACCCCTCAGGTTCCGGTTTCCGGCGGGACTGAAAGGAAGTGTGCACAATTGTGCACACTTCCTTTCAGTCCCGCCGGAAACCGGAACCTGAAATTGAAGTTCCAGTACCGCGGTGCGCGCTGTGAAGCCGGCCCACGCTTCAAGACAGGTAAGTAAATATGGGATATCGGCGTATAACACGCACCCATCATTTTCCCCCTATTTTCACATCGTGTTATACGCCGATAAATACGGTACTTTTTCAATAAAGATATTTTTCAAAAACATATTACAAAGGTAACATGGGAGTTATGGTGAGTTGGCAGACCCTTCCTGTCTCATTTGTGTCAAACTATTTTTCCAAAGGAGCAATTTTAGTCTATTTTTATTCACATCTGTTGTCAACATACTGTTTAGCGAATAGACCACAATGGATTATTCTTTTGAGTCATCTAGAGGGTTAAATGTCCACTTCCTTATGGTATGCTAATTTACATTTTGTCCTGAAAGTGCTGAGTGAACATGATTTGCAAAATGAACGGGTAATGGGTAATCATGAGTGGCCAGGCTTGTGTGATGGCCAGTGCGCATGCACACCAGACATTTTTAGGCAGGACTTACCACATCACCACTTATACTCACCGTGTAATTGGTATGCCCTCTCCAGTCCTGCCCCCTTGTTGTTCCACTTTGATTTTGGGAGGTAAGTGGACGTCATGAGTCTGGAGGCACACCATAGGATGCCTAACAAGGAATAGCCTGACAGGGCCGGGCTGCAGGACAATTATCTGCCAAAGACTTGCCCTTTTGGTCGCTACATTGCTAGATCCAGAGGTTTCCTAGAATAGTCAGTCTCATTCAGGTCTACATCTGTTTGTTAATATAATCCATAAAAACAAGACCAGAAGAGGAACTGAAACATTTGAACATGGATTCGACATCTCAACATGTTGGGTGCATGTACATAGGTTACACCAAATTCATCCTACAAAGGGAATAGGGAACTCAAAGCTTTAGATGGAGACATAGAGGCATTAGGTGTATCTCACTGCAACCGGTAAAAGTGAGGTACAAGTAGGCGGAGAAGGAGGCAAGTTTAGGATGCAGGCACATACATTGCCCAACAAAGGTAGAAGATGGTGTAGAGCTACACTCCCATTTGCCAATCTTAGGGGATCTATCATTTCCCAACATTGAATTATAATGAAAACTACAACAGGGACCAGCTAAAGAAACAAGGACAAGGGGGATTAGAGAAGTAGGAGCATAAACTAATCTATCAGAAAATGAAACTGAAAGTAGTCCAGGTGGGGAAACTCATTCCAGTGTATGATTTAAACAGTTAAATATGTATCTTGATCAAAACCTCATGGTTAAAGCCAAGGGCCTATTCACATGTATTTTTTTTTCTAGTTGAAAGTAAATCAGGCTCAGCTATAGGTACTCATTCGGGATTATATCATCTGCCTATGAACTATTAAGCTTGGGAAAAACATAGCATCTGATTATGGGCAACATTATCCAAATCCTTCAGACTTTACGTGGTTTAAAACACACATGAAAATGAGCCAGGGCAGTTGACCTTTGGCTTTGGTTTTGTTAGACTAATAGCCAAGCTTTAGGGTATTCAGCCAGTATGGGTGATTCAGGGTGTGATGCTATAAACATCCTTAACCCTTTGTTTTCCTTGAGGGATACATTGTTAACTGATTTCCTGCTAAGCAAAACAAGAGTCTCCAATGAAGCTGGAAGAGGAATTGTGAAATAGATGCTTCTACGATATAATTTTGTTATTCTTTTTCTTACAGTATGATGTTGACGTTTACGTCTCAACGGTATCAGATCGTGGTGGTGCTATATCCTATTCTTGTCTATGGAGTGAAATTAAAAGTGCCTTATGGAACAGCACTTTCCCCCCACCCTCCACCCCCTCCCCAACGTGTCAATTTTATAAAAGCACATGGCAAAAAAAAAAATGATATGTACATTATATTTCTGGGTTGTACTAATTATTGAATATCACTTTTCCCTTAAAAAAAATGGATCTGTTAAATTCAACAGAAATCGCTTTGAAAGGTTATTTATTTCCATTCTAAATGATGGCACTTACCTAGTGTAGGTAGGTTGCAGAGTAGCGTAATGTATGTACTATTGCAGAATTGAAAAGCCCATTCATTATTGCCTATTATTGGACTATAACGCTTATCATTCACAGTCAGCCTAATGAGTGAGGATTTTGGGAGTTGTAGTCAAAATAAAGGGCATAAAAACCTATTTTTATAGTTACATCCAGTTTGTTGAGGCTCACATTGCTCCTGCTCATCCATGTCCAGAACTTTCATTTCAACACACATACCTGTCCATCATTAGAAATAAACTTTATTGGTGGCTACATTGATACTGATTGCACAAATGTTTATCAAGTGAAGCGTGTTTGAATGTGTGCACGCAGAGTTTCAGGCCTTCTTTCCAACAGACATTCTACTGTATGCTCATTAGTGTATGTCAGCTGATACAGGGCCTTATCAGTACCTGACATTAAACTTTACATTTCTGGAACTTTCCAACCACCAACAGGAAGGAAGAGAAAAAACAGTGACTTAACTCTGCATATGAGGACGTCAGGGCAGTGAGGAGATTCTACGGCAAATACTGAGCAGGTTGGATGACTAGGACTCCTACAGACAATCCCTTGTATCTAAACTCTCTCCTAATAATGCAGTGTCAGAGCACTGGACATATCCTTTAGTCCCTTAAGGGCCAATGTTGTTCATTGCCATCATCCTAGTATCCTTGGATCCCTTAAGGCCTTAGATCAACCTGGAATGTTCTGATCCCTTCGCACTAGAATATCTATATCCACTGATACCACTAATGAGTTGGGTATTCCATTCTGAAATTAGATCAAACAAGATGTTTTGATGCAATGGGCTTGGTTGCTACTGAAGGGGTTAACACATGATCATTTTCAAAGGGACCATACCTTGTGTCTTTTCAGTATATTTTAGGATACCTTTTACTATAATGTTCTTAATTACTCTGCAAATTCATTCTAGAATGATCGTCCTCGGATTTATCCACTAGATGAGATAGCAAAGTGCCCCTGAAAATGGATCACACTCTAGGACTGGAGACTAGGTCTGCTCGTATTGGGATGGGATTTGTGGATCCTGACTTCCTATGTGTGTAGAATGCAGATCGAGCTTTAAAACAGAACGAATGACTGGATGATAATTTGCACATTATTTGTCCAATGTTAAAAGCTGGTCTGTGCTCGCGTCCATGAAGAAATTAAGTGGAAGTTACTGAGTATGTGCTAAGTGTAAGGGTTCAGTGATGACGCATAGCTGTGTGCTGAGTTTAATTTTGAGACTTCCAGGGCCAGGACTGCTTTCTTCATTTTTCCAGTGATCACTATGTAAGCAAAGATCTCCAACCGTCTGTAGGGTGTCGGGCATACACTTGGTTCATCCTGTCACTGTAGAGCACTGATTGGTCTTCGAAGGCAAGGAAATCAGTAACTGCTTTTAGAGTTTAAATGTTTTGTAGGATCAGTTGCTCTTTCATACTGTCTTTTTGTAAGAAAGGTGAGGGCGGAGAACAGAGATCTGGGCCTTTGCTTACCTGTACCCCAACTCTACATCTTCCACAGGCTTTGTGATCCCTAGTAATACTTGAATGAGGTGGGATTTGGTTTATGAACAGTAAACCTTCATCATTAAGACCCTCAGAACACAGAAGGGAGTGTATTAAGAAGATCTGCTACAACAGATCACTATCGAAGACAGATAAACTGGGCAAGTTTTAGAAATCTAAAAATCTGTGAACTTTGGGGAGAATGGAAAAAAAAGATAAGAAAAGAAAAAGAGGGGAAAAATAAAAGATGCATAGACACTGTAGAGAGAGAATAAAAAGGGTAACAGGCCTTGTCAAGTTTGGCACACGGTGCTCCGGTACTTAGAGGGTTCATTGTCAGAGTAGACATAAGGGGGGGTCTAAGTGCTAAGAGTTTGGTCAATCTCTAGGATAGAGTACAGGACTGACTGACATGACCAGCCTGTGTTTGGCTATCTACCTGTTAGGATATGAGTGAGTGCAGGACTTATTGAATGCTGAAGACCTGCTTTCTGAGCAGAGACTGAGCAGGTCTGGACTAAGTTGCAGCCGGAAACGAACAGGGAGCAGCTGCCGCAGACATACCTTCTGTCATGTTCTATATACAGACAACCTGTCTCCTTACAGCTGACTCTACTGTCTAATTAAACAAGGCAATGCAATCTGCACATCGCTTCATCCATTATCCAGCTTCCCCCCATACACGCCACACAAATAAATAAATAATAAACAACTGTCTTAGCAAGTACCACCCTGCCTCCCACTGGAGCTACATGTAATGTATCTGTGCTCCCTGCTGCAAAGCCTGGACAAAAATCATACAAAGCACATCGCATTCCATCGCATTTTCACTGTTTGTTTTTTTTCCTGTTACCTTTTCTCCTTTATTCCGGTTTTATTTGTATTAATTTTAGGGAGGGTTATCTGATCACATTTTCCCTGGCTTACTCACCGAGTGCTAAGATAGTGATACATTTATTTTGAGAAGTGGAAAAAGCTGACAATTGTTATTTCATATATATATATATTTTTTTTTTTATTTTTTTTATTTTTTTTTAACCACTAAAAGCAGAAAATATCACTTCCCAATTACCAGCAAGTTCACCAATATTTAGGGAGTTCCTCTATACCTCATCAGACCTTCCATTATCTCAGAATCCCTCTTTCTTAACAATTATTTCGCCATATTTAAAAAAAAAAAAAATTAGAAGGTAGAGGTTTTTTTTGCACGGTAGGCCACAACATCCTCTTTTGCTTATTCAGACTCAAGTCCATTGCCCTCCCTGATAAACCTTTATCCAGTTTAACTTGTCATATCATTAATATAAATGTGCAAATGTGTATTTAGAGCCATCACTCAGTGTCATCACAGAATGCCAGGACTCTCCCACAATGAAAGAGTTAATATGTATCTAGCTTTGTGTATATTTTACCTCTTACCTTTTAAACTGTGGGGTTGGCCACAACTGTCTAGAGGTGGTAGCAAATGTGATAAAAATAAAAAAATCTTAATTCAAGACTTGGTAAGATGCTCAGGATTTCAACTCCCATCACACTCAACCATGCTATTTCTGTTTAACTGTGATGGAAGCTACAGCTCTCAAAGATTGATGAGGACTTAGCTGAAGATGCAGAACTTGAATATACCTAGTTTAATGTGCACACCAGGAGAGGTTGGGGATAATGAGTTCTAAAGGACATATATACAAACATTAGTTTAACTGGAGGGGGGGAATAACCAGGGGGATCAGGAAACCTTGTTCTGCAGATCTAAGTAATGCTGGATCAATCATGTGTTTCATATTAACCCCTGCATTAAAGGGTTAACATGTGCCCTTAACAGACAGACACAGATCATCATATACATGTGTTCTAAGGTGTGCATTGGTTCAGTCTCAAATGATTGTCCAAGTATTGCACAAAAGTAATCATCAGAAATTTAAGAGAGGTCTGTGCAAAGGTTTTGTTTTCAGTGATTTTAGCTGTAATGTGTAGAATTCATTTGTAAGTTTAAATTCCCAATTGAGAGGCTTAATGGTATAATTCTCTGTATACCCTAGAGACTCCCAGTAGTTCTCACCAATAAATACAATCCAGATGCAGATACACCTATTGAGGGAATTAGTAATGGGATTATTTTACCTTCAACTTTGACTGTGACAGGCAATTTGCATACCTGAAAGTGAGATTATTGTTTGATATTAATTGCAATTAATCATATCTGCTGTGAGTTTGAGTCTGACTGGCAATCTATATGTGGGGTTTTGTGGAGCTTATTAATAAACTGTATAATGTGTACACAGCATTTCTCAAATTGTTCCTGCAGAGACTTCACAAAAACACACATCAGCAATGATAAAAAAGGAACAGGAGTTAACAAACTGCTAGAGATAAATAAGACTTCTGCTCTTTCCTCTGTTTCCTCATTTTTTAGTTATTAGGTTAAAATAAAAATCACCTCTGTGGGCATCTCATGTGCAGTGGAATATGAAAAGCTTCATTGAACGCAGATTTCTTATAGGGAATGCTGAATAGGTACCTAAAGACTAAATAAATACATCACTTGATTGAGTGACATGAGTCCCTAAACCTTAGACAGCACTAGATCTCTCACACATTACCTTGACACGTTGGTACATTAGAGGATAAAAGATTGATGTATTAGGAGATTGCAGAGGGTCAACGTATTTTATTTATGATGTCTAAAAGCTTGAATTATGTTCTTTGTAATTGCAAGAGATTCGCATTGTATTTCCAATACAGTTTTACATGTTCACTTTATCAGCTACAAAACTGCAAACAAGTGTGAAAGAATGTTTCAGCGTGCTATACGTGTGTTTAAACATTATTTTATAATTTATTATCTTGTCAAATGTTACTTTCAGCTATTATGGACTATAACAAGATAGATAGATAGATAGATAGATAGACAGACAGACAGACAGACAGACAGACAGACAGACAGACAGACAGACAGACAGACCTGTGTGTGCTTGTGTGAGAAAGTGGTTTTATAGTATGTATTTTTAGATGTGTGTATTTGTATGTATGTACATGTGTGTATATTTCTCAAATTTTTTGTTTTAAGTTTCTAATGTTTTTTCCATATTTAAAAAAACAACAACACACACATAGCAAGAAATTGCACTATGCCCAAAATATATGCTTAGATTGCAAATGTTACTTACATTAACAAGTGCATATTTAGAGTTAACGAAGAAAAAAAAAAATAAGCAAAATAAAGTATAAATTGAATTTCCTCGCATTTTTTTTTCTTTTTAAAAAGCAAATGATGTCTTCTAACCGTGCATTGCCACAATAGAAATTACTGTTTGAAAGATCAGTGAGCCATGTAAATGTATACCTAAGGAAACGAGAGTTTGGGCTAAAACACTTAGGCTCGATTCTCTCCCAGGGGACACAGGCTTGAATTGGTTAATAATGCACAGTCTCTTACTAAATTGCCAAATTCCAGATGTTGAGGATCTGTCTTCTTAAAGGACCTACATAACCTGATTGGATTAGGAGAGAAACGTCACACTAGCTGATTTTGAATAATGATTTAATTAACCATACAGTAAAAAAAAGATTCAAAAAAAAAAATTCCCCCACAAAACCCATCACAGATCTGCATGTATAATCTCTTAATTATAAAAACACAGTTGCATTCTGACATACGTTTTCTGTAGACATTAAAGCAATATTATAAACTTACTGTCACCCAATATAAACAGTACAGTATCAATAAACCCATAATAAAATATACATATAATAGAAAACTTCTTGCACATAGCCTTGCATAGCAAAATAAGCATGCACAGTGTATCAATAAATAAGATGTGTTTTCTAGAGAGGGGGGAAGCATGCAAAATGTACAAATAAATTAAATAGTATTTACAAAAGTTATATTAATACCTTTCTGTGGTGTATAAAAATTCAGTTGAATAAAATGCTGTATTTTCCCTATACAAATAAACATGCAACACTCATTAATAATATTTTTTTCCTCTAAAAATAAAAAATGTAAGTATATAGAAAATCTAAATTAAAAAAAAAAAAACAAAAAAAAAAAGAACACACAAAACGCAAACACAAACAAAACAAAATAACAAACAGGGATCCACATGGTGATATTAATCCCAATGTAGCACTGGAGTTAAATCAGTTCAGGCAGCTGTGGGAAGATTGGTGAGCTCTTGATTGTAGACTTGGGATCTTGCAGGACTCTCTCAGTAAGTTTAAGTTCATTTGGGTTATAAGATGTGTGATTGGTGCAAAAAAAAAAATTCATCCTTGTATCCAGTAGGATTTTGTGACGAAGATAATGATGCCAAAGACATAATGCCTTGGGTAATGGGAAGGATGGGGTGGGGAGGGATGCAGGGAGGGGGATGTGATGGGTGGGGGGAGTGAAAAAAAAAGAGGAGTGAAAGGAGAGAGAGAGGAGAAGAGAAAAGAGGGGGGGGGGGAGAGAGAAAGGGAGGTGGAATTTAATTTCTTCCACTAAGCATTTACTGAGACTTCAAGGTATAATCTATCCCAGATCTTTTTCCCTGAGAAGAAACTTAGTGATCACGTTTGTACATGATGCTCACGTTTTGTGCTTTCAGATTATCCCTCCCCATAAAGATAGGTGGCGTGTGTCTTAGGGTCTATATTCCATGCAACATAGAGAAGCCACAGAAAAAAATGTCATGAGTTACAACGTAACACGTCAGTGCCTCCCCAGGTCTGTGTTTCCTGGAGTGGCAGTGTGAGATCAGTTCTAACCTGCTCAGCAGGAATAACGGTCCTTTCCTCAACTACTCCCAGGGCTTATAATATCTGCAAGACCTCACCTATTTTATTAGCATTTCTGGCTCTTCATGCATCATCTCCTCCTGGTCCCTCACACAAACTACCATCAGGACTTTTGAAGGTATGTTTCAATTACTTTTATTTATCTAAAGTATTCCCAGGTAGCTGTGCACTAAGCAAGAGGCAGGCTGCATGCAATGCTACACAGAACACACAGCTACCAGCAAACACTTTGGACTTTGTTTGTTTGTTTGTTTGTTTGTTGGACTGTTTATATTTATTATAAACTCAACCTTTTTCTATTTTTGCTTTTACCTGGCTGGAACAGGTAAATAAAAAAAAAAAGGTTCTTCAGTGAGATATAGATTATATTAATCATATTTCCCAATTAAATAATTGCAAAAAAAATTGAATTTCTTAAAAATTTAGTGACCTGGATTTACACTACTTACTATACATGGAGTATAATGAAGTTTGCTTTTACCTGAGAATGATTTTTTTTTTTTTTTAAATAGAACATATTTGCATACATTCTGTTTTTAGTTCATCTTGTGACTTTTGCAGTTATAGATATATTTAAAAAAAAAAAAAAAAAATAGGCTTCGCTAGCCCAGCCCAATTTTCTGTTTATTAAGCAAGTTTCATTTCTTTAATTTTTTTTTTAAATTTGTTACTTGACACCTCAGTAAAATAAGACAGAATAAAAGAAGTGAAAGTATTGTTGCATTTTTAGAATGAATTCGTCTGCAAAATTCTAACTTGGAATTATTATTTTTTAATGCATTTACACATATACATTCATTTACACCATTTTACAGCATGGCAAGTTAAGATAATGAGGGGACACTGTATATAATATGACATTAAAGAGTCTCATATCTTTTAGAATGAGTGAATCTTAAACACTGTTAATGGGGAAGGGGGGAGAGAATGTATGTCTTATTTAACCCTTCATGCTCCAGTGAGTAATTTGCAATCTAAACAAACAGACAAATAAGTAAAAGTTGAAAAACAAATCCATTAGTGAAACTCGTGTTGTTAAACAATTTGGATACAACTAATTCCATTATGTGATGGCTGTATCTGATTGTGTATATGTAAATAGATTTGCTTGTTTATTTAAAAATAAACATGTACAAGTAGTAACCATGTACATGTTTGTGTGTGTCTGTGTGTGCATCTGCTCGTAATTGTGTCTATGTACAGCCTTTTGAAATCTGCATTTGCAAACCTCTAGTTGACACTTTCAAATTGTTTGTCCTAGCAGGGAAGAGATTGAAAAATGTGTCTAGGTGTTATAAATGAAGTCTAACCTCAAATCCTTCTAGGGTTATACCACACGCATGTACTAAAGGTTTCATCTTGCATTTCAGGGGTTAATTGCCTGTGTTCCATCTTCTAAAACCCCTGGCTAAACTAAGCCCTTTAAAGATACATTATTTGTTTTTTGTTTTTTTAATATGAACTTAATTTCTAAACTATACTATCAGACTCCCCAACCCTCCCCCACTCCACAATCCCCCCCCCCCTTTTAGTTCCTACATTTTTGACAGACACTGTCTAAAATGTAACTTTTTTTTTTTTTACTATCCAAAACAAAGTTTACTCCCTTAAACAAGACCCTCTGCTTCCACAAGGAAGAGGAACAACACCCCCCATTCTATCCTGTATCTTTTGGATAGTCAGACCTGAGATCTAGGAGAGTTTATTTTTTGCATGTACTTACATCTGTCTATTATCAACGCAGAGGACAGATCAACATATTGAAAGTGCCAGTTGTCTGTCTCCTGTTTAAGATCAGATCTTCACATAAAGGCTTAATTACATTCAATAGTCTTCTTTTATTTTCCCACGGATCTTCATATTCCTATATATATGTAACACAAACTTGTGGAGAGGGTTCTGATCCCACAGGGGCTGGGTACCATAACACACTGTGCAATCCACATTAAGAGCCAGCCTTGGAGGGATCATTTTGCAAGATGCAGTTCTATTGTGATACAGTTTCTCTCTGTTGCTAACATGTAACAATGACACCTTAAGACAAGCCCAGGAGCCAGGAATAAGAGAGATCAGGCTGTGTCTGTGTGTGTCTGTGTGTGTCTGTGTGCCTGTGTGTGTGCTATTTGGGGATTATTTGGCGCCCTGCATTTAAATGGCACCCACCAATACCCACATTGTCCTGTGTTTGCTTGTCAGAGTCTGCGTGCTGCTGATACAGGGAGTCCATGCAAACTGCAATCTGATCCACAGTTATCAATGAGGCAAGAGATCATGGCGGATGGCCCCAGGTGTAAGAGGAGGAAACAAGCCAATCCGAGAAGAAAAAACGGTAAGAAACCTCTTGAAACCCCCCAATTCTTGCACCCATTGCCCGCTTCACAGCCCAGGCAGCCCTGGCAGGGGGCTTTGTGTTTTTAGTGCCTGTTGTGTTTGTGCTGGAGGCTGCAGAGTTGAAGGATCCCATGCAAAGTGAGGGGAGAGCTCTCTCTCCTTGTCAGCCCCTCACTGAAGTGTGAGTGATGACTCCAGCTGGGAAGTGAGTGAGCAGAGAGGGGGAGCAGGGTCCCAGGACCCCCCGACCAGGGCTGGAGGATGCATTGTGCAGGGCAGAGGCTGCTGTTTTTCTGCTGAAAGTTTCTGTGTCCTGAGATTAGGAAAAGTCCTCTCACATAACGGTTCTCAAAGCAGGAATGACACAGACCCTGCATTCTTTTACCCTTTCTGTCTTTCCCCCCTTTTTTTCCATTCTCCCTGCTACTCCCAGTTGTTCAGGGGCTATCAGACTACATCCCTCCCCAATGCCTCTGAGTCCTGGAGGGCTAGCAAGCTTTGTCATTATGTAGCCTGTTTCTTGTTTGTCACAATCACTCAAAGCCTTCATCGTACTGGGAGAAGGAGGGGGGAGAGAGATTGCAGCTTTAAAAAAAAGGGTTCTGCCTCATAGATCAATAAAAGTAATATGGGTATCCCCCAAAATGAAGCAGCCATAGAAGCACACACAGTACGGATCCCCACCAGCACCCAAGCACCCACTTTATTGATTAAAGGAACCTTACACATAGATCAGTCCCTTCCATTGAGATCCTTGAGAGATTGCTGGAGATGGGCTGGGTGTGTGTTCCCATTACACACACTGATATGATTCCCTTATGGGATTTAATGGTCGGGGGGCTAACTGCAGACCATTTCTCAGCCAATTCCTAGATCAGAACCTGACAGGGTACTTTAAACAATTCTCCTCCCCACTTCAAGCAACTTTCAGACCCCAGGGCTGCCATGAATGCTTGGTGTGAGCCTTAACTCGTCTCATTTGTTTGCAACCGTATTATTATTTTTCTCATTGTACATGACACATTTAACCCTTTCCTGGCACTCCCAGCTTGATGGGGGAATGAGTTTAAAAAAAAGGATTTATTGGCAAAACTGTCAAACATGTAAATTTACTTACAAACACACACACACACACACACATACACACACACACACACACACACACACATACACACACACACACACACTTTAGGTATTTTAGTATGTGTTTTCTGTCAGTTTGCCTGTGTCTCTCATATTTTATTTTTGTCTGTGCAGATTGTTGTAGAGGTGTTAAATAACGTGGAGAAGTGGTGTAATTTCTCTCATTTTTTTTTTTTTTTTTTTTTGAGGGGAGAAACTCTTGTTTTCTGTTATTCCTTTATAGTCCCCTTTGATCTCTTTTGCTTATCTTAGTAATTAAAATAATACTGTCTGAGTAACTGTATACACTGGTCCGCTTGAGACCAGCCTCTTGCATTATCACACAGAGTTTAGAATTATTTTTTTGTTACCCTCCTTGTCCAACGCTTAACCCTTTAGGTGCCAGGCTGGTGAGCAGGGCATCCCAAAAAGCTCTCTTCCCCCTTTTGCACCGAAGAGGTTAAGGTGGTCCCTTTAAAGACCGCACCTCCTTATCCAACTCAAACTAATTTAGTCGAGGCTACAATTACATACAATGTTTCCCTTCGCTCCCTTGTGTTCCCCTCTTCCTTTTTATTAAATGTTGGTTATTGATTTTCCTTTTTCCCAATCAATGTCTATGTGGGGTGTTTCTCCTCTTACCAAATGCATAAAGCATTTAGCTGATAACTGAGAACCAGAGACATTGTGACAAGTCTTTTCCATATTCCCCAGTATTGTTTGTTTTCATTTGTGAAGGGTACCTTTTTTGTTTTGTGTTTGTTGTTTATTTGGAATTGTAGAATAGGTTAGAAGTGAGGAGTGTACAGATAACGAATAGAAATATATAAAGTTAGCTTATGGAAAAGTTTATCTTACTTTGGATATATATATTATTACTTATAATAATGTATTATATAATATATTATAATAATATATTATAAATATATTATTACTTTGGATATATATATGTATAATAATCACAGGTGAATTAGGTGTCACCTGTGTTCAAGTAATTCTAATTCTTGGTATGCCTCTAGTTGCTGGGCCCCCCTGTGTTATATTTTAAAATATATTTTGATATAGATGATGTGACTTTGTATTTTATATTTAAAAGTAAAGACATACATAATACTCAAAAACACACAAACATGCATCATTTCCCATAGAGATAATAATTTGTTTTTCCATTTAAGGCTATACAATGTATCCATTTAACGGACACATGCGTTTACTGAACGTGCTACAAGCTATTTAAAGTGATAAATCATATCACTGTTTAATATTCTTTGCTGCAAATGATGGATCATCTGTAAACATTCCTGGGTTTTTTTTTTTTTGTTTGTTTGTTTTTTTGGTTTTTTTGCAGGAGAGGAAATGTGCCAGAGAAGTGGGCAGTGCACTGGCACTGCAAGGGTTAACCTGCGGGCTTTCTGCAGATTAGGGAAGTTGATACAGTGGGTAAATAGGTTTCTAATATTTTCTTTGCATCAGGGCATTGCTTAGGGGGGACAGTTTATTGAACATACCGTACATTGAATATTCGATTTGCTAAACAAAATAAAAAAGTATACACAGTAGATAGAGTCTATTTTTCCATTTTCTCTCTTTTTCTAAAGACTGTATTTGAAGCTTGTTCCTCTGGGACTTTACAAGATTTATCTAAACTGAGTGGATATTTTATTTCTGCCTCACTCTCCCTTGGCCCTATGGAAATATGTCAGGTCTTGAGCTTGTGTCGTTACTGATAACGTTAAATATAATGATTCTTATCAAAAATCATACAATTCACCCCCTCAAACGCAACTGCATAATAAAAGGGAAAAATCAAGGCATGTTTTTTTTGTTGTTTTTTTTTTTTTTTACAAACAGTTGATAATCAGGTCAATGCAATAGGGGGCATTGAATAAAAAAATATATATAATGACTTGAAGCAAAGGATTAAAAAAAAAAAAGGCCAAATGAAGTGAAAGATAGATTATTTTTTTTATTCTTGTGTTATTGAAATACTAGTAGAGTTATTGAAAGACTGGCAGAGTTCATTATTAAATACTAATATTTTTTTGTAATATTTTTTAAAGCCTGTAGGTGAGGTGGGGGTGGTGAATTGGGACACATTTGGGATTTGAAAAGTAACACTGAAGATGTTTAATTTATTTATTTTTTACAATGTAAACCAAGTTGATCAGGGCTGTTATGTAGATTAGTGGAATACGGAGAATACATTTTGGGCATGAGATACACAGTATTTAATTTATGTTACAATGCTGAAATGTCCCTAATACCCAGGGTATCTAATCAGGTATTATTGTACAGATTGTATGAAGGGGGGGGGGGGGGGAGTGAGGGGGGGGGGGAGCTACCAGATTTCTCATCATTGTCACAAGACCCGAGCCCTGATTTACTTGCAAAAATGTTTTTGTTTATTTTCTGCAATTAAAACAATATTTATTATAAAAAAAAAAAAACAACAACACAATTTCTCAAGACAGCAAACAACTTCTGCTATCAGTTTCACCTTAAACAAAAAGCAAAATGAAACTTCTGCAAGCTTTGGTGGCAAAATAAGTTAACTGTTTAGTCATTTGTTTGTGTATTTAGCCTGTCTTTACATTGCTTTATCCTGAAGAAATGGAAAAATAATTTTATTTTCTCCTCAAATTAAATTAAGTAAAGTTTTCTGCCTCTAGAATTCGTTCTATGGCGTTGCAAGAACACAATTGAATCCAGATTATCTATGTGATACATATAGGTTAACAGATGTTTGCCAAAACTTTGATATGGACACAGTAGGAACATTTATTTTTGTTTTATAATAAATAGTATGTATTAATATTAAGGGTGGAATTATTTTAATTTTTTTCCCCAAATGTTTGATGTGTGTGTGGTGTTATGGAGAAAGCGTTGCAGTATTGTGATCATTGATGTGTCTGAATGACAGAAATACGATACCGTTGTTTATTGATCACTAAACGGATTCTTTGATTCTTTTTTTGGTACTTATGGGATGCTATTTCTTTCAAATTACAGCAAATGTAGTTGTCATTTTGCTCTTTTTAAACGAAATATTAGCGACGATCCCAAAAACTATCTGTGATTTCCCAGCAAAAAAATAAAAATAAAATATATATATATTTCACCCCTCTCAATTTTAGGTCGAATTTTTAAAAACCTGCATTTTTAACTTCACAAAGTGATAATTGCTGTACTTTACCGTACAGGGAAAATTTGCATTGCTTTGTGTTGATAGCATTTGCAGATTGTTGTGATGTGATTTTTTTTATTTTAAGCAACAAATTAGTTAGAGTCCATTTAATTAAAATATATTTGCATTTCATTTGTATGCCATGAACTGGCTACCTATGTAACTTATCATTTTAATAAACACTGGATTATCATTATTTTTATTTTATTTTTTAAAGCTCTTTTTTCTACACTGTTTTTATTTTTTTGTAAAGATTCTGAAAATATTATTTTGTAACAAAACAAGACAAATTAAAAAGGGTGAAAATCTCTGCATGATTGCAAGTTTTGTGTGCTTAGCAGTTGCAGTCACAAAGCACAGCATAGACACAGTTTGATAGTTTATAGGGGAATGTGCAGTGACCCTTAAGGTAAGAAATAAGGGGTCTTTATAACCCTGTATTCACTATACATGGTAGGGAGCACTCCCCCCAAAAGTTTCTTTTGACGTGTAGGCCATTCAGATAGTCTAAGGTGCATTTTCTGTGTATAAAAAGTCTTTGTCCCTTTTTGTACACACTGGCTTCCCAAGGTAGTCACTATTTTGTGCCTGTCAAACAGACAGAGAGTGCAGGTTTGCACAGCTCACAGACAATTTATTGTCTTACTCTGATGTATTTAATTTACATGTTTAGATCGTCAATGGTGCTGGGTACCCACTGTACCATTCATTCCAACATTCTCACAAGGGTGCATTTGTCTGAATTGTCAAAGCAGACACCTTTTTTGACTGCACTTCAGTTATCTTCTTAGAAAATGAAGAAAGGGATTGGGAAGCTTAAGAGATGCTGGGGATACTGGTTAAACACAACTAGGGCTGTGTTTAATTAATGCATTATACACACACATATTATATAGAGATATATACATACACAGTTTATATATATAATATATATATATTTATTCATTATTATTATTATTATTATTATTATTATTATTATTATTATTATTATTATTATTATTATATTATGTTTTATATGTATATGTGTGTGTTCTGTGCACAATTATATCAAGAAGTGCATTATAATTTTATTTATACCAAGTGCAGTAATCATCTTATTATATTCAAAGAGCATTAGGAAAATAGTAGTTAGAGGGAACTTAAAGTAGGCTGAAGTGTGAGATTGACTGGTTTCTGATAGATAGATAGATAGATAGATAGATAGATAGATAGATAGATAGATATTGATAAATAGATATTTGGAGCTTTGCCACTGTAAGCCTTCAATTTCCTCTAATCCTCTAAATGGTTAACAATAAATAATATTTTGTGCTCCAACCCTGATTTTAGTTATTAGAAGTTTATTAGGAAATGACACAGAACTGCTTAAAGGATGTGAAACCGTTATGCCAACTTCTCAGGAATTTTTGTATGTGAACCCACAGCATTATATGTCACTTGTTGTGCCTTTAAAATGATGGACCATTTATGGAATGATACCTGTTTGCAATGCTTGTGAAAGTAGCAGCTACAATGCAGGTCTAGTTTTTTTTTTTTTTTTAAATAACTTATATATAATATATTAAAGGCATAGCTGATCTCACTAGTGTAAATGAATAGCCAAATGTAGCGTTTTGATGATTTTCTATTTTATTGTGCAATGTCTGAACTTTGTATTGCTGGCAGTGCTGATAGTCACACTGTGATGGGTGATGCTGGATTTTACAGCAGTGAGTTGGGGGAACGGGGGGGCACAGTGATCTGTGGAAGTGCACAATCACTAGTGCACCATCACTAGTGCAGTGCTGTGTGTCTGTGGGATTTGCACACACACAGTACATGTACCGTTAGATGAACCCCCCTGACATGTAGGTCCTCCTCTATGCCCTAGGTATGAATTCACTTTCACTCACATCAACGCTGACCTGAATGTCTTTCATATCTGATCCGCTGTGTCTTTCCCAGTAAACATCCCCTGGGGGGAGAACAAAGAGAGGAACTCTTCTTATTCTTAATCACAATTCAGCCCTTTTCACCGCTGGCAGGCTACATTTGCATTCTGCAACAGAAAGCCAAGATGAAAAGGGGAGAAAAAGTGAGAATGGGGGGAGGAGGGAAGAAACAAAAATCAGCAAAGGGTGAGGGCACAGTAAAATAACTTAGGTGTTTGTGGCTGTTTGTTGGACTTGCCATAGTTACAAGCCTTATATAGTCCCTGCTGTAGCCAGCTCTGGCTGTACTGACAGATAGATAGTGTTACAAGATGGGTTATTCACAGCTATGGATAGAAGGCTAGCGTTAAAAAAGTGTTAGAACTCATCTGTATCCCCTCTGCTCTGTGTCTGTCCTGTAACAGGGGCTGATCAGGTGTGAGAATAGAACACAAAAACTTTAAATCAGGGCTGAAAGATGAGGTTAAACTGCATTTATTTAAAATCCACTATAGCACTAATAATATTTAATTGGATTCATGTAGTCAAACATCACATGCAAAAACAAAAATAATAATAATAATAAATAACAAACCACTTATTTTTTAACAATAATTTGGCATTTTTGGATAAACTAACCAGTTATTTTGGGATGGAATTGTGTTGTATTTTTAGGTGAATAGTGAGCAGTTCAAATCTTTAAAATTTACTCATGAGAATGTTAAAAATATATATATTTTATTTATTTCTGCCCCATTTTCCCTTTTTTTTTGTCTCAAATTACTGCAACCTCTAAAACCAGGCTGTGTGTGTGTTTTTTTTTCCATTTAATGAGTGGTTTATTTATAAACCCACCCTGCTCGCAAAAGGAGCATTTAAAGTCCTTTCAAGCAGACCTGTCACTTTTCTGTGTAATTCAGCCCTTTTTACAAGATACTAAAATATAATGGTAGTTTTCTAATAAAGGAAACATAGAGACTGATCAGATATCATACTGACAGGGGTGTCACTTTAGAACTCTTTAGAAAGTAACATTTAACTAATACATGGTACCCTATTATCTTTTAAATAAGGGATCTTTGTCTAGTGCAACACAGACAAACGTTTCCTTAAAAAAACAAAAAACCAGTACACGAGCAAAAGGTGTATTCCCTCCAGTCCGGTACAGTGGAATTCATGCAATTTAGGTAGTTCTATGATTGAACATCTTTGCTATTTATAACTAAATAAATCTTAACTCAGACCTAAGATGTTACAGGTTTTAAAAGGCATGTGACACAGATTTCAGACACAGATTTTGTTCCCAGAAGATTTAGGAACTTTGGAGAAAAGAAAGAGATTATCCCTACACCTTCGGCCCCCCTTGCTATCCCCATGACCCAAGCTATGGGGGATTTAGGCAGATTTACTTCAGTAAACACCTATGACACTTGGGGAGGGGGGTGTAGGATTCTGTTTGCAAAGGGAGCCTTTTGTTAAGGAGGTCCTCAGATAATACTCCAACTAGGCAGCTGTGATATTAACCTACAGACCATTGCAGGGAAACTGCTTAACTCCTAGTGAATTAAGTACTTTCGCTCACCAGATAAGATCTGTGTTTTATTGAGTTTTTCTTTTTAAGATTCCCAGACATTATTGTTCCAGGATAATTTACATATTAAAAAAAAAAAAAGGTCTTCTACTCCTCTTACTTTATCACTGTACCCCCTATGTGCTAAGGGGGTCTGCAACACATTAAAGAACAGTGGGCATGTAACATTCACAGCAAGCAGTGGCCATCCCAGGGCCCTATTCTAAATTATTCTATGAACTTCAATCACTGCTGTCTGTCACCAGACCTGTCAAAATAACTAATTTCTGCTTCCTACTACAACAGGGTAACACAGTACATGCAGCATTGAAAGGCATCATTTATTTCGCAATGTAGAGGGGTGGCGATCATGTGTGTGTGTGTTTGATAGAGTTATATAGAGGCGCAATTTGTGTGATTGATATGCAGAAATTCTCCTTACACATGTATGGAATAATATACTTAACCCTATGGTCACCTCCTGTGATCACATGTATTCCAGTCTCCAAAATACAATTTGAATGTATTGGGGGTTTCTTGTGAGGATACTTAACCCTTAGAACTCAGTTAGGATTTTTTATTTTAGTATACTCTGTGCAATACTTTATACAGTATATGCATGCAGTACTCTGGTCCTCTAATGGTTAAAAGAGTTTGCCATATTGAATAGAAATAGTACGGTAATTCATATATGCACATGTTCTGCTTTTTTTGTTCAAAGAAGTGACATTTTGTTAATCTGTTTGTTCTGCACATAATGTTGTATAGATTGTAAGCTTGTTTGGGGGTAAGGCCTTCTTCACGTACTGTTCTTGTACGGCATACGTGTTTTTTTTTTTGTTAGAATTAAATGTGTGTCTCTTCACCCATGGTACTGCGCATCAGAATATGTTGGCTCTATGCAACCGATTGTAATTGTAATTATAGTCAAATATCATCCTACTCTTAAGAGAAATTTAAGTAGAATTTTTTTTTTTTTACATTTATTTTTGAACTCATCTGTGTGCCAAAATACATACAGGTGTTGCTGTTTTAGTTTAGATTTCCTTATTTGGTTAGAACTGTTTAAGTGTCAATGTTGGAACAGTCACTAAGGTGTGAAAAAGTAAAGGGTATGAGACATGGCAGAATTAAAGGTGTCTGATATGCTGTTACACCTTGTGTCAAGCAGCAAGCTCCTTTTGTAACAGCCTCCTGGTGATTTGACAGTGCAGATCAACTTCCCTTGTAGGTGATACAGCAGTTTTCAAGTCGAGTTATAAATCCATCACATTCCCAACTGCAAGTCTTTCTGACAAGTACCTAGAGTGAACTGCAGCAAAGGTTACTAGAATTTGTCCTGAGCTTCCTGTGTGTAAGGCAGTAGTAAATGTAGGTCAGTAAAGTATGTATGGAGTTAAATCAGAGAACTAGCATTACCTTGTATCTTTAGTCTACCAGGAGGTACCTGTAATCATGTCGCGCTAACCCCTTTCCTTATGCAAGCTTTTGTGGTTAATATTACCAGAACTAGACTAAACCATAGAACTTCCAGAGAAGCATCTAAAGGCCTAATATGATTTTATCCAAAAGTAACCCTCAAGCCTAATGATGATTAACTCCAAATACTCCCAAAGACTATAATCAGCACATTATGAGATAAGGCACAGGTATAATCTACTCGTAGGTAATAGATTCTAGCCCTTAGCTGGTAACAGATACTCCATTAAGTGTAGAACATTACCAATCACAGCTATAATGTTCTGCTAGTGTCTTTTACAAAATCCAGAGTCGAAATTCTTTTTGAGAAAATTTTCACCCCAATTTGCAACCGGCAGTGACTTCCTTAAATGGGATTTGTTTAATACCATCAATGCTATTATATTGCAATAACTACTGTTCACCTATTGCTTGTGTGATCTCTACGCTGAATTTTGAGGAGCAGAATAGTTAAGGGGGAAAGAAAGTAAACGACCGATGAAATAGACTTATGCTACAGAATGCTTTTGCAGAAGTGTTTTGCCCCTTCAGGACAGGGGCTTAGGTAAATCCTATAAATTGTGACATTCTGAGCACATCATCAGCCTTGAAGTGGTTAAACCCGCTCGATAAAATATTTAGCTAGTCTTTAGGCTGCAGACATAATGGGAGGGAGGGCACAGCCAATATCATATATTGTGTACAGTTATTGCAAGCGTTCTAAAGATGAGGTCTCAAAATACATCCAAAAGTCAACATAATCTGTGTTGTTTTTTTAAAAGGTTAGTTGTAATAGTGGTCCTCCTAAATATTCCAATTCCTTGGTGCATTCATTCTTCATCCGAACATAGCAGAAGTACCATGCAAGCTGGCATTGGCTGTGTAGTTGGCAACAGTGCCATCTGTCAAATCATCTAATAATTAAGTGTTATGTTATTCATATGAACAATCAAGCCTAATGTATTCCTTCAGAAATAAAAAAAAAAAAGCACAAATCAAACTACATTTATTTAATGCTTTAAAGAATATAGCTAATGATTGTATGGGATGTGCTAATTTAGACCTGCACTGGATGTGATCTTGTTAGCAATGTATCTCGATATCACTGGTAACATCAGACCAATTGACAAAACCTCAATAGCTGCGTTCATTATGATTTGTAAGTCGCTTGGCAGATTTGTAACTGGGGGGCAAATTCATATTGGTGACCCAAATATGATGCCATTAGTGGTTTCGTCTTTTTTTTTTCCATTATGGAGCTAAAAAAAAAAAAAAGGAAAGAAAGAAAGGAAGTACATGAGCTGTAGCTCTGTACAAAACAACTCAGCTGCTGCAGAACATCTTCCAGGAAAACATTGTAAATAAACACTAGTCTTATTCTTCTGGGAATTACCATAAGCAAAATATTGATTGCTAATTTTCTTCCTCAAGGGATCCTGAAATACATGTTTTTCTAAAATTAACAGAGTAATGGACCTTAAAGAGGTAGATTCTAGCATGGGAGCTGTTGTGATTGGCACCTACGTATGCCGGGTGCGAAGTCTACTTTATACTGAATGACATAAGTTTCATACACAGGGCTCCGAGCTGTAATTTGGAAGACTACATCAGGGCTTATTGAAACATAATTCCTGCTGATATTTGATGTCTCATTTTGGACAACCTTTGGCACCCCAGTAATTGTGGCTCACATTTTATGTGATGTGTGGGTGAGCATCAAAACATTGTTCTTCCCGGCCCTTGATCACTGTAAGGAAGAGCTGTTATTTAACGTTTTTTACAATTTGTGTTTTAGTTGTATTTTTGGCGATTGTAGTTCTGGAAAGATTAGACTAAGTGACGTGATTATTAGGTGTGGGATGTACTCATTTAGAACACATGTAGGTGCAAGTTATGGAATTTGATGGACATGACTTGTTGACCCTAAGTTCTTGGGTGATGAACTCTGCCAGAGCTATGGGCCAAGTAACCTGGGCCAAGTGGCTAGACTGGATCTTGAGTAGAATGCGTTAAATAGAAGAAAAAATGAATGTGGAAAGATCTGGCATAGACGGTCATGATGAGAGTTGTAGACAGAGTATCTGGGAATGACACAGGATATGAGTGATGGAATTAAGACGACTCTTTAATCAGCCTGTTGAAAGTGGAATTGTATGTCCTGTACGGATTTATAAATGCAGTTATCATAACCTGTTTGAATATAGTATAAATGTGCTTTGCTTTATTCCATTACACTTGGATAATTTGTTTTACATATATTAGTAATTCTGCATCAAAATGTCAAACATTGCATTATCGTGATGGAAACCAATGGAATCTTACCCAGAATATGCCACTTTTACCACTGTACCCCCAAATTGTTCTTTATATATCCTCATTGAAAACCAGGGAGACATTACACTTGATTATGCCTCATTTGGACCTCATTTAGTCAATTTTTTTATAAATAATTTTAAGGAAAATGTTTTGTGCTAAGTTGGGATATAGAATGTAATTTTTTATAAAAAGCATTGAATACAGCCTTGGAAAGAGATTGGGCAATTAATAGTTTGGCCTGATACGAGCAGGGTGGCATACTACAGAGGGCAGTGATCTCTGGCATTCCCGCTGTTTCAGACAGCATATCTCATGAACCTCAGCCAACTAGTCCATCATAAGCAATGTAGAGGCAAATGTAGATACATTTTACATAACCTGCAAAAAGTTGATTGATTTCTTTGTTAAGCTCTTTAATTCACACCTTAACACAAGTACGACAGGGCACCTTTTGCTGACAGCATCTGTTAGTTGGTTTCGTTCATGGCTTTTGAAGTGCCAGTGACTATCCAGATCAGTGAATTTACTTAGTAATAAATAGGTATCGCAGTGTGCCTTTTATCGGGAGTTTATCTTGACTCCGTCATTTTTTATTTTATTTATGGAGTTAGCATATTGCACTAATTGGTTGGTAGAGTTCCATTTTTAGATGACCAGTTTGAATTTTAACTGCTGACGAATATGAGATGGAGATGCAATATTAACCCTTTGTATAGCCGAAGGGTGAGACTCTTCTGATGCTTAGAGGAAGAATTGCAATATTTATTATTTGCCAATATGCCATAAAACGACCGTAATACCATAATTAGCCAGAGAGTGCTTCACTTCTTGGAGCATCAAGTATAGAAGTATAAAAAGGCAAATACACTAGACAGTGCGTTGTGTTAAACTGGCAACTGACTAAGAAAATGTTCAAAGTTCAAATAGCTGAGTTAAAAAAACATTTCAAATCGGTGAGTTGGGTCTTGTCATCCTATATACTCAGTACCAGTATCTGTTTTCAGCATGTAGCTACTTTTAGTAAGCAGCGTTTCTTTCGGGAGGGTGGAGTAAATTGCACAGAGTCTTAATAATAAATGAGGAGATTCATAAACTGTTTATTTCCACTCTACCTGTCATATACTCTTAAATAAAATGCGCTAAATCTGTTTCGATTCCAAAGCTCTTCGACAATATGCTTGGGTATTATTTATAGAAAGATTTCGAACACAGTTGGAAGGGTTTCTGTAAAACGAGGCAATCCTCTTGCAATGAAAGCGTTAACATTGCCGTAGCGTACCACAGAATTTTTTATTGCAATGTATCCACGTTAAATACTAAATAAATTTTCTTGCAAATCTATCACATTTGGTAATAAATAGTGGACGGTGTAATGGCTGAAAACAACATGGAATAAAGATTTAGAGACAACTGAAAACCATTTTTTTTATAGTTTATATATATATATATATATATATATATATATATATATATATAAATCGTATTTATTTTAGGCTTTTTTGTTTTATAGAGATTCAATGTTTTCTTTTCATTATCCCCGTATTTCAGGAATGAAGTATACATTACATGAACCCATCCAAACTCTAGTATATTCTCACGGTGAATAAGGGAATAGGTAACCCTTAAATAAGTGAAAAAGTAGTTAGTAAAGCTTAAATATAGTTAATTTTATTAAGAAAAAAAATTAAGAAAAATTAAAAAAACAAAAACATGAGAAATTTAGATATTTAATTTTACAATATATTTCAAAAGAGGAAATTGGGTTTTAAACCAAACACAGAACACTAGGAGGTGTGGAGTTTAACAGTTGTACCATGTATAAGTGTGAGGTAGTCATGCCTTGTGAAAAGAACTTAGACCACAAATGATACGTGTCACTGAATTCTTTGATAGGGCAGCAAGCCACAGTGTTTTTGTGCTGTCAAACTGTGATGTGGAGCAAACACCTCCTCTGGGATAGCAGTGATAAGTGTACAGACGGACTGGCTCTAACCAGTCACAGGAATCATTTGTAATACCACTCAATTCACAAACCCTTCATATATGTATTTATAGCCCTGTGGCCATTACCTACAGCAACCTCTGCAGTGTCCCTTGCTGTGAGTCTCGGAATAACCAAAAACATTTTGAATACATTATCCTAAAACTAACTATCTATCTATCTATCTATCTATCTATCTTTCTTTTCCCTTTCTTTTTTCTATCATTCTTTCCTTCTTTCTCACTCTTTCTCTTTCTTTCCTCTGTAACAGTTATTTTTTTTGTCTGTTCAACCCTTCTAAATGCCACTGTTACAAGTAAGATCAGCTATCTGGCATTTAGCGGGTTAAGCCGCTCAGGCTAGCACTCGACATACATAGTTTTTGCCTGCAGTGAAATTATTTCAAACTGTTTTATTGTAAGTCAGCTATACCTCTATGTATTTTCGAAACAGATAAAACCGTTTTTTTTATTTTTTCTTGTTACAGACGTTTACATTTTTTTTTTTTTTACCAATTTATGTTTTCGATAGAACCTTTTTTTTTTTTTTTGTCTTTACATAGCTGCGAAGCAGCAGATAACCACCGTTTGACTGCTCACTTTCCTTTAGATGTGAAATTGTGATATTGATAGCGGTGGTATTATCATCGAACGTTACGATATATCTCTGTGGATGTTTGCTGTTGATAGTTACTGCAACACTTATCATATGACTGCAAGAAAAGAGTAATCTCTGGAAATTAACGTAATGAAATATTCATTTGCACTACCTTTTTGAGTAGTCTCACAAATTAGCCTGCTACGTTTAATGCCTGCGCTGCCTCCGTTTTTATTGTAATGGCAGATTCTCATCTGCAATTAAGACTAATTCTGACAGTTTCAATTTCTGAGCGATAGTAAATAGTATATGAGATGTGAAGCAGTGTTATTACACGTGAAAAGCCTCTGTCTCTTTAACCTTGTTGGTTTTTTCTCGCAGAGGTTACCTTTTCCCGATGGTGCAAAATCGACTTGACATAACTGTTCATCAGTCTCTGGGTATTCCCTGGAGGTATTTGCATCAGATCAGCCCAGTCAAGCTTCAAGTTGAAATTGGCAGGCCAGAACCTAACAACACTGGGGATGGGATAGAGAGAGCCAACATGTAATCACAAACTGACAGCACTAGACTGAAAGACAGGGAGTATGTAACTTTCATAGGAGAAGCACAGTATCAACTGCAGTGTTTAAAGTTTCAGTGTTGCTGATTGCTCTGAATAAGTTGGAGACACACGTCACACAATTGAGAAAGATTGACACTAAATACTTAGTAGACCACAGTCTGATTTAAAAAAAAAAAGGCTAACTCTTGGAACTTTCTCTTTTGGTAGCCAGGTGCCAAAAGAGGATTGGTTTTAATAGCTATGCCAAATTATACAGGCCCTCCCTTGCGCTCTAAGACCCATTAGAAATCCAAGCAATGTTGTTACTGTAAAAAAACTTTCAATAAACAAAGTTCCAACCTCCCTCTCCTCCCATGACCTTATGTAATGTGTCTATTGGTTTAACCTTTTGAGAGACAGACGTTCAAGAAATGTTGTTTTTTTTCTTCTTATAAATCCTCCTGGCACCCATAAGGTTAATTGCATGGGAACTTCCGTTCTACAAGACCACCGTTTACCTTTCCGCAGAATTCTTGTAGACTTTTTTTCGGGAGAGTTTTAATCTTCTTCGAGCAGACAGTAAGAAAAAAAAAAAGAAAAAGCTAAAGTAAAACAAAACCTTGGTAAAGTTAATTAAACCAGAATAAAGTAAACATTTCCTTGAATAGTTGCACCGTTTAGTTTATTGTTTGTTTTATGATTTCCTGAAGCTCACTGCTGGAAGAAACGATGTTTTAAATGAATAAATAAATAAATAATATGCTATTAACTCACATGAGTTATGGCCACTGTCGCAAACCCGCTACGTGGCAGGAAAAATGGAAAAACGAAGTGAAAGTAAATAAAAACAAAATAAATCAAACAAATTATCAGAATAAATAAAAAATATTTTGAAAACTTACCTTACATTTTTAAAGTAAACAAAAAAAAATAATAATAATAAAAATAAAATAAAAAAAATATATATATAATTATTTATTTAGAATGATTAATACATTTGTGCTTCTGGACCAGACATAGGCTAAAGCCTTGCATTCAAACAGTTTTTAGTCCCGTCTGTGACAGCCATTGCCTGATCTGTTGATATCCATTCGACAGGCCCTGTTGAATTAAAATGGTGTGACGGCACCGTTTTGTTAAGCTTTCAACAAAGGGCTGAAGATGCCTTTCTGACTAGCATCATCTATGTGCACATTCTCTTGTCACAGACCTTCCTGATTTAATTCTGTTTAGTCCCCAATATTAAAACTTAGAATCAGAACAATATGTTTCCATACGCGAAATCCAAAACTTTATTTCAAAAGTCTTTAGATATGGAAATAGACCCCTACAGTTCCATAAAATAAACAGTAAAACAATGAATTTTCGTAAATACGTTGCCATTGGCCTCTCAACTGATATCCATTTTAAAATGGGGATTTTATTTGAGAAGTAGGCTTATTAGGGTGAAAGATTTATTTTTTTCTTTGATCATTTCTTAGAAGTGATTATTTCTACAGTGGATTTGCTTATAAGCTGCATAAAAAAAGGTTACCATTATTTCACAAGCGTTGAAAATTGCTTAGACTTTAAAACTGACAAGTATAAGTCGTATAACATTTTATCACAAAAACAAAATTATAAATAAATACCAGCACACAGATAAGAAGATGAATATGGTTAAAATGTGGCAATCATCATAAGCGTTTTCATAATAAAACTGTGATTTAATTATATTACCTTCAAACTAGATCACCATGTATAGAATGAACTAGCTTGAAGTTCTTCGCCGTTTTCGTACGTTGAACATAAACTTTTTATCCTTCTTACTCTGAGTTTGCTGCACATGTTTGCTAAGAGATTAGTTTGGTACCTTGTATTTAATTAGTAGTCATGGGATGAGGCTCAGCTCTATGGAATGTTCTCTAGGTCAGGGTGTGACAAATTTGCAGCGTTCGGGCTTCACGTCAGGTATATCCTTGACACAATTCCTGCTTAGAAATCTTTTTGTTTATGCCAAAATGGTACAGTGTTTGTTCTTGCACATTTTACTGTTCCATATATTGCTCTAGAATTATTGTTATTATTATTATTATCGCCATTTATATAAACCAACAGATTCCATAGCGCTTTACAATATTATGACAGGGGGGGGGATTTAACTATAAATAGGACAATTACAAGAAAACTTACACGAACGATAGGTTGAAGAGGACCCTGCTCAAATGAGCTTACAGTCTATAGGATAATACCTTTGTAGCAGTGATCGAGTACCTCAATGCTGTACTTAGAATTGTACAAACACTTTGCCTTTTTAACAAACATAGTGGTTACATCACATGATATCTTAAGGA
The DNA here is from genome assembly GCF_036172605.1 of Pelobates fuscus. Taxonomy (NCBI): domain Eukaryota; kingdom Metazoa; phylum Chordata; class Amphibia; order Anura; family Pelobatidae; genus Pelobates; species Pelobates fuscus. The sequence continues at coordinate 24,546,177 of NC_086324.1, read as the reverse complement.
TGAATGGGGAAAACAAAGCATAAATGGCAAATCAGGGTTTTCTACGGTCAATTCCACATAAAATCTATGTTTTTACTAAATTAGATACTTTCTTCTTCTTTACTCTTCCACCTCTGTCATAGGACACCGCTACAATTGTATGTGGGTTGGAGCTTTCTTTTTGAAAGTCGCACAAAGTAGGATCCCTTTCAGTGTATTAACCTACAGGCCCCATTAGCAACAAGAGTTGAGCAGACAGATGTTATATGTTGTCTCTAGATCTTTTAAGATGCTGGGGTCAAACGAAACCATGCTAGCTAGTCTCTGCTCTCCCCACCACACACACACCACACACACACCACACACACACACACACATGATGCTGTGACTTAGTAAATCTTTCAGTTCCAGGTTTTACATGAACAAATGGTAATGATGTCATTAATGGCTCTGATTATTTTATATATACTGTATACAGATTTTTTTGGTAAATTATTTTCTAAATGTTGATAACTAGACAACGATTCGGAAGCAGTTTTGAACGTTACCCTTGTACCTGAAAAATATTTAGGTAATTATTCGAAATATTTTCATTGATAACTGCTGTACTTCACTTTTCACGCTATGTGATACAGTTCCAGGTCAGTCTTAAATATTTCTTGTTCATTGATTAGTTAAATAGCTCAACATCTCATAGCCTTCATTAAAAAAAAGAAAAGAAAAGTTGTGTAGCGACAGTTACGTGTTTTCAAAGTTCCCCGGTTGTTTTTTGTTTCTCTGTACAAGCTAATTACTGTTCTATTCATAGTATAAACAAACTAAAAAGTAGATCAGTGTTTTTTTTTTTTTTATTAGTTATATGTCAGCTGTTTGAATCACTCCTTGTTTTTTCCCTTACTTGAAAAAGGCGGACTTAAATTGCACATTGACAAAGATGATCTGGACCTTTCCCCTCTTCCAGAACGAGACCAAAATATTTATAGGAGAACCGCGTCAAGTCACAGTAGGTGCAGAAGCTTCCTTTCCTAGTGTCTATTTTCTCTTGTACAATTGCTCGCCTGTTAATGATCTTTCTTTTAACCCCTAGAGAGACAGAGGGGTGAGAAATGTATTGTCTATCAATTTGTTTCTCACCCCCTTGAGCATCGAAGGGTTAAATTCTTGCTGTGAATATCATAATTGTTATAAATCCTTTTGTAATTAGAAATATAAGATTGAGTTCCCTAAGGAAGCATTAACTGTTGGATCATGTCAGTATCTGCCACTATATCTATAAACACAAGTCCTGCATTCACTTCCTACTTGTATGAGCATGAGAGATTTCTAGAGCAAGATCTGGAGTCTACTTGTACTGATGATCTATCTCCGCAGCCTGTTCTATATATGCAAGCTGTGATAGTCAGTGAGATCATAACATCTCACGAATGGGTACGACTCCTGTAACAGTATGCAAGTGCATTGTGCCTTTATAGTAACTGACAATAACGTATCCAGTTAAAAGTTCGCAACTCTCTATATTCTACAATAGATTTTTGAAGATTCCTGCATCAATTTTTCAGCACCAATTCCGTTGTGCGCTCTTGGTCTATGAGACACCCATTAATATCTTCTAATTACAATAATATTACTTATTATCGATACGTTAGCATTAAAAAATTGTGTTTTTCTTGCTTTTTTTTCCGATGTGATATATTGGGCCCAGGCTGAATTGGATAATTCTCCAAATATTTAATGAAAATAAATATTTTTATAACAAATTTCTATTCGGTTTTGAGAGAGATTTTTGGGGAAGTAGGGAAATGAATGTGATACGTAGACAAATGTCTATACAACACGAGCAAAATGACAAAAACTTCCAGCTGAAAAATACAATTCTTTGCAACAGTGCGGAAAAAAAATACCAACTACATATACAGAAATAGTACCGCTAACGGTATCAATCAATTTGTAAACAGATGAAGTCATTTATTCCCAAACTGGTTTTCCAGAAACAATTACTAAATTACAATGAAAAAAAAAAAAAGTACAGTTACTGTATTTGTGTGCTGTGTTACAATCAACAAGCCAAGGATACAAAACAATTCAATGCAGAAAAATCATCATTCATCTACATTATAATTGCTTTTTTTCACATCTACGGGGCGGTTAATTAAAATTGTGATTAAATGTGGTCGCGCTGCCTAAGATGTCTTGCCCAAAACAGGTGGTACAGAATTTAAAAGTAAAAAAAAATGTAATTAGCATTGGAAATTGAGAAATTGCCTGTAAGAATCAGTGTTAATTTCAGTCAGTGATGAGGTAATTTATAAATGAATGCAGTGGGGACGATGCAAAGGCGCAATTTTCTTTCTTGCCATTCTTAGCATGCTCAGCATGCAGGTATAAATGTTTCCAAATTATTGAGGCAATTTGAAAAGAATTCCGTGCGTTATGTGGTTTTCTAAGACCTGAGATCAGAGCAGAAAAATGTGGACAGTATAGATACAGAATTTATCCCCACCGGAATTATCCCAACTTTTCCTAAAAACAAAAAGTATTGGTTAGAGCCTTTAACCCCTTAAGGACCAAACATCTGGAATAAAAGGGAATCATGATATGTCACACATGTCATGTGTCCTTAAGGGGTTAAAGTCAATAACCTTTATCACAGATCTTATTAACAGAGAGATGAGGATAGACAGTGTTAACTCTTGCGGTGCCAAAGCAGAGTGCTGTAGAAAGCAGCACATACATTGACAAGCACTGCCCATTCTAAATGATTATTATTATTATTTTATTATTTATATAGCGCCATCAGATTCTGTAGCGTTGCACAATGGGGTAAATGATTATAAAAGTACAACTGTCATATAACCTTAAAAATACATTCTAGTATTTTACTGCTTTTGACAAATTATTTTTTAATGTACACATCTGTCCTGGGACAGCCACACCATGTCATGCAATTTAAGTGAACGCCTGCATTGGTGTAAAAAAGCAGGTTTGTGTGTCTTTGGAACTATGCAAAGAATGTCAGAGAATCATAGGATGATGATGTCACCTGGAAACGGAATTTAGTGTCGTTCCGAGAAGTGACAGTTCCAACTATAAATTAAGTCACAACTAAAAATATACAGCGCAAGTTGCCTAATATTGTTGTAAAGTATTGATTGTAATTCCATTAAAGAAAATCAATGGCATCAATGTATCAATCCATATTCTTGTCAAGATCTAGTTAGTTTGTGTCCAATAATAAGTACCCTCTCGTGTTAAACATGTGGATTTTTATTCCTTTTTATTAGAGCCGTTAATTATATTACAAACACTGGACATTATTTTGTTTCTCTAGGTGTGGAATGTGATACTTTATGGATTTAGATATTGACTTGTTCTTGCAATATCTTGGAACTTTTAGTAACTGTTATACGGTATATCATTTGTACATTTGATAGTTTTGTATGATTCCGAATAAATATAAACCAGCAATCTAGCTCAACAGCTAAGATTCCAGTTGCAGTATCCTTAGTACCTGTCCAAACGTCAGAGCCATAAGCTTGACACCTAGAAGGGTCAATTTAGCCTTTAATCCATCATAGACCAAGAAATTGTGTAATGCTGAGTTTTGTACTAACCTTAATCCTTTTGTCATTATTTGAAATAAGTCATGCAAACAATATATTCTTTATCTAACAAGTCTAAATATATCCAATACCTGCATTTCACAAATCGTACTGTACATAAGAGAACGCGCATTGTTGTCATATGTAACTGCATAATTAATAATGTTCTTGAGAAAAAGTTTTTGCACATAGCATACTGAATTTAGTAATGCTTAAAGGGACACTGTGGGCACCCAGACCACTTCAGCTAATTGAAGTGGTCTGGGTGCTGTGACCCTTTTGCACTTAGTGCTGCAAGGTAAAACATTGCAGTTCCAGAGAAACTGCAATGTTACATTGCAGCTCTAAGTCGGCCCTCTGTGGCTGTCCGTTTTTGGTCCATTATCTGACTCTGGACGTCCTCACTTACCTCCAGCGTCAGATTTTCCCCATAGGAAAGCATTGAATAATACTTTCCTATGGGGAGGTCTAATGCTCGTGCATGGTCATTGCCACGCATGTGCTTTAGGTCTCCCCCGCTGGCTGACGTTGGCAGAGGAGCAACGTGGATGGAGCCTGACCCAGCGCCGAGGGACATCGATGCTGGATTCAGGTAAGTGGCTGAAGGGGGGCCCCCGAGGGAGGGGGGACCTAAAAACCCTATAGTGCCAGGAAAACGGCTTTGTTTTCCTGTCCCTATAGGATCTCGTTAATCATTTTTTTCTCTAAAGTTGCATTTTAGACAATGAAAGTTAGTGACATTTAATTCTCAACTAGCATTTGTAAAAAACACAATTGACATATTTTTCTCTTTGTGTTGGATTATTTTATTACTTTTGTAACTGTAAACAATATCTTCTAATTATCTAATGGAGAAAAACAAAACAAAAACATAAAACTCACAAAATATACCAAATCACGTCTAGCATAGTAACCTATCCATGGCAGTAAAAAGATGTCTAACGCTCATCATATTTAATAGGGGTGAGTGTTATATCAATGACTTCATATCCTTCTCAGAATTCAAAAGAATGTTGTTGTTTTTTCTGTTTTGCTTTTTAAAAATGCTGCTTTTTATTTTTTTTTATTTTTTTTGATGCAGAGGTTACTTGAAGGAACAGGAATAGTATCTATGATTTAAAGTAAAAGGCCCAGGAGATTGCTTTCCACTTTGAAAACAATTCCTAATATCTGGGAAATGCTCTGTTTGTTTATGCGTACATAATTCTAGTTTGTCCACCAGGGAACTGAAGCAAATGGGAAAAGTATGCATGGATTTCACAGGTAACAGGATTACGTGGGCACATAATTGATCCATTTGCAGAAAAAAAATGACACTGCTCTGAAGATGTCTAGGCTTTGGAGATAGAGTTTATGAAACAGGCATCTGTAAATTCAAAGGAATCAATATGTCAATTTTATTAAAGCGCAAGGCCAGCTGGACATTAAAAGAACATTTTTTTTTTAAATTGCAGCTGCACTTACAGCTGTATCGCACAGCTCATTACAAAGGCTTACATTTGTTTTAAAATGTGTTTTCTTTGTTCGAATCTAATGTTGCTCACGCATCTGGGAAGCTAAAAGGAAAAGGGCACAATTTAAAGAAAGCAAAAAAAAAATGATAATAATAATCTCACAAATCAAGGTTAATGTATGATTGGATTTGTAAGAAATACACAAATGCAGGAGCAGCTTAGCTCAGGAAGTGATTGCTCAATGATCATTCTCGATGCGATATCAAAATAGGGATATGTGTCTTTCTAAACTCCAAAAGAAAGTTTGCTTCCAATCGTCTTGATTTTGGGGATTCACATCCCTTTTAGTTATTCCTAATATTTTGTCATTTCACTCCGAGGTAGTCATGAGCTACAGTCTTTACATCAAACTTTTAGGGGCAATCATAGACCCTTATCACCTGCTATTGTACTATAGACCCAATTATTCTGAAACGACCAACGAGAAGATGATAATGAAGTTTTACTTCTACCGCAGTCAGAATATTTTTTGTTATACTTTTTAATAAATACAGACTTGTTCATTTCCTCTTTTTGATGCCACTCATAATTGATCACACTTACCCTTTGAATTGTGTGTTTTTTTTTACACATTCTACAAGGTAGAACTGTGTCAGCCTTATGTTCCATAATTTCGTTACCCACAGAAAACTGACATCTGGTCATCTTACTCTTAAAGGCTTTTTAACTAAAATGATATTGACTTAGAATGAGCAACTTGATTTTTTACTTGATGATTAATATTCAACCTCAGATATTCTTTGAACAGAGGATATATTCCTTAGGGTTTGCTGTATTTTGCCTTGGCTGCTTACTAGGGGGTATTATAACTTGACCGCATTGGAAAGGTCTTGTGCAGTTCAAACTGTAATCCTTGTTCTTGCAGTTAGAAATTGATATTCAATTTGATTTGAACTTATTAGCTTGTCTGATAGTGAGAATGCAAAATGCTATATGCCCATCAGTACAAAGTTAGGGAGGTAATGCCTACTGACTTCATAATATCATTATCTTAGACATGGTCTATCAATCCATCAATTATTTATCTTTTTCCTCCATAAATCTTCTTTTCTTTATTTTTCTACAGCAGTACAATGAAAGAACAGTTGTATTTCCCCTTTGAAAAAGACCTGCCTATAGTTATACTATAACTTGTGAAATATAAGTTTATTACTGTTGGCTAAGTATTTGATAAATGCTTCTCACTAGAAGCACGTTTTCATCAACGTTGTGTTTAATACCTTGGATTACACAATCATAAGGGGATATTTTATCTCTCATCTTCTCAGATAAAACCAATTAGAGTTGTTTAGGTGATAAACTTTAAAACAAATCTTGGCACGTCAAGGATCATGAGAGTGGTTGTGCGAATCAGATATGCAACAAAGACAGCACCAGCTTCTGTGGAATGAAGTTGTCATGGTGGCTGGCTGCCAGTGCATCTTGGGAATGGATGTCTACAGTCCCTGTCACATCAGCGGCGGTGGCTGGCTATCTCATCACATAAAAGTCAGCGATCGCAATTTATTCTCGCAGTAGATGCTGTAGTTTTAAGTCGCAGAGAACAATATTTGATGTTAAACAACACTCTGTCTAAGATTCACGGAGACAGTCTCCACTGGTTAATTAAAGTGGGTTGACCTGGCAGATTGCGAATACCACAGGAATGATAAATCCCATTTTGGGCATACCAGCCAGGGTGCTGAATTTCTCAGTACATTCATAGCGGTGAGCGTAAAAATATAAGTTCCTCTCTCAGAGTAACCATAAAAGACAAAGTGGTGCCACCTCTAAGAGGAACAGTCTGACATGTCAATATATTTCACTATCCGTGACTCTCCAGGGTCCTCTTTTAGAGGGACAGTATCTCTTTGGGACCTAAATCCATCTGAGCGTCTTCCAAATTAGTGTCTCTCTTTTTATCTTGATTCTGAAAACGTTTAAAGTGTGTTTTGAGTGCTAGACGAAAATAAAGTAGCATTAATAAATGTCTCCAGTAGATGTCTGCATAAATTAAAATGTTTGAATATAAATTTTTTGTCTTCCTAATAGTTATCATTCTTGAATCATTGTTGCCTTCTGAAGCAGATGAAAACCATCATATAGCATATTCTGCCCATATTCTTTATTCCTAGGGGCAATTCTGCAAAATGCATATGGCATGGGTGCGGAGAGGTCATTGCTATCCCATAGGATGCATGCTTTGTAAGTGTCCCTAATCAAATAATATATGGTGGGGGGGTGAAAACTAGATAATCAGTTTTCATGAAAGTGTTCTAGTTTGGCCACGTGGAATAAATAAAGTAATCAAGTTGTTTATACAGGAATAATTAAAAGGACACTCCAGGAATCATAAATGCTTCATCTCATTGAAGTGGTTATGGTGCCTGGAGTTCAATAGCACATTCCCATTTTTTTAATGATTTGACACTAAATGAGGATCCTGGCTGTTCAGAGTCCAGCACCTCTCTGCTGATTGGGCCAACACTTTCACATTATCCAGACCAGCAATGGTCAGGAAAGTTAGGATGAGACACGGAACAGTGGTATGACACCAGGGGACTCCAGGTACCATAACAACTCGTTTTTTAATATGTCCAAGTATATATATATATATATATATATATGTTTCTATTTAACAAGTAAAAGGTATAATTTTTTTTGACTATGGAAGCATAAAAGTATTAGTTAACACATCTCAAACTTTTGATCCCAAGATGCTACAGATACTATAAACACTACACTAAGCACTAAACTATCTCCCATCTCAGCACACAATCCTCTGAGTTTTACAGAGAATTGTTGGGTCTCGGAGGGGGAAACCTTTTTTGTACAGCCAAAGAACCAGAACAGCGTTCAATTATACTCACCTCTTCCACTCAGTTTTCTGATCTGTCGTGACCTTTATTGAGTTCGCCACCCTCTGCCTCTTTTGCTTATTTTTCCACTTTTTTTTGTAACTGTTATACAATCCTTTAAAACACACTTAAAATTAGAATGCTCTCATTGTTGATAATCAAAAGTTAAAAGTGTTGATAAAGAATATGAACTGGGATGTCTTTTAAGAATGCATGTTTCTGGACTGTAATCCACGTAGTCTTCATTTTATCGAGCCCAATCCTGCAAAATGATACAGCCATATGTTCACCTAAGTGTGGAGACATCTACAAAAGTGCCAGTACAGTAACTTTAAGATAGTGGACGCAATGTCCCCTTATTTCCATTCCATTGGTATATGTTGTGTTCAGCCTTGGAATACAAAGATTCTATTTTCTTTTTTTTTTTTTTTTTTTTTAATACAATCCTTTGTCTTCGGCTTGCTGACTGACATCTGCTGTTGTACTAAGCAGGTGTCCCTGTGTAAACGAACGTGCCCTGTTTGCGTTTTGCCATCCCTGCCACTGCACATCCAAAAGAGTAGCGTGATTAAGAATCCTGTAAATTTTTGAAAGGAAACGGATGGCTGCCCTACTAGAACGTAATTACACCGTTCTAACATCCGCAGTTCACTGCTGAAGCCGAAGTTGAAGAACAGCAGAAATTAATAATATATAATAGCACCGTTCTCGTAATTTATAAATGAAATAAAGTAGAGAACAGATTCTGCTGATATGAATTTTCTTCTTAATTCTGGAAGATAAAGTGTAAATTACTTTTTTGGGGGGGGGGGGACGAAACTTAGCTGGTAATGTATGAAATGTAACAGGCGAGGTATATTAAGGGATTGCTGGGATTTTTCTAGACGTAACGAGCAAAGATTGCCCAGAGGGATATATTGCCCTGAGATATATATGCAATTCACATTATAGATAACTATAAAGAGTGTGTCTAGCAATAAGTATAAACCTTAATGATCGATTAGCAGTCTACATTTTAGTCTCATAAAATTGAGATGGCTCCATTCACCTGAATGTTTTAAACACTTAAGTAGCTTGAAAGAAAATATCAAAGTGACTTTTGCATACATTTGATTTTAAAGGAGTCGACGTAGAGTTGGAATGGACGAGAAAAAATAAAAAGACTTTGCATGTTAATAGTATTGTAACGGCAAACTGTTACAGAAAATCCTTGATAATGAGAGCAGAACATTAAGTGTGCATAGCTGAAATGCTCTTTTCTCCATTGCCTAAGGGTGGGGAGATACAGAGTGTCAGTGCTTGAAAAAGATGGTCTGGATATAGGAGACAGCTTCCAATTGACGTACCCCTCGTCACTGACCTACACTGCACCCACATCACATTTGGTACTCCCATGAAATTTGCAACACCCGCCACACATCACATGCAGGACCAAGGTATGCCTAGACATGGGGAGACAACAAAACTGTTGTCTCTCCTAAGCCAGCTTGCTTTCTTCTGATTTTAAATTGAATTCCGCATTCACTGAAGAATAGGATCATTTGAAGAGATTTTTGTAGGTTGAGTCTTTCTCTGCTCTGTTTATTGGATTTCCATCTACTAATTTTTGGTAGTCACTTTTCTATATTGAACATGTTTAGCTGGTCAATGTGCTGTTTTGGATTGCTATATCACTGGATTGCTAAGCTGGGCTTGCACCTCTCAACCATTGAAACTTGTTCACTCCAGGTCATTTGGTAGCTAGAGTTTATCCCTTTCAACTTATCACAACTTTATATAATTGTATGGCTTCCCAAAATCATGGATCTTCGAGGGTGAAACCGATACCAGCTTTCTTCTTCTTTTTTTTTTTTTTTAGTAAAAGTAGGACATAATAAAGTTGCCAGATCACCATTTTTATACAGAAGGCATATTTAGCAAATACGTGCTTCTGGCATGTGTTTTAACCATTAGAACCCTGATGTCTACAAACTGTCCTTTAATAACTTAATGATCTGTCCCTGCTGGTACTTCACGGTGGCATTCTGCAGTGCATATTTTTCGTAGTACATTAAAGTTGGCAAGGGCTAAGTTTGGTGCCGATCAGGACTACTTATCCGACATAGATTTATTTAATTCATAGGTACTTATTCAAATGTGTTCTCCTCTATTTAAACCTCAGAACATTTCTCATTACCTTCTCAGTTCACTTGCTTCAAATTGACTGATTTTAATATGCTTAAAATGGCTTGCATCTTAGGAGTGTTCATTAAAACCAATATGGTTCCTCTGAAATACTATCATATAAAACCAAATGTACATTAATAACTTTGTGATATATGTAGAGTGTAGTGTGCATTGATCGTCTGAAGACTATCTCCCTCTCTTGTTTTAAGTATGTTGGATCTATCCTAATGGGAATTATTGCAATATGTACATCCATAAAAACACAATAATATTATATACGAGATATAGTCACCCTTGAAACGCCAAGGAGTAGGAAAAACGAATTGCAGCAATAACAATATACATACATTTACTGTATATGTATATATCCAATGATTCTTAGAATGTATTGATTCTTGGGGGGTGAAGGGGGAGTTAGACATATAGAAAGCTGAAGGGGACTGGAATAGCAAACTTAAAGGACCACTCTAGTGCCAGGAAAACATACTCGTTTTCCTGGCACTAGAGTACCCTGAGGGTGCCCCCACCCTCAGGGACCCCCTCCCGCCGGGCTCTGGAGAGAGGAAGGGGTTAAACTTACCTCTTTTTCCAGCGCCGGGCGGGGAGCTTTCCTCCTCCTCTCCAACTTGATCGCGACGTCATCGGCTGAATGCGCATGCGCGGCAGGAGCTGCGCGCGCATTCAGCCGGTCACATAGGAAAGCATTCATAATGCTTTCCTATGGATGCTTGCGTGCTCTCACTGTGATTTTCACAGTGAGAATCACGCAAGCGCCTCTAGCGGCTGTCAGTGAGACAGCCACTAGAGGATTTGGAGGCTGGATTAACCCTCATTATAAACATAGCAGTTTCTCTGAAACTGCTATGTTTATAAAATAAAGGGTTAAGCCTAGAGGTACCTGGCACCCAGACCACTTCATTAAGCTGAAGTCGTCTGGGTGCCTAGAGTGGTCCTTTAAGGTAAAGGTTTTATATCCTTTTCCTGAAACCCAATTTAAAGAAAATATTTACTATTTATATTGGCTGAGTAAGTTTATTAATTTAGCATTGGATTTTTCTTTTACTCTCTGAAGTCAAGAATACATTTGTAACCATAATTTAAGGGGTTATATTCTTTTATTCTTTGGTGGAATAATGGTAAGAACAAAAAAGCACATGTATATGCATCTGCTGATTTAATAATTCTATACCTAACCAACATAGATATTTTCACTGTCCCCTTAGTGGCATTGTAAGGATGACGTGACATCCCATCCAATAGACAGCCATGCAAATGATCAATCGCCTCCCACTGTTTGCACATGGTCATAAAAGTCACACCAGTGCATAATATTGTCATAATGGCATATCTTGTTTCCTTGGCATCTTTCTCATTGTCTTCACGTGGAATGTGAGGAACTTAAATGTATAGCGCTCGTATTTTGATATTTTATTTACTTTATTCTATATAGTGTGCTAGTATTCCGTTTCTGCGTGTGTGTGTGTGTGTGTGTGCACATATTTATCTAGGTGGTCAGCAAACACTGGTGAGCATATCACAGAGCTCTACAGTAAAACAACTCATATTGACACGTGGTGTGTATGAGTGTACCACAGAGCTTCCCATCTATAAAGCTCAGTAATACTGGAGTAATATCGGGCTTTATGAATAGATTAAACCAATATAACTCATTAATGTGTGAGTGATGTTCCAGATTAAGGTGCACTGTGTGTAGTGTAGTGTAAAGCTCCACAGTACTACAACTCTGTAATGTGCGGTGTGCATGAGTGTATAACGAAGTCCCATCCTCTTCAATCCTACTGGCATCACTGTGTATACAAAACAATTTGAATTTGTTCCAAATTGCTCACACAGTTACAAAAACAGATATCAGTTGTTTCCAGATTGATGGGATATTAGAATTATAGTCCAGTCCAAAAATACTGATAAAATTTTTTAACTTTGGTAAGGTATATAAGACCACATTTGCAGCCATATGCAGGACATTTTTCATCAACAACCTACAAAAAACATTAACAATGACAATTGGTGCCATTACAAACACAAAGATTGGGATACATGTTGCTATCATCTAAATACTCTTTTTATTTAGCAAGAACATTTCAATAAACTCTATATATTCTTAGAACAAATTAGTCGTGTTGGCTGTAAATCTTCCGCAGGAGTGTTTTGTACTTGTAGGTTTGTTCTGTTTCTGACGATTTCTTGCAGTCCTAAGTGGAATTTTCAGTAGGTCGATTTCTGCTTTATATAACTCTGCCAAAACATGTCTTTGGTAATCATATTGTATGTATTAAGCAAATGGATTCTGATTTCTGCTCAGATTCTAAATAGTTCTTTCACCTGTAGTAAAATTGTTATGACTATTTAAAATTACAAGATATTCGGATTACTGTCTCTCTCTTGTTACATGCACAAAAAATTATTTCACAAAACCAAACATTCACTTTATCAAAGTAAAATCTATCACCTATATTACAAAGAAAAATTAGCTGCTACATCGTCTGTTTCTTGAAAAAAATTGAGATTTTGTTTTTTTATTATTTTTATTTTTTAAAGACAATTTAAATTGTGTACGTTTTTAAAACGTCATCTAACTATAATTGTTTTAGAATGTGTTTGGACTCCAGTACAATTTGTAAAAAGAAGAAACTGTTAAACACTTAACATAAGATTGCTTTGCCTTTAACATTATTTGAGGACAATTGATCAGCGTTTCCATATAATTAACAAACCATTAGAGGCATTAACTTGCTTCTAAGTGAATATAAGAAAACGATGGGTTTCAATAGCTCTGAAATATCATGATTTATAGTTTGTCAGCCATTTGCACCGATTTTTGTTTTTATTTGTTTGCTGTTGTTTTTTTTTGCATTACTGTTGTGTTTTGAAGCCCCATAAAGTGTAACTTCTTAAGGTAATTTTTTAAAGAGGCAAGTTAGCTATACCTTTAGTGTCAGTCAGTCCATTTTTATGGAGGTGGAAGTTTACTAACTAAAGTTTAGTGACGTGATAATCAACTCCAGAGGAAAGTGTCAGAGGGAAATTCATCACAAAAACTGATCACAACTCAAGGCTTAGTAATAATTTTCATTATTTAACAGCTCAAACATTATTTTACACTTGTTTTGGCTCTTACCGATATAATGGTGTATTGGCCGAGGTGTATAGAAAAGATGGTAGTATTGTGCTAAAGTAAAGTATTAAAAATGAGTATGATTGGAACAGAAAGTACACTCTGTTGTTCCGATGACAATCGCTACACTTTTAGAACTCTTGAATTACTTTTCTATTAGTGACACTTATAAAAATTCTCCTCCAGTGTATTGTGAAACCGGCCTATGTTCTTATTACCTCTCTACTTGCCCTAAAATACAATACAATGCATCTGATACAAGCTGGTCCACCTGTGAGCAGTTGGTATGGCACATTTATTGATGGGGCATTGTGGTTACACAACAGAGCAATAAACGGCTCAGATTCTGAAGACCGCTGGCCAATCTGGAGAAGACTTTGCTGTTGTATAATAAGTTAACAGCAGGTTATCATCTTTAGGTCAATTGACTAAGAATTGCCATTTACACAAAGCAAATCCTCTATTGTGTCACTTTATATCTTTGCCTTTTTGTTTAAGGTTATGTCACTTGCAACAACAAAAGCTTACCCTCTCATTATTGCTATTTTGAGAGTTAAATGAATAGGAAAATGTTTAATTGTCCCAGGCGTTTTTTTCCTGTACCTCTTCATTATGCATTCTGCGTGTATGTATTAATCTTCGTGTCACATTTTAAGTCGATTGAAGCATTTGTGCTTTCATCAATATATTGTTTATAATGCTGTGTATATTTGGTTTAACGTGGACATCATGAGGTCACCACAAGCTAGCGGCAGCACAATGTGCTGTATCTAGAGGCTGATTGTGTCTGGTGCCAGTCAGTCGCAATTAGGGCCAGGACCAAGGAGGCCCATCGTTACTGCATCGTTTGGAGCTGGCTTTGTAGAAATCAGCTCACCTGAAACTAATTGTCACAACAGAGATCTTATGCAAATGAGCCCCAGGGTTAGCGTGGGAAAAAAAAAAAACTGTCGCAAAAAATAGGTGACCTGCTGAGCAGGGGGTCTGTTACTATGGAAATCTTTGTTCGATGAGTTTTACAATAAAGTGTTTCTATTGTAGAAAAACTTGGATATAATTTCACTGCAAGTGTGGCAAGCACTTGCCAGAATCACTTTTGAGATATAAGCCAGCATCTGAGTGCGTGCTACTATTTGCTGTCAGATGGTATCTTGTGAGTAATAGATTGTAATATAGACTACTTTACTGGGCTCTTGGTCAATCTCTCCATTTACACAACTTAGACTGGAAGTAAAATTCTGCACAACTGAATTGTCAACCATTGTCACATCATCACTATGTAGATATGTACTCTTTTTATAGATCACGTTTTTATTTCTATGTTTAATAGTAAAACTGCTCGAATTACCTGCAGGATTTAAACAGGAATAATAAAGGCGAGGTCTATTTTCTTTACATAATTAAGATTCACAGCTGAGATTGTGATTTATGAATTTAATGCAAACAAGGAGTTTGCTTTCTACAATTCAGTTGTTAAATGCATTGGAAGCTTCAGGTTAACTGTGTTCTCTGCACATGTATCAAAGTTGTCTTAAAACAGTTATGTCCAACCTTGCATCTACATTTCACATGGTGCATCAGCAGTCTGACACTTGGCCATCACTGCCTTTGAACTGGAATCGATTTTTATAACATTAACCTGTTTGATGCCAGAACAGTTGTTCAGTATGGCACACCTAGAGTTAATTGATGCATCTGTTAAATAGCCATTATATCAGAATGCAATTCATATTAAACCATAAAAGTGCTGTACTCTGTATCTGCCACTCTCCCAAAGCACACATTAGTATTATAGTACAAGTATTTACAGAATAAGTTAACACATATGGATGTAAACCCCAGCCTTATATGCATGCAGTGAGGGCTGTCTCCTTAACGAATTGTTTCATGTTTAACTTGATGATTTCTCCATTAGACTGTTCTTCTTCAGTGGGAGGTGATTATTGTGGAAGCTTTAGAGCAGGATTCCCCAAACTCCGGCCCTCCAGATGTTGCTGAACTACAACTCCCATGATTCTATGAATGAAATAGATAGGCTGAGAATCATGGGAGTTGTAGTTCAGTAAACATCTAGAGGGCCGGACTTTGGGGAAGCCTCCTCTAGAGGCATAGACAGTAAATGTTAGAATGCTCAGTAAAGAAAATTTGGACATTTTGCACCTTTACACTGCTGGACTCCACTCTTCAGTGTTAAAAAAACGTATTCCAGAATTTTGTGCCTGCCCTGAAGGAACATTGCTGTGCATATTAAACAAATGGAGAAATATTTTGTGAACATCCAGTTCCAACAACTGAGGTGACAGATTGGACTCACAGAAGTTCTATGTATGCCTGGATCTTATACAGCATGCACTCCAATCGGAACTTAAAGCAAAGCATTCTGGGACAGATCTGAGAGGATGATGGTTAAGAGAAAGGCATCAATGATGTGAGCCCAGAAATTAGATTTTGAGTTTATTTATTTATTTAATTTATCTTAAAATCTACATGCTTACTAGTCATTGAAGGGTTTCTCCAACTGTATTTACTGTTGGGCATTAGTGATGAATGCTCCTGTTATAACACTATAAAATAAAGTATAGACTTACCTGGAATGCAGCACTGGGCGAAGCTCCACTCGCTGTTTTACACACTTCATTTGACATCACAGCCTTCCTCACACGGTCCAATCAAATGCTTCCCATAGAGAAGCATTTGATGGGACTCTTTTCCCCAGCACAGAGTGCTTGGATGAAAGACGTATTATTGCACAGATTTAACATTAGGCAGGACAGCACAGAGTTCTAGGCTGCCTATGTCACGTGTGCCGCGGGTGTAAAAATGCGAAATACCTCAGTATGTGCTGCGTTTCAAGCACAAATGATGCATAGACCGATTCCTACCACGATGACCACTTCTAAAAGCAATAGTGGTTATGGTATTTGGAGTAACCCTTTAAGCTATCACAAAGCATAAATAAGATTATTTGTAAATGTAGACAGGACCCAACTTCCCATGACAACTTTTTATAACAAATCATTTTTTGTTAAGAATGAATAAGACCTTTATAGAGCATATGCTTGGGTGCACATGATAGCTGAATTTTAGGAGAATTAACTGAAAAATTATGTTTAGCTGTTCTGTCATATTACAAATATTAAATGTAAGATAATTCTGCACAGTATGAATAAATAATCATTTTACAAGTTTATGATGTTCACTCATTAGACTGATTTCCTTTTGCTGTAACACAATTCCATTTGGCATGTTACAAAGAATCAGGCCGGTGAGAGCTTTTAACCCATTCATTACTAGAGCTGCCTAATACCTATCCACAGGGACATTGTTAGCATTTTACGAATGTGTAACATTATGTTCCCTATTTCTGATTTTGTGCACCTACACACACACATTACTCACCATTGTTGGAAGGGTAGATATACCCCAAATTGTGTACAGTCCCTTTCCATTGTCCCACTTCCAAGATTTCCCTTTGTTTTCAGTTACAAAGACATATTTGAGGCATGCATATTCCAGTTTTGTACATTTTACAGAACATATCAGTTGGGGCAATTTAGCATTCCTCCAATTCAATTTGCCAACAATAAAGATATGTTTTGTAAAAAAAAAAACAACCAGACTAGGGTATCAGATATGTTTATATAGGAAGTGGGTCACAAATCTTTTGCCATGATGTGTGGCCACTTACCAAAGTATTCCATATTTGATTTAACCTCATAGGCAACATGTGCATCATTTTTAGGGGCTAGATGATAAAATATGTCATCAGTTTAAAAAAAAACCTTATGATTTTACAAATATACTGATGAATTCCCTTTTTTTAAAAATTGAATTTGATGCTGTTGGTTAGTAAGTTATATATTTAAATAAACTAATTAAAATATATTTATATTAAAAAAAAAATGTATCCTGGACATCATGTTGCTAAATCCATCTCATAAAATATTGATAAAGGGCATTATCTGAACCCACAAGAGCCCTATCAGAGCATTAAGTGATCACTTTGAGTCTCCATGAAAGAAAAATGCTATTTTTGTGATATTGCACTGTATGTCATGTTTTGCACGTACAGTGATCATTATGCATAAAAGATAAAAAGAGAATCATCTTTTTTTTTTGTTTTCAGAAAAGCATTAAATTCACTGCACATATTCTTGCATTATTTTAACAAAATAAAAAATTGTCTTGTCTTCAGAGAACACGGTTCAAACTATTTCATAGCAGACACCAAACATGATAAAATAAGTACGTTTGAAAGGAGCGCATTTTAAATCACCAACTTCTCTTTAAAATCTCCTTTGTCCCCTTTTGCAGTGTCTGAAATCATTTTCACAAACAGGAGATGTTTCACAGTGGGTATGAAGTGCTCAGCTTTCACTCATCAAACTTTAATCGAAACTGCATTTTAGTTTTTGAATAAAGAACACTTAAAAAATTTAGATGCAAATTATTTTGCATTATTCATGCTCTAAGTGTCCTTGCAGATTTAAACACTTCTGAGGCCACCTTGATTCAAGTAATTACCTAGGACCTCACTGTTCCATCATGAATAAGGTATTTTGTACAAGAGAAGTATGTACCCAATGTGCTTTTAAAACTGGCTTTACACTGAAGCTGCGCATTGCTCCTTGTGCATGACTGAACCCAACAAGAGTCGCAAATCGTCTCAGGTGGGAAATCCTAGCAAACCAACCATGAATGATCGAAGGCAGGGTACAACTAGTCTCAGAACACATTTCCTTTGTCTCTTGCTTTGGAATCTCAAAGCAATTCCTTATCTTGATTCCTTTACTAATTCAGGAACACTAAGAAACATAACCACTGTTAGCAAACAAGACATCACAGTCAATTACATTTAACTCCTTGCTGCCTGTCCTAGCTAAACCGCGTGCTTGGTTGTACCTGCCGCGTGAGCAACCAAGTGTATACCTTCTGCCTAGGATAATACAATTCTTTCTTTCTGTTTTTATTTATCGATTTACATCTGTCTCCCCATCTGTTAGATGCTCATTCTGGTAGAAGGGAGACCTGCGTAACACCTGTGTTACAGTTTCATTCTCACACAACAATAAAATAGCATTTGACTGTTTCGCAGTTTGAGCTACGCACCTAAATGTGATGTGCAAAGAGTTAAGTGCAATTATCTCGTTGTTACATTTTTATTTTCTCTCATTTAAAGGGCAAGCAGCTCTGAAATAGAATTTCCAATTATTTGTTTTTTCAGCAACATGTTGTTGCCACATCTGGAAGAACCAGCTATTACTGGGTATTTTCTACAGACTGTTTTGGGGGTGTTGTACCCCAGGGGATTATCTGTAAGAAATGTGGGGAACTTTCAGTGTTAACACCACTAGCAAATGCCTGAAAAACGGTTAATAAAATAATATAAATAGCAGGAGCCTTGCCTAGTAAGCCACCATTCTTAAAGCGGCACTGTCACCGTCTGGAGACTTTGCCGAATTTGCAAAGACCTCCGACATTCACATTGCCGCTGGGGGTCAGGTGGCTGTTGGGGGGTAGGTAATGTAAGATTTACTTACCTGAACCTGTCCCTCGTGGGTGTCGCCATCTTCTTTGCTCTGCTCCCCTTCTGCAGAAGCCCACGTCACTGCTGTAGTCTTGCGCATGCTCGATCCTCCATAGACACAGACAATTCCCCACAGCCCTCACTGGTGACGGCTGTCAGGATCGACAATTAGACTCCACGCTTAAACTTCACCCTGTCAGGCTGAGGAGAAATACAGAGACAAGTTAGCCCCTACATCTCTTGACTGAGTTGGAATTTCAGTCAAATTCCAACACAGTGAAAATAAGTATTTTATAAAGATTCTATCTTCATAAAATACAAATTTTTCAGGGCGAGGTGACAGTGTCGCTATAAGCAATGCATCAATATCATTCGTATCTGTGGCGCCATCATTTATTTCTAGGGCACTGGAATAACCCCTTCAGCAGACAGACCCAGAGTTAAAACATTAACTAAATTCTGAAATAGGCAAGCTACGTGTTGTTAAGGATGATAGGAGTTGTAGTTGAGTAACCTCGGGACTGCAAAGAGTGCCTACACATGCATTGGAAGAAAATGATGCTGTAAAAAGGGATACAAATGAACTTTCATATGCTAAACCTGCTGTGCTTTTCGTTTTTTCCACTTAACAAAATAACTTTGCATGAAACTTAATATTGTGGTATATAAAAACCCTACCTGACGCTCATACTTTATCATCTTTACTACATGGCGGTATAATTAATATTTAAACATTGTAATAATGCAGTTTGCTATGCATGCACTTTCCTGCATCACATTCATATATTTTACCGAGTACAGAGCCAGCTTTGCATGAGGTACATTGACATTTCTTAATATAAGCTGAAGTTAGAGGCACAATAAGAAACAGTTGGGGATCTTGAATATATATTGTCGCCACGTGATACAATTTGTATATTTATTATGCTTTTTTTTTTTCTAATAGTCTTCAGGTACAGCGTATCATGCGTCTTTAGAGAAATACTTCGCTTTGTCATCAGTTTAACTTCCAGACAAAGAAAGGAAAAAAAAAAAAGTCCAATATATGTGGAGTTTAATTACCTTTTAAAATATGTATTTTTATTTTTTTTATGAAGCTGTTATTTTATTACTGTGTAAAAAATTCAAATTTTAATTTATTTAATCTATGCCTCAGCATATTTACTAAACTAGGTTCACGGTGAGCAGCCATTTTTTATTTTATAACAGACCACACCTATATTCCTGTTTGCATTTTCACTCTTGCAATAAACTAAAGGATCACTGATAAAAAATATA
Organism: Pelobates fuscus; assembly: GCF_036172605.1. Lineage (NCBI taxonomy): Eukaryota > Metazoa > Chordata > Amphibia > Anura > Pelobatidae > Pelobates > Pelobates fuscus. The sequence goes on along the minus strand of NC_086324.1, from coordinate 24,526,141 downwards.
ACCACATAAATTATTTCAATTATAATACTTATTATTATTATTATTAATTTAAAGTTATAGTTAAATAGTTTCATGTCCTGTATATCAATGGTAAATGCAGTCTGTCAGACAATTAAAATGGCTGCCCTTCCCCCTAACAGCCTTATTTGTAAGGCTTTTATACAAATATCTGCAGTGCAACAGCGATGCTGATGTGTTGTTTGAAGAAAGCTCCCATCATCTAGAAGTAATTACGCCTCCGATTTTTTTTTTTTCTTAGGCCATTTTGTTTTTGATATAAAGAATCAACGTAGGGACTATTAAATGGAGAAACCAAGAAACTGGAGAGAGGGGAAAAAAAGTAAATAATTTGCTTGTTTGTGGTGGAGCTTCCTCTTTCCTTTCAGCTTATTGAGATCCTAAAGACTAGTTAAACAAAATGTTAGACTGAGGTAATTTAGAAGATCGCGCTGCTTTGTTTACAGATTCATCTTTCATCCTGCTTTTATAACTGGGTTGTAGGAAGAATGAAACATTTTTAAATTTGTTATTATTGTTTTTAACTTTTTTTTTTTTTCACTTGTAATAAATTGTTGACCAGGACTCTTGATACATCGGTGGACAGTGATCATAATTAAAGTTAAAGATGTGGAATTGTCACTGCTAATTTTCATCTTTTAGGGGGGGGGGGGGGGGTGGAAGCAAATACCTGTTGCTCTCGTCACTTCCTTTGTTTGACAGCAACTTCCTGTTCAGAAGGAAGTGCTCTGTGAAACAAGCACAAGTAAAACAATTGTCAATTAGTTGAGCTAAGGTGTATAAACCTTTACAGATATATTTGTCACATTACAGCTTGTATTGCCATAACTATAACTAATCTTACCATTAACTAACACAAAAGCAAACATTCTCAGTGTTACCTAATTATTCCTTAAATTGTCAGGAATTGACCAGGAATAATACATTTCAGGCCTGTACAATTGATAAGGAAAAATAAAACTCAGCCTTGAACCTAGTTCACCATATTGGCAAAAAGGTCTCCGTTCCCTGGTTTTCCCAAATTTTTCGGTTTGGTGAATGACCCTGAATGAGGAGTACTCATTGAACTTGGGTTTTTGAAATATCGACAAGAGGATTCCAAATTTAAGATTTAATATCTAAAATGAACAAATAACCAAGAATATTTATTCTATTTCTGTCTTGGCTTAGACTCTGAAATTCCCTAGAATTCTTAACGTTTATGGATTTAGTAAATAATCCCTACAATGTTTTTTTGTTTGTTTTTTTTCTTTACGGAGGACACCATAGGTAAAATTTTATAGTTCTATGTTTTATGTTCAAAGCATCTGTGAGTGTAAGAGGTCAGTCAATCCCTCTCTCTATAAAGTGTTTATATTCAGGCTGCTGGCTGGGCCATTGAGACAGAGACAGTCACGCCTGCCTTCATGTATTTAGTATAAAACAGCCTCAGCCAGGGGTGAAGGAGGGGTAAGGAAGTTTATAGGGGCTCTACCCTCTAATGCCCCCTTGGAGCTGAGAAGCCGTGGATGAGTTTTACTTCCAAACACGCCAATCACAGCGCTCTTAGCACACACTCAGTAGTGAAGCTGGAGAGGTTTTATAACAAGTAGGTAATGGCTTAGACCTGCGTGAGAGAACACTAGTGAAAATATCATGCTGGGTGTGACTAAGCTTTAAGAAGGATACCAAAAAAAAGACAAGGGGGGCCGGCAAGATATAGCATCCTATTCCTGGATAAACCTTTGCCCTCGTTCTAAGTAAAACATTAGCAACAAGAGAATCGAAATGCTGCAGGTGGTGAAGTTGACTTTTAAAAAAAAATAATAATCGATTGTCTGCTGTGTGAGCTTGTTCGTTCCCAGGGAAAATGCTAATAAGAAATGCTCTTGGGAAAAAAATGTTAAAAAATAAAAAGAGCAGAGAGGCTTCCATGCCTCTAACCAGCTCACAGCCCTTTAACAGTTAAAAGGCAGCTGATACAGTTTTTAATTTTTCTTTGTCCGTTATCAATGTCACATTGTTTAGACTTGATGGATGCATATTATGTACTTAGCTGTCCTGGGTTCTCCCCTTGAAAGCAATCAGAATAAGAGCGAAATGTTTCCTTATGTAAACAAATATTACTTCATAAAACATTTGAAGCTACTTCGCTTTTTTTTTTCCTAAGAAAACCTTCTTCTCTTATATCTGACACATCATCATGCATAAACCATGTAGCTATCATGTGGAGGCATATTATTTAAAGAGCAAAGATGGAACATAACAACCAAATTGGTAAAGAGCCCAGTTTAAGATATTTTTCCTATATTACCTTACAGATATTCTGTGATCCCATTTACACTAAGGATTTATCCACTAAACAGTGGCTTTGCTCAACCTGACTTCTGAATTGCAGAACTGAAGCTTAAGTTGTCTGGGAGGGATCCTAAATCCATTTTGTCTATTATGGCCTGTATTCTGCCGTTTGCTTATCAACACAGGACAACTTTGTAGCAAATAGACCACAACAATCTTGCCATAGAAAAGTTCTAGAAAGATTCATTGCAGCCTCGGTGTCACCAGAACGAAGGAGAAGAAGAGTTAGTGTGTCATTAACATTCTTCAATTCTTCAGCTCATCAGGAGGTATATAAAGTAGTCATAGGACCATCCACCTCCTCAGCTATATGAGGACAATGTATGGAATGTCTACAATGTGTTTCTGTTTTTGTCACACCTATGTGTGGCCATCCATCTGGTCTTAATCAATCAGTCTCATCCAAAAGCTTTGCTGTTCTTGCAGCTGAAATAATATACCTCTTCTTCAGCACTCCTTTATAACCCTCTTGCTGCCATGCTGACTAGGTATTTCATTAGAGGTCCTGTCTGGAACTTAAATGGTTTTCGAAGGAACAAATGTGTTAATTTAGACACCTTTATAGGCCTAAATTTTAACCTCAACTAACTTTCTGTTACAGTGCCATTAGATGTTTAAACCTTCTTCACAATCTTATTCTTTAAGATCCTATGCCAGCATAGAGCATCTTGTCAATTTATATTAAATAGCGCTACAGAGCCCTCCTGATGCTAAATCAGTAGGACATACCATATCAGAAAAGGGCGTTTAAGGATAGGATTGTTGGGTAGACACGGGCTGGAATTTCTTCTTCAGGGACTAGATACAATACCACTGTCTACATGAATGTCTTTGGACCCATTGAAGTGATAAAAGAGCAATTAGCAGTGTGAAGTGAAATTGATAAATGTTTTAATTTTAGTTGTGTGTGTGATTATATTTAACTGACTAACATCTGCTGTGGTTAGTACGTTTACGTTTTCGGAACCAAGTGGTGGGAATAAGATACTCTGTATCAGTTGTGCACTGACTCATTATGCACAGACAGGTATGGTAGAAACCTATAAACAAATCTTTCTGGTTTTCAGATTGCTCAATTCAAGCTCATTTATTGGATAATAATACGATTATTTCCTCTTTGAGTGGGAGGGAAGTTAAAAGGCTGGTTGTCCTACTTTCGAAATATTTTGTGTTGATCGAGGTGTACAGTTGTCTCCAGATTATAGTATAAGATTTCTCCCAGAACTATACTTTTTTCCGCCTTGATTATGCTATACTATTAGGCTATTTCAATGCAGTTAATTGTGTGGACCTACAGTGAGGAACAAGTTAACTCATTTCCATTGCATTGACATTCATCAGGTAAACTTTGCAGAGTATCAGCTGGTCACACACAGGAGGTCTGAAAGCACACATGGTCACTTCTCCTTAGCTCCGTCTTCTATTATTCTCTCTAAGATCTTATGCAGAGCATTATGTGGGGGGGAGGGAGAGGTTGATGTATAACAATACCTACCTCTGTCCCTACTGCTTTTGTTCTCTTCGTGTCGGAGATGTTTTGCCACGCTGCCCGGGTAACTGCTCTGAAGGTTGGAATATCTCTTGTTGATGGAGGTTTGTGATTGAGTACCCCCCCGACACAACCTTTTGTTCTATAGAGGTGTTTGATCTGTCTCCCTTTCTCCTTAAAAAAAAAAAAGCAAAGAAGAAAATAAAAAACCCTACCCCAACCTTTAACCTACACAGAACTGGAAAGGTTAAAACGAACAACCAACACCTCTTACTTGGCAAGACATTCAGCACAAACGTAGGTTGTGGTGAATAAAATTGTTAAAGCTAGTTGTAAAGGTTAGAAAAAGTAATTGAGTTAGTATCTATCTATCTATCTATCTACCTATCTATCTACCTATCTACCTATCTATCTATATATCTGTCTATCTATCTATCTATCTATCTATCTATCTACCTACCTATCTATCTATCTATCTATCTACCTACCTATCTATCTATCTATCTATCTATCTACCTACCTATCTATCTATCTATCTATCTATCTACCTACCTATCTCTCATTCTATCTCTATCTCTCTCTCTCTCTCTCTCTATCTCCATGGACACCAAAATAGTCTGCGTGTGAACTGCTCCTGTTTAAAGGAACACTATAGTGTTTAGGTCCATGGCCCCCCTTCGATTGATCTGGAAAGGTGATTTTACTCTTTTTTTCTATACAATACCGGTACCACGTCTCCGTGGCCGAGAATTTGGGAGGCTTTTGTGCACGTATGGCAAAACACGGCGCTGCGCCAATCAGCATCTCCTTAAGAGATGCATTGAATGAACATTCAACATTGGTACTGCACACTATGCAGCACGGACACAGGAAGCACCTTTAATGGCCATCTGAGTGATTGTCACCAGAGGAATTACTAGGCAGTAATGTAAACACTGCCTTTTCTATGAAAAAGGCAGAGTTTACATTGAAAAGCTTGTAGGGACATGCTATAGACACCATAACCACTGTATTAAGCTGTAGTAGTTCTGGTGTCCCTTTAAATATTAGCCCAATATTTACTTGATTATACATGTGGCCCTGCATACAATCTTTCTTGCTTAGACAAGCTTGTGACAACCTCCTACATTTTGAATGATGCCAGGAATCTCGTAAAATACATTGACTTGCTATTCTAAGGTTAATATGTAGCAGATCACATATTGTTTTTTCCTTAAACAATAAAGAGAACTGACCTCCGCCCACTCAAAGGTGGGCTCGCTTACTCAATAGCTATGGCAGCTGCTTCCATAAATATAAAGCTAAGCATTAGACAAATATGATAATCCTTCTTAGACAGACTAGCGATATATTTTGAATGGTGACCACAAGATAATTCTGAGGTTGATTTTTCAAACTATGGTACATCCAGTTCGAGAGATAGCTTCAGATGACAGAGTCATGGTACCTGTTTGAATCAAAATGAGCAATTTTTAAAACATAAAAGTTAGATTTGAGGTTTGCGTCGCCCTATCTGTAGTCAAAAATCTGATTATATTAAAAACAATCACAGAAATCATTTCTTTCTTTTGTATTGGTATATTCTGCGTAAATTCATTTTAATGCTCCAGAACAAATATAGGTAAAGGGCTAAATGTATCATGATAATTTGTGGAGCAAAGTTCTAACAAAGTTCTAACTGTTGTGCAGTCACCATGGAAACAAATGTTCTACGTCAATGTTTAACATTTTGCAGTTTACACGATTTTTCTATTGATTTAAATTTAATATGAAGGCCAGGAACTTTAACATTTAAAATTGACTCCTTAAAACGAACACCCCAGCACTGAGCACCACAAATGCAGACATTATAGAATCATTATTCTCTTCTAGTGAAAAGGGGGGCATAGCCATGTTGTGAGAAAAGAAAAGCAGCTTAGATGGATTATTTAACACAAAAAGCAACTTATGGTTCCTACGCAGTGACCTACATTCTGAGTGCAATCATGATGTTTAACTGGATAGGGCAGGGTTAATAAGCAAGCATCATTCCTGTAGGGTGTTTTTTTGTTTTTTTTTTAAATTGAATTTTACTGCAACAAAGTAAATGTTACAGCTCTCCCGAGACAATATTACAGCCACTTTATTGTTTTCTAAGCTGATGTCATCTTTCTGAGGACCAACTTTAAGACAAAGGCATAACATTTATAACAAATATCACTGTGTGAAAGGAAATCTACAGAAAGACTGAGTACAAGGTGAATTGATACAAGACAACAAATAGTCACAAAGATAAATTCACATGGGTTTCTCTGTATGCAATTGTTTAAAAAAATCTACCCTGTTAACGGGTTAGTACAATGTTGTTTCCTCTATACTATATGCAATATTGTTTTACTTACTAAAATGTCAAAGATTTAAATTTAGTGTTAATCGTACATACACACAGACAGGTCTGGTACTGAAAGGAAAAAAAAAGGATAACAATCGTGTAATACAGTGAAGAAAAAAAACAACAACAACAGTGTGATGGAACAATAGAACATATTACTGAGCTACAAGTCCTTTCTCAGATGTAGCCAACTTGACTGACCTTACATTTGTTGGTAACCAGAGACACCCTGCAGAACCACTGATTACCTTCAAACAAAACATAGAGGGACAGGCTTGTAGTGTAACAAACAAACATTTAATACACAGAATGTCCTGTCAGTATAACCTCCGCTGTTACAGAATTGCAAAGCCGATGATACTTTGTCTGGTGGCAAAGCATCATGGGAATCGTAGTTCTGCAACAACTGGAGTTCTACTATTTGTCCTCCTCTGCCTTGTATCATTTCTCCAAAGCACACTTACACACAGGTAGGTGTCTTATCTTTATAATGCTTTGTCTTACAAACTAAAATCCGTCCAGTTAATTAAATAAAAAATAATGATAAATTTGGACTCATATTATTTCCAGTGACCTTCGTGAACTCTTCTTTTTTTGTTATTTTGTCTTACTGTAACTGATAGATAATGATAACCTAAAATAATCAGGAAATGAATGAGTGACTAATCATGCCAGTAAATATAAATTGAACATTTCACATTGTACACAATTGGTTTTTTTTTTGTGTGTGCCAATTTTGGAAAATAAGTGGCCGGAAGTAAGGTTTGTTTTTTTTTGTTTTCTTTTAATGTTTTCAGTGTACAAATCTGATATAAACTTAATTATAGCTCATGCTAGAAATGACTAAGAAAGTTTTTTTCTTTGTAAGATACAGTACTTTAAGCAGATGTCCTAACTGTATTAATCAGTCCCTGGCATGCTTTCTGTTAAAACTGCAATCCCTATCAAATAGCTGAGAATGTTGGTGTTGAATAAGTTGAGTTCCAATTTACAGCAGCTGAAGTGTTAAAGACGGGATGTCTGACCTTGAGCTGTCAGCTGTCTCTAATGAATGTTACTAGTTTTTCTGTTTCCCTTTTTAGTTTTCCAGTAATTGACCTTGGAGCTCACTGTTATTCTGTCTGACAGTGTTTAGAGTTGTGTTCCTACAATCTCGAGATGTTTAAGAGATTTTACATAGCATAGCTCGTAAAGCCATGATAAGCCCACTTTATATTTTATTGCATTTATTGTTTTACAGAAAGAGGACTGCATAGCTGTCAACCTCCTTGACTCCTTGACTCCTCGATGTAGACAACCTCTCAGAGAATAGGGTACAAATTACAAGAGTTCATGACTCTACCGACAGTAGATAATGGCCCGTGGTCACTGATATGTCCATAAATGTATATTTTCTTCCAGACCCAGTTGTGGCATTAATCAGTACTTTGGTTAGGACATCCAGAGAAGATGACGTAGGACTCTTGTTTAGGAATACCCTAACTCAGTGAGACAAGCGTGTGGGCCGAACAGGGAGAGTAATATTTTTTATTAAAAATTATAGAGATTTCTAGGTTTCTTGTGCAAAGTTGGAGGCCAGTGGCTAGCAAGTGACACATAAAACAAAAAGTTAAAATTTCTATGACCAACAACATGTCTGCAGTGAGTAGAAAACATTAGCTGTAGTTCAAGTACACTCTGACTGACATAAAAATTACTCCCATATCTAAACAGAGCCAGAATGTAGCACCTGTTGTTCATGCCATTCCCCAGTCATAACATTGAAGTCATTCGAGTCTGTGCATAAAAAAAAAAAAAAATTCTATAGATACAAGCCCAGAGTGAGACTCTGCTTGAGTACTGCCACCTGTGACTGTGCTATTAAGTACTGGCCAGATACTACATCTTCAGTCATCAAGAGAGAGAGAGAGAGAGATAGATAGATAGATAGATAGATAGATAGATAGATAGATAGATAGATATTCTGTATAGCTATGTTCTACTCACTTTTGTCCACAGGCAGAAACAGGATAATTGAAGCCCAAAAAGAGGGACAAAAACCAAAAAAAAAAAAACAAGAGGGTCTGAAAATCAGGGTAACCGGCAGTGGCCTGCCGATAATGGCAGGCCACTGCATGGTGCTCAGTTGAGGTGACCATTGTGCAGTCTTACTGCCGTGTTGCAAATTTTGCATGTGCACTGTTACCTATATCTTCTTCATAACCATTTATGATCTATAGAAGGATCCCATAAATAGCTATCAATATCAGGTCCCAATCTGGTCATCAGATTAAACATACAGGAAAACTGGTACAATGCAGTTCTGGTTACTGTAGCTAAAACACAATGTAAATACTGCACGGCAGAAATGATATTTAACATGATATGAAGGAGACACGCAATATGTATCTGATTTGAAGGAGAAAGAAATAAAAAAAAATAGGTAAAGCTAAAGGACAGAATTGCACAACATTCTCTAGAGCAGTGATGGCGCTATATATATATATATGCATATTATTTCCTTTTTTTTCATACACATGGAAGAAATGTGGGTAAATGTGAGAAAATGTGTTTTGCACATGCTGAAAGTTTTTTCAGAATTCAATTCTTTTAAATATAGATGATGAGTTGGGATAGTAAATTGGCTCAGAATCTTTATTTCCACGTCCGGAATCTAAAATATCTTACATCTTTTTTTTTGTGTGTGTGGTTTCTTTTATTATGCTTTGTTTTCAAGTTTCATGTTTTTTTCTCTATATCAAATTGATATTACTTGGGAGCCTATTCACTAAATGCCAATTGTTAACTGAACGGCAACTGAATAGTATTTATCTTAGTCACTTAATTGCAAAGAGCAAATTATATCAAAGTTCAGTTTGTTGCATTTAAGCTGTCTGTTGAAATCGGGTGAATCTCCATATAACATTCCTGATTCACCTACTCACAAATAGATGAAACTCCAACCAAACTGGTGACATTATTACAATCCCCTGATACAGAAGCGGGGAATGCACCTTAAACATCTTATCTTATCCAATCCTTAGTGTGGTCTCTATAGTTGCAGTTGTCATATCTTCTCATTCCTTTTCCTTAAATAATTACCCCACATCAGCAGTCTTAAGTGGCCCCTGCCTAGAACTGACTCAGGGCTACATATGCAGAGAAGACTTATTATCCCATGGGCGATAGGGCCTCCCTTCATATTTTACATAGGAAGGACCAAGAAAATTCATGTTCTCAGGGCCCTGTGTAATCTCTGGATCCTAAGCGGCTGCCTAAGTTCCCCTTTTGGTTAATCTTGCTCTGTCAATTTGTCTGTAGAACTGCATACAATTAAGTTTGTCTCTGATTGCAAATTCTCACCATCCTATCATACACACTGGCAGGTAAGTCCACCCTTCTCTGTCTTCAACCGTTGAAGACACAGACTGGTGTCTTGTGTTGCTAATGGGGCCAGTGTGTTCATGGGCTTCCCCACAGAGGCTGACCACTGGACAGTTCATGTATATGTCTGTTTGCCCAATCAGTATACATTACAGTACAGGGTACACTGGTGTATGCCTATACAAAGGTGTGAAGGGACTGATCAGGGCACAGTGTTGTATGTAGGATTATACAATGAGGAACATGTATTTATGTCCACTAATTAAGTACTGTGCATAATGTGTCGACCTGCAAAGGGATGATCATTAAAAGTATGTTATGGCCATAAGAAATAGCTGTATGCAGTTGCTATGAGTGCATAGTCAGATCACAATAACCAAGAGTGTTGGGTAGTCATAGACTTGCTACAGTATCCCTTAAAACCAAACTCCACCATGATATTAATGATCCAGTAGCAGGGACCTACTTGGCTCCATTCGGTTAGCATTGGGTTTTTAGAGAACAGAGTGAACCACTGGAGAATTTGAACAACCGAATTTCGGATAAATTAGACAAATTAAGTAATCCAAATTTACACCAGCAATTTGGAGATTAGCGAATAGACCCTATGGTTTCAAATTCACTAAATTGACCTTTTACACTGCAGAGATTTATAATCAACAATATAAATGAGCAAAACATACCCAAAGTATAAATGATAAATCTAAGTTTTAGGGTTTTTTTTTACTTCTGTCTAATTATTTATTAATGTATTTATTTTTAGAATGAGCACATTCCAGAAGGGTCTTGTTTTATTTAAGAGTGATGTAAAAAAAAAAAAAAAAATAAAATTAAATATTCACTAACACTTTTGAACCCACCAGTGAAAAATAGAAATCGCTCTTATCTCTGTCTTGTTAGAGAGGGATTAAGAAACTGGCAATTATTTTGGCTACTTTAATTGTCACTCGGCAGGAAAATATGTAATTAGTGCCCGTCAGTAGGCCTGCACACCTGCAGAACATCCTAGAGTATAATGTCAGCTTTCAGCTCATTTTGGTGCCAGGTTGTATCACCACCAGTCACATCGATTCTCTGAGAACCCTTTGGAGTCGTGGATAATGTGGCTTCTGTGTCGGAGAGAATGGGCATTTCTGATGCACAATGGAATGTACAACTACAACACTGCTCTCATTATATTGTAACACCCACTTCCAGGGCCGCACTGCTCTCCTCAGTTTGGGATTTTATTGTTATGCCATAATAGCCCTGCGCACATTTAAAATTCCCCTATTATTCAGCTTATTAAGGCAATGCTGACTTGATTATCAGGCTGCAGTGTGAGGAAGAGTTTGTGTGTGAGCCAAGACTACGGCCGGCCACATTCTTCTATATGTACATTTGTTAGAACACAAAAGGGTATCTGTGTCTGAGATGCACATTTTATGCTATGGAGGAGAAGAAAAAATATCCCAAGTTGGGAGTTATGCTAAAACATTGTGACACATCTCGTGAGGTCTCTTTCGCCCCCGTTCTTTTTCTGATTTGTAGGAAGAAAGGCACACGTATCCATGTGTATAGGTGCTAAAAATCTAAGTAGATTCATTTCTTCCTTTGTTCTTTCTTTCTTTCTTTCTTTCTCACTCTCTCTCTCTTTTCTTTTTCTTTTCTACTTTTCATACGAGACTAATCATTTGCAGTTGGTTATTCTATGAGTTCCACACCTGCCCCATTTTTGGGTGAGGAACCTATTGTCACCACACCCTTCTGGTCCACCCATGTGCCTGTCCAATGTACAACACAGAGCAGAAGTAGTGGGGCTTTCATATTAAGAGAATGCAAATGATTCATAAAAAGTAAACTAATGAATATTATGGATAAGTAAACAATTAAAAATTCGACAAAAACAACACGGAAAAATATGAGAGTTTACGAATGTTCCAGTTTGGACATTTTGTCTTTTGGTGGAGGTTATTAGTTTTTTAATTTTTTAGGTCCTGATTTAGTAATTAAACCCTGACAAGTAGTTTTTTTTATTTTCTAAAGCTGTATTGAATCTTACAGTTAGATTATAAATACCTTAATAAATGTGTTCTGTACCATAAATTCAATTTACACGCATAATCGGAAAATCCATCGGCATATTGTTTTCCACAGTAATGGGTGGAAGATCTAACTTGGTTGTGTTTGGTTTAAACCCGCCAACCCTCTAAGAAACCATAGAGAGGCCACGAGCATTTTTTTTTTGCAGTAGAGAAAGTTAGGTGAAATGGGAAATGTAGTTTTGAGATTGCAACCCATAGTTACAAGGACAGTATCGGAGCCAGGTTACCACTCACCATACAGTAAAATTATTTCTGCCATTGTGAATTCCTAGTCCTTAATGATATATGCAGGAAAGCCTGATATTGTAATTGTACAGCAGAGCGAGTAACGATCTTCTAGCTAAACGCGTTCATCTGGCATGCTGATAGTTAACAGACTTTTAGCCCTAAGGGAGATACTCTGTATTTTGCTATCTGACATGTTGTCATATATAAAGAAATCAATTGGTAATTAAATGATGCACCTTGTGAAGATGACAAAAGGCATTTGGTTGCAAAGAGAGAACTGGGTTGTGAGGGGTTTGTAATGAAGGCCTAATGACTATTCATAAGAGATTTTTAGTCCACTGATCCACTTGACTGGAAAGTTCTGCCCTGGAGATTTTGCGCTGTCAGATTCTCTCACCTCACAAAGCCGCCGCGATCGACGGTGTGGAGGATGAGCGAGAAATTATCCAGTTGTTGCTCCAGGCCTATCTTAGGTCACATGCAGAAGGCACACATCTGGCTCCCTGTAGGTGCAACCTCAGGACATAAATTTTGACTAATTTTTAAAACTATAAATATGTAAAAGTGACACTGAATAAGTTACCTTTTAATTCATTTTTCCTTACGTCTCTGCTCTGCACTGGTTTGGAGCAATGTTTGTCGATGTCACTGTAATTAGTAATTAGTTTGCTTAATTTGTTAACCGGGGTAGGACTGACCTTTGATTGAATTTGCATTGAATAAAAAAGAATGCTAAATTAATAATTGGATGTGTTTGGCTGGATAGATACATTCGATAGACAGACAGACAGACATATATGTGGACAGACAGACACAGACAAACAGATATGTGGACAGACAGATAGATGTGTGGACAGCCAGACAGACAGACAGATATGTGGACGGACAGACAGACACAGACAGGCAGACACAGACAAACAGATATGTAGACAGACAGACAGATAGATCTGTAGCTCCTCTGTAATAGTGGCAGATTAACCCTTTGGGGGTGGTGTGGACAAAAACACTGGATACACTCAGACAGTAACAGAACAATGTACTCTGTGTGAATTTAGATCATTGTTGATTCCAATGTAAAGAAGCATGCTATTCCTCATGTAGCTCAGAGGGGGAACCCAAATTTGTCTCTGTGCATTTACATTCGCCATGCTTGTCCTATTCATGCTTCTTGTGGGCTAAGGGAATGTTAGAAAACACTACTTTTATCAGATTACAGCTGATTCATTTACCCAGGAGAATACAGACAGAAGCTAAATGCATCAGTACACTTTCACTACAGCAATGGGTAATGCTTTGGCTGGAGAGGTAGCAAGAATTGAATTATGTTTCTTGAATCTCTATCCATTATTTCCGTTTATTTTGTTTTGCACCCGATTCCCATCCGGAGATTTAAAAATTTCATTTTTATTTTTTTCATTTCCTTTTTTTTCTGACATTTTTTAAAATCAACAAATAATTAGAATAAGAAGAAACGTTTGCAGACTAGTCAACACCAGCATTCCTTAGATATACCAGAAGCCTTTTCAATGCAGGACCTTTAGATACTGTGCGTTTTTAAAGGCAGGTGGATTTGATATCACACGGGGTAATGATGCGTGTCTATTTGCAATTTACAAAGTGTTCTGTTCGCTATTTGGGGAAGTTAGTCACCTGTATCAAAGGTTAATACATTCATCACCTCATTAGTGTTATAACATAAGTACTTGAACAAAACACACAGTGGAAACAATACAACTATTGTAATGTACAAATGCAAACGGGGGGACAGGACCAAACTTTCAGTCTGTCAATAACGTTGGAAGTCGGTAATTCAGTATATTCGAAACCGTTCTTGCTTATGGGTTGTGGTTACTTTAGTGTGTATCACTGATGAGTTTGTTGGAGTTGACAAGATGGAACAAATGATTGGATAATTGCCAAAAAAACTATTATGGTTATTAATGTACATTGATTGTTTGTTTAAAACAAAAAATACATTAGTATTTAAACCTCCTTTTTATTGCAACGTCAAATTAATGTGTGTAATTTAGTATTAAGTTATAAAACGTACCAAACCTGCAAGCCTTGTATTTTGCTTATAAACAAATACGACTCGAACATAATGTTCTTTTTTTATTTGTAGGTTTTTTTATAAATATTTTTTTTTAAGAAGCAAACTGCCCTTTCTGTAATGACTGCAAAGAGAATCTGATGCATTTGGGATAAGGAAAGTAGATTAATTGCATCACTGCACATCATATAAATTATTTCACTAAGCAATAAATATATACATAAATAAATAAGAAGTAACTTTTCCTTAGCTAAATTAGAGCACTGTGCAGACAATTGGTGATCAGCAGGGAAAGAGATTCTGTCACTGATTGACTGTATAAACCAACTGACTACAACAAGGTAAAAATAAAAAAGGGTTTTAGGCTGAATTACAACAACGTTACAAGTGAAATTGATTCTTTTATTGAGGGCCACACAAGAAAAAAAAAAAAACAGGTCCTGCTCCAATCAATTTGGAAAATTAAACATGACCAGTTTAAAATATTGTCTCGTGATTGGATCGGTGCCAACGAAATAGGCAAACTATAGTGCAATGTTCGACCAGGTGGCAATATATGGAAGGTCTCATAACATGATACAAACAAGTCAACCAACATCTCCAAGAATAGACTGTGGGACCTGTAATAATGTGATCGTAATTTGCCAATCCCACTTTCCTAGCATAATGAGTATGTGCTTGTAAAGCCATTTTCTTAATGGTTCTGCCATAGTGTGATTTCACATGTTCTCCAAAGTCCTGGCACATGAAAAGTTGTACCACACAGATACACATCTGCATTGTCCAATTTGAAGTTGACATTAGTGGTAACTGAAGACAGTTGGCGCGTTGGTCTGGACCGCAGGCCTGGAAGAACATTGAAGTGAATTGTTTATCTCTAACAAATTCTATCCCTTACTGTATATGTAAGCAACAGGATATGTGTGTAGCTGACAGACACCTCAAGAACAGCAGAAGTAGGTGTCACAACAGCACACGTTGCCAAAGCAGCATTCAACAATAGATTTCAGCAAAATGTTTGACAGTGCGAACACAAAATTAACATATTTTTTCACACCTCTACATTTTGTATTGCAGAAGTAGAATCTTTATATAAACACATTAGTTTTTTTTGTTTTTTTTTTGCTATGGTCAATATCACACTGAAAATGGTTCTATGAAATTATTTATCTTCATTAACAGCTTTAAGTTAAGTTCTTTTTTGAAAATTAAGTTATTTAACATAAAACACAAACAAAAGACCTAATAACTGCCATCTTCCAAATAAAACAACACGTTTTTCTTCATCAGCGTTGCTAATTCCACAGCGGCAATCAATTTCAAATTCGAAAAACTTAAGTGGCTATCCGAAAATGTGTAAAAATGAAATATTTGAGCAGATTGCGAACGTAAAAATGAAGCGATCTCCGAGAGTTGTTAGTTAAAAAAAGAGCAAAAAGTCAGATCGGGCAGATGACACCTTGAAAAGAATTAGTTTTTAATATAATCCTTTTTTTTGCTCTCCAAACAATGTAACACTTTTCGAAGTTTGTGTTTATTATACCCAATAAACCTATCTGTTTACTGCCAGATCCTGTTAGAAGTAATGGTGCCTGACAGTTTTCCAGTTAAAAATTATACATTAGGGTCACTTTCCCTTAAATTATCTATTACGTGCCAGCTGTTCGCAGCTGTAACAGTTCGACTTCCTATCCCCTGCCAGGCACCGTTAGTTCCTGCAATGTCAATTGCAACAGTATATATGATAAAATCACATATCTTGGAGTAACACCTTGGTGAATTAATACATTAGATATATTTAACATATTACCATTGTGCACGCAATGGTATGCTGTTTTTGTGCTTTCTCTGTTATGCAACACTTAGCTCTATACTTCAGCTTCTAGCTTACAGCAAAAAAAAGAAAACCTCCGGTCTATTTATGTACCATTAAGTGATGTAGCTGAAGTGTTTGTAAGTGGTACTTCCGTATTATGTATATTATCGTAGCAACTTCAGCTTGATAAAGAAGCTCGCCTTTTTGTCGAAAAAGGCTAAAGAAAGTCAAGGATTCACCCCCTCCTCTCAGTGGTCTATTAAGGCAAAGTATCATAAATCAAAAGAATTTGAACAAAAAAACTTTGATGTGTGCCATGCTTAGAGACCCTGTTACTCATCAATGGTAATTATGTAGCACAGACATACAATGACATCAACTTGGATCTGATTGGTTTATATTATTATTAGATTTTATTTATCACCAACATATTCTGATGGTGTTGAAAAGGGACATAAAGAAGGCCCTGCTCAAATAAGCTTACACATGAAGAGATATTTGAGGTAAGCTGATATACATCATTTTGTGTCTTACCCAGGGACACTTACTGGCGAGGAGGTCTGACCAGGATTTGAACCTGCATTCCCTAGTTCTAAGGAAGCAATGTTACCACTGTCCCAATCAGCCAATATTTTAGCTAGTAATGTAATTGTGAAAAAGCAGGTTAAGATTCTTAGTAATGGTACCTGAAGTTCCAATGTTGCTGATCGTACATCACGACAGAATACGATAACATTTGTCGTCATCAAAATGATGACAAATGCACAAATATGATGTGTGTTAGCATTCGTGGTAAAATAAAATACTTGGTTTAAGATGCATGTTCAGAATTTTCAGAATTGTTTCATAATTTTATAGCTAAGCAACTCTGAATTATTTCACCCCATAGAGAATTACGTAGCTGACTTCTCTTTTTCAAGGGTTAAAATGGGATGTTAAAATTGATCTGTATAGCAATAGCAAGGTAACTCAGTTGTGTGTGTCAGCCATGAGTAAGTTTGGAGGTACAGACCAGAATTATGTCTATTTGTAGATATACTAAACCTGACAATGATTCAGTGATTTGGCATCTCTACAAACCCACAAACAATGCTTTGTCAGCAGTACATCTGGTGGTTTGAGTCTGTGTACAGGGCTGTAGTATGATGGGGACGATATGCACTGTTCCAGTATTTAACATACAACACAAGGACCATAGCACAGGTGGTGGTGGTGGTGGATAACTGCTTTCTAGGAGTTACTTATAGCATCAGGCTAATCCTCTATACACCGGGGAACTTCTCTCTGTATGTTAGCATCAAAACCTACACTTGAGCCTTTTTTTCTCTTTACCACTTCAAAGTGATGGGTGTATAATCTTCAACATTTATTGCAAACTTAATAATCCATCCATGGAAATGGTCCACTTCTGCTAATTATTCATATTTTCAAGGAAATTAATCATAGAAACGTATGTTACGTGTTGTCTCTCCAGCTGAAAGCAAATTAGGTTTCCAATAAGACAGTATATCAAACAAAGTACTGTGTTCACTGGATAGAAGATTATTATTTTTAAGAATTATAGTTCAACATTTTTGGCAGACAGATTGTTTTTGCTCGATCAAAATGACAGGTTATTTTGTAACTGCGTGATTCCTAATTAGAAAGGATAGTTGCAATCTGCTTGGTATGGTTAGATGTTTAACGTATCACATTTGAAGTTCCAAATTTGGGACGCAGTGATGAAGCAGTTTGGAAATGGCGCTGCAGGACCCAAAAAAAAAGACGTCTTGTTTAATTTTTTGGGAAATATTTTTAAGGTTAAAACTTTTTTTATTGGTACATTTGGAACAAAATAATTACATTTTTAGAACCATAGGGGTGATCACAGCATTCCTTTTAGAGTATGCTGTTTTTCCCACTATTCCGATGTATGGCTTGGCTGCCCTTACAAAGTAGCCATTTTTTTTTATTTAACACAAAATGTGTGCACTGACCTTCACTATAAATCAGTAGTGTGATAATAAACTAAATATGCTTAAAGAAACGAGTTTCGCCTTGCATCACGCTCACAGGATGTGCTAAAAAGTAGCAAAATATTTATTGCCGAAACAAAGCTTTCAATTTTTTGGTCTTAAACAAGACCTTCAACAGGACAGTGTGCTCCGTAAAAAATACGGGGACAGAAACAGTAACACCTTCCTTTTCACATTAAAAGGGACACAGCAAGCATGATAAATGTTACAGCTTAGTGTAGTGGTTATGGTGATCAGAAACCATGGCTGCCGATTTTAGGGACTCATTCTACCTTGCATTCCTTTTCCACCCCTTCTGCCATTAATTGATGTTTATTAAGTTGTTTTTTTAAGTTTTTGCTTTTCACTTAGACGGGGGCTACATCTTTAGTAAGTAAGCCACTATTGATCAAGGGAGCAAAATCCCCCTGTTGCTTATATTGAAACTTGACAATGCACAAACAGGACAACACTGAGTCAGCTGGCTACCTTTAGTATCGTAGAATTCACTCGGAAAAACCCATGTTGAAAACAAGCTTTCATTTTTAAATCATTTGATTAATTAATAGGTGTGGGTGGGCGGCTGAGCATACAGAAAGTAAGGTATGGAAATTGTGACACACAAAAAAAGCCTCAAAGAGTGGCACTAGACCCAAGTGATTTTAGTTTTACTTGATGAATTTGAAAGCAGGCTGCCCAATATATACGCAAATGTGAATTCATTACCTGAAAAGGTATACTTCATTCCCAATTTAAAAATTGGAAACTGCGGTGACGTGGATTAGATTATTCAGAGAGATCATTCGGTCTCAGCTCATTTGATATTTGAATAATTCTATGTATAGGATAATATACAGGAAATCTACACAGATCACAGATGACAGAATTGGCAAGGTAAGATTCTCCTTCAGCTGAAAAGTTTCAGCATTTGACTGGTTAATAAGAATACTTAATTGTAATCACTTATTGCCTGTGCTTTTCACAGCTCCTCCATAGACTGTTTCCTTCCTCTTTCTCATTCGTTCCTCATTACTTAAAAATGCACGAAATTTAGAACGTTTTCTAGAAAAATGTTTAGACATCCCCTTTGACTACAGAGGGTGAAGAGTTAGATAGCTTACTTTATAATTCAGCCATTTTGGTTTGGATCTAAGTTTAGACTTGTCTATGTTTTTCTAAAGTGTAAATGAGATTTCAAGGAACTGCTCCTAAATTTGCAAAATTAAGGTCATGGTAATCAAGGGGGGGGGGGGGACTATAGTTGAGTCAGAGAATGTTTCCAAATCGACTTCACTGCACGTCATGACACCCCTTTGACTTCACTGCATCTCAATGACCATCAGAAAAAAACAAAGTAAAACCCCTAAAATAATTTTATTGTTCATTGCTGTTTTTTTTTTATTTATTTTAATGCTTGTTAAAAAGCCAAATGAAGTAATCCAACATATTTGTCAATACTGAATTTTTTTTTACGGCGAAGATCTGTTTTTATTAACAGCATATAGTTTCAGTAAGTTTGTTCTCATTTTGACGGGGGACTAGAATACATTTTATGTCAGAAGTATTTGGTGTGTGAGGATTCTTGTAAGGAATTGCGGGAGGTTGAGATAACGGACTATCTATTAATTCCGGTGGAAAAAAATAGAAGTTACAGGATTTCCTTTCCAAATGTAATGCACCCAAGGCTGGTTCTTTTATCACTTTTTTTTCTCTCTCTCCTCGATGGCACATTTGTATTTTTGAAGCATTCTTCCTTTGTCTAAGAAAGGAAAACTGCTAAAAGCATTTCCACCTGGATGTTTAAATTATTTAAGTTTGCAGGAACCAGACCTTTTCCCTCCTGAGTAGTTGTGGGTTTTAAAGGCTAAAATTGCTTCATCATGCCAAAGAGAAAGTATGCATAAATTATTTAGTTAAACCTGAGAAAATACAGACTTTTACCAGTGATGTCTTTTTTTTTTTCAATGGCTGTCTGCTTAAATTTCAGAGCGGTGGGCTTTTCTCTTGTGAAAATGTGTAAATATCTGTGGATCTTGATGATTGATTCCATAATTGCAGGGCAGGCTGTTTAAAACATGCGCTGTGTGGCCTACCAAGGGAGAGATCTACTTAGCAGTGGTAAAGTACTAAGATTTATCTCTGGTGGAAATAAATAAATCCCAACTTTCTTCTATGGAACATTAATCAGAGCTCATAGAATAACTGGATATTTTAATGGACACAATTCTGTTTTTCTAATTTGCACTTTGTAACTCTCTCCCCAGCTGTTATCATATCACATCACCCATAATCTCCAGTGCAAGGGTAGGCAACCTTCGGCACTGCAGATGTTGTGGACTACATGTCCCACAATTCTCTTACAGCCATAATGCTGGCAAAGTATCAGGGGAGATATAGACCACGAATGACATCAGCAGTGCCGAAGGTTGCCAACTCTTGCTCTAAACTCTTGATTGTAGCAATCTGACATATTAATGGCAAAATTCCTCATTTAGCGAAATAACCGATATTGCATATATTATATTTACATAACATAATGCAGTATCAGTTATTTTGCCACTGATGCTATGTCTAGCTCTTAGTACATATCAAGTGCGTTACATTTTATTCTCGTTTTTTTTTATTCACTAAACAACAAACTGTAGAACATTGAAAACAGAATTGCAAAATTAGGCAACAAAATAGTCACAGCTTGCCTGTACAATCTAAATGTTGCTGTTTAGTTGATAAGTCACTACAATTCGGTAGTTTTTATGATTTTTAGTTTTTAGGTTTTATGATTCATATAATTAAATCATATATTTCGGAATCCAAAGATTCCTAATGTCAGCATGGATTGTAACCAGGTAAAACTGTTTTCTTTCGTTGTATTCACCAGTTTGAAATGGATACCTTTTAGGATTCTTGGGTTGTTATTATCCCTAAACAATCTTTTGACCTTGAAAGAGTCATCTCGTCTCATTAACCTTGGTAATGCAGAGTACTGAACAACACATGGCAAATCTGTTACTCAAAGAGTTAAGCAGAAAACCCATTTTATTGTAATCTAAGGATAGCCATTGTTTTTGTCAAGTGAGCACATCCTTTCTATACAGTAATGTGTTTATAACAGTAATGTAATAGGGTTAGTTTGTCTAAAAGGTTTACTCACTGCTTGTTTAACCATTTATGTATCCAGAGGATAGGAACACAGCTTTTTAACCCCTTAAGGACCAAACTTCTGGAATAAAAGGGAATCATGATATGTCACACATGTCATGTGTCCTTAAGGGGTTAAGGGGGAACTATGGTCACCAGAACCACTACAGCTTCATGTAGTGGTACTGGTATCTGAGCACTGTTAACGCTGCTGTTTCCGAGAAAAGGCAGTGTTTACATAGCTACTGAGTTACACCTCTAGTGGTAGTCACTCCACACTCTGCATAGAGGACCTGAATGTTCTAAATAGAGATGCATTAATTAATTAAGGAGATGCTGATTGGCACAGCATGGCGTTTTGCAGCGCATGCGCAATAGCCTCCCAATGCTTTCCTATGGAAACGCTTTAAATTGGCCGAGATCAAGACTAATAATCTCAACCATGGAGGCAGAGCCAGCTGTGGTGAGACTAGCGTAGCGTGGAAAAAAAGTAAGTAAAAATACTTTTCCTAAGTGATCTAAGGGGGCCTGGGGACCTAAATAGTTAGTTTAACACTATAGTGTTAGGAATACATATTTGTACGCTGGCACTATAGTGTTCCTTTAACTCCATTCTGAATTTTTAAAACCCACAAGAACAAACACTATCAGGGTATTCATGGTAGTGTGTATTGTTGTTAGTAAGTGGATAACACATTTTTGGCAAACAAAATATTTAAACTGAAAATAAAACTGTTTATGAAAATGTTTTGGGTTTAATTGGAATTGGCAACAATTCACACTTTATTGAATATACTGTATATATATATAAGGCAGCTGGTATTATAACGTTAGTATTCACACATTCACTGTTAGCAGAGGCTGGCTGCACATACTGAGAGTTGTGGTCTGGTAGACACTGCTTATCCTTGGACAGTAGTCACTGGTGATACATTTCCATGTTGCGATAAGTGAACCAGAGATATTAAGCTAACTATGTATAGATTTCAAACTAATCTTCTCACTTGTCTGGTTTGCCTTAAATACAGTTTTAAAAAAGCCTTTTGTTTGGGTGTTATGTCATTACGCCATCAACATACTAACTAATGTCTTGAAGACAACAGGCCATGTTTTGTAGGGAGTGTCTGAAATGTTAACCTTCTAGAGAGCGAGAGGAATGCTTGTATAGAGTTCCCAAAAAACTACAGCATTCAGCTCAGTGAACGCCTCCTTAAATAAAGCTTAGATACATTCTTTCGGGATATTAAAACTTCTCTCTGTAATGTCAAACTAACCTTAAATGCAGCTGTCAGTTTTTGTAGTTGATCGTAAAATTCCTAAAAACAGGCACAAGACAAGAGCATTGTTTTGTGGTTGACGTGCACCTGTGCATAGTTAAATCCAAAATAACATTTAAGATGAATACCTACCTAGTGTCACTATATATACTGGTGTCCTTGTATATAACAGAGCTATGTACCAGTGTCCTTGTAAGTAATATTGCTGTATATTAGTGTCTTTGTATAGAACATCGCTATATAAACTAGTGCCATTGTATACAGGTGGTACTCACTTTACGACCTACCTGTTTTATGACAGCTCGCACTAACGACCAGCTCTCTAGCGTGGGGTTTCAACGGATTCCCTACGTTAGAGAGCTGGTCTATGTTCGTTGAATTTTCCCTGAACATAGATTAGAGGGATTCCCTGCTCTGGTGCGTATGTCTACGTTTGGGTAAATTTCCCCGAACATAGACAAGCGCAGCAGGGAATCCCTTTAATCTATGATCAGGGGAATTTCGTGTTCAGGGAAATTTTAACGAACATAGACCTCACTTACCGACCAATTCGATTTACGACCGGGTCGTAAGAACAGAACTCAGTCGGTAAGTGAGGAGTATCTGTATAACAGCGCTATATATATTAGTGTCCTTGTACATAACATAGCTGTATACTAGGGCCATTGTTTATAACATAGCTATATATACTAGTGTCCTTTTATATAA
This sequence comes from Pelobates fuscus, assembly GCF_036172605.1. Lineage (NCBI taxonomy): Eukaryota > Metazoa > Chordata > Amphibia > Anura > Pelobatidae > Pelobates > Pelobates fuscus. The sequence continues at coordinate 24,503,268 of NC_086324.1, read as the reverse complement.
CATGTCTGTATACTAGTGTCTATAACCTAGCTATATATTAGTGTCTTTATATATAACATTGCTATATATACTAGTGTCCTTTTATATAACATGTCTGTATACTAGTGTCTATAACCTAGCTATATATTAGTGTCTTTATATATAACATTGCTATATATACTAGTGTCCTTTTATATAACATGTCTGTATACTAATGTCTATAACCTAGCTATATATTAATGTCTTTATATATAACATTGCTATATATACTAGTGTCCTCCTTGTATATCATATGGCTGTATACTAGTGTCCTTGTATATCATATAGCTGTATAGTAGTGTCGTTATATATCACATGGCTGTATACTAGTGTCCTTGTATATCACATGGCTGTATACTAGTGTATTTGCATATCACATGGCTGTATACCAGTGTCCTTGTATATCACATGGCTGTATACTAGTGTCCTTGTATATCACATGGCTGTATACTAGTGTATTTGCATATCACATGGCTGTATACCAGTGTCCTTGTATATCACATGGCTGTATACTAGTGTCCTTGTATATCACATGGCTGTATACTAGTGTCCTTGCATATCACATGGCTCTATACTAGTGTCCTTGCATATCACATGGCTGTATACTAGTGTCCTTGTATATCACATGGCTGTATACTAGTGTCCTTGTATATCACATGGCTGTATACTAGTGTCCTTTTATATCACATGGCTGTATACTAGTGTCCTTGTATATCACATGGCTGTATACTAGTGTCCTTGCATATCACATGGCTGTATACTAGTGTCCTTGCATATTACATGGCTCTATACTAGTGTCCTTGCATATCACATGGCTGTATACTAGTTTCCTTATATATCACATGGCTGTATACTAGTGTCCGTGTGTATAAGAAGCATTTTGTTAAACACTATACAGACAATGTATGGTGAGTTCTCTATGTAACAGGATAAAACGTTTGTTTAACATTCATTCTTCCTATTGGGACTGGTGAAATCGAGAGCCAAGCAGTTAAATCTGTAAACTTATCTCAATGTTTTTTTGGAATCAAACATATCAAAAGCTGTTTCTGGTCATATGATATTCTGTTTTGATAGACCAGGGCTTCTTGTTGTTAACAATAAAAGTGCAGAGGTTAGTCAGAGCAGAATGTAATTTCTTGCAATCTGACAGACCTGGGGATTGAAGTGGCAGGTTTTCCCTTTAGATTCCAAGGAATTGCTTCTTACTGTGACAAATGATTAGCCGCTATCTCTGACTGAATTTGATTTCTACAAGAAGCTGAGTCAGGTAACTTTGCTGTCTCTCCAAGAAGCTTCTGCAGAAAATGAAATTGTTCTGATTACGCGTGGCCCAGAAAGGAATCTCTCTCTTACAAGTCAAAGAGGGAAATGTAAAACTAAAAAAGACTATTTCTCATCTTCAACACGAACGGGTCTCCGAAACATTGCTGCATTACGGAAACCACACTTCCCTTTTAAATTAGGGAAATTTTGTAAACGAGAATAGGTTTACAATCTAGATTAGGGTTTACAGAGACGCAATGTTTCCTGTACATCACTCTCTCAGACCGAGTGACAGTAAATGAAAAGTTCTGCCCTGCAGTTTGAAACACTGTATTGAGATAGTGCCACGGTGGCGTACAACAAAAGTGTTATAAACTAATCTAAACAGAAATATGGGGATATGATAGAAACATTTAAATACATAAAGGGAATCAACACAGTAAAAAACTACCAAAACAAGAGGACATAGTCTTAAATTAGAGGGACAGAGGTTTAAAAATAATATCCGGAAGTATTACTTTACTGAGAGGGTAGTGGATGCATGGAATAGCCTTCCAGCTGAAGTGGTAGAGTGAAGGAGTTTAACCCCTTAAGGACACATGACATGCGTGACATGTCATGATTCCCTTTTATTCCAGAAGTTTGGTCCTTAAGGGGTTAAGCATGCGTGGGATAGGCATAAGGCTATCCTAACTACAAGATAAGGCCAGGGACTAATGAAAGTATTTAGAAAATTATGCAGACTAGATGGGCCGAATGGTTCTTATTTGCCGTCACATTCTATGTTTCAAAGTTTCTAAATGTGATTTTTTTTTTTTTAGAAATTAAAAGTGAATTCAAAGTACATTTTAGTTCAAAGATAGCCATCCAAAGATATGGCTGATTTAGAGTTTTTTTTTTGGTTTTTTACGTCTGACTATTTAGGCCTACAATTAGAAATTCACTTCGAATTCCCAACAATTTAGTCTTTAGTCTTGATACATACCTTTTATGTTTCCTTCTTCAACCAGATTTAAATGCATTTACATTTTCAATAGGAATGCAGTGAGGATTCAAACTGTTAATAGTTAAAGGGCTCTATTTAGCATCGCAAACCCCATCACAATCACTCTACCAGTAGTTCACTTTTATACAGCCCTTGTTAAAAGACATGCTGTCCTGTTATTAGCCCTGTTGTTTAATTATAAAGCACCAAGCCATACCGTAGAGCCGTACAATGGGATAAAACCACTTTGGTAAGTCAGGGGCTAAATTGTATGCTGTTGCAATGATTAGTAAAACTAATTGAATTGGCTAATTGTTCCCAAGGGCTGAAGAATGCTGAAGATCTAGTTAGTAGTTATATCTAGTATTTATATCTGTCTCTAGATGAGGCTGACTGTTGCGTTTAAAAGGCATAAGAACATGTTTTAAATAATAAAATATTGCAAGGTTATAAAATAGCCTACAGAAGATATTTTGTCATTTTATTGTATTAATTACTAATACAACAAGTCAGAAATAATTATGAGATTAGGGGGTCGTACAAAGCCAGACCTGACTCGTTATCGTCAAATCTGCCAGATTCACACTCCTGCTTGTTACAAATGAACGCTGGAGAGTGGTCATGCCCATAACAGGACAATGACCTTGAAAGCTTGATGTACTTCAGCTATTTTAACCTTGATGAGTTCATTATTTGCCATTCTATGCCTAATTTGATGGATTTCTTCACTTTTCGAGGCCCTTGCATCACGTGGTTTTGAGATAAGCTGCCAACCACGTTAAGGCCTTTATTCACTTTGCAGAAAAGCCACTTCTGTTTCTGGTTCATTCATCTAAGTTAAGAGGTTTTTTGTTTTTTTTTCTCTACACGGGAACTGCACTCAAAGCACATGCATAAGAATCCTGGTTGTGTTGTGGGAGTATTAGGTGACTGAGTGATTATTCACATTCATATCAATTAAATGTTGCAGGTTTTGCTTTTTTTGTTCAACATAATAAGATTGTAAATGCAGTTTACACATCACACGTAGTGTTTTTCTCCATAGACCAACATATTTTTTTATTACATTTTAACCTCCTTACTTTGGGACTATATATATTTTGGTAGCCTCATATTTCATTCCCCCCCATCAACACTACAATGTTTACGCAGTGAAAGACGCCTAAACATTTCAACCTATTTCCAGTGACCTTACGTATCTGTCACCATTTATTTTTTTCTCTGAGTTTACTTATCCTCGCTGCTGTAATAGATTTTGTTTTTATTCTAAAAGTCGAGGTAAGTATAAGAGCCCCTGGGGTGCTAGAAAAAACACAACTTGTACTCAAATCAGGATCAGTTCAGGAAGCAACTCAACATCTTAGAAGACATATTGCATCACTATAAATAATGACCTCGCACATTAGTTTTACTGGTAAAAATATAACGTAACAATTCTCAGGCATTTTATTTTAATATCTGCACACATATTTACCATATTTCATATTCTTAGCATGGTAAGTAGGTCTGATCACATCAAGACAGAACTCTGTAAATGAGGTGCATTTGCCACGTAATGTGCCACTGGTGTGACTCTAACTATGCTCATCTGGGTAACTGTATTATAACTCATAAAATGTCAAAGAATTTCTGTATTTGCTCCTGTGGGGATACTCAGTTAGTGGTTTATATGTCGACTGTAGGAAGCTGCCAAATATAGTCAGGAGAGTAGGAAGATAACCTGTACAACGGTTCTGTAGGTCAGCACAAAGTCGTGGAATTGAATACTGTAGCTATGGTGGTTACTACGAAGAGTAAAATCAAGTTTGTATTGTTAATTTCTCTATTATGATCTTAGAAGTGATATATCCGTTCCACGTTTCCGTGTTTTTGCCTTGTCTTTTGCTTAGAGACACTGGAGTGGATTTGGAAATAGTAGCCATATCTGGTAAGCATTTGCCAAATTTAAGTATTGTGTTCATGCACAGCCAGATTAACCAAGGTGTTGTGCGTGCATAGCTAATTTGTGGCTGGTGCTATGCATGTCAGCTCAGCTGTGCATGCGCGGTTGGCCGACCGTGGGTATCTGCATATCAATTCTGCTACAGATGTCCTGACTTGCTCACATCATATCTACCTCTGCTCACATCGTCCTGCATCACGCAATGTCGTGGGAAAAAGTAGTGTAATGCGCACAAGCTTGCATTACAGTATTAGAAGTTTCATTTAATTCAAACAGTTTAGAACATATATTTTGAATTATTATTGACAAATGCTATAAAAATGATTAAGCGATTGGTTGCACACAAGCTGGATTTAATCTTGAAACTCTTTTGAAATAGAAAGCTCCCTAAATGGCATAAAGGAAGTGTGTTCCCCTTCTAGTCTGGCTCTGGAAGAGTTAATGGAGACTGTCTTAAAGAATGCGGAGGGAGATGAAAGGCTTGTCTCAGGAGTTCAGATTTGGTACAGGTTTCCTGTGCAGCCAGCCCTCCTGTCCCTTACTAAATGCATTTCCCTCTTTATTTCTCTCTCCTTCTTTTAATCCCTCTCTCTCTCTCTCTCTCTCTCTCTCCCTTTTTTTCTTTAAAGGGAAGAGTAAACCTTTCTCACTGCCTGGCGGTGTCAGATTAAATACCGAGATGGCGACAGGAAAAAGGCTGGGAGGGAAAACAAAAGCCAGGGGGTGAGAGTTATCAGGTTGGCGACGGAACTGCAAGCTTGTCGGAGTCCAATTTACAGAAATCCAAACAGATTTTAGTTGACACGATCTGCAGTCATTACCGCCGGAGCACAGCTAATTAAGAAATTAGCTTTCCTGATTGTTTGCCTGCTCTCATCGTGATGAGCAGTTGAAAAATGTTAGATGGATGAAATGTTCTGAAGCTCAATAGTTAAACAAGTGCATTGTTTTTGTTTGTTTTGTTTTGTATTGTTTTTGTTTTATATTTGGTTTTTTTTCTCTGACGTCCTGTCTTTTGTATGTTTCTGCTTGTCACTACAATAGATTGATGCAGGAGCTTATTCACTAAACTAGTGATTATGGAAGGGTGGCAAGGGACAGACCTGGAAAAAAAAGAGCTGAGTTTGCAAAATGTTCTTATTCCACTACTTTGGCCTTACATCTGCCAATTTAACCCCTATAGTTTCAATTGCTCACAGAGTTACAAAATATTAAAACCCTTATGGAGATAGAATATTTTTGGTTATTTCTAACTTTCTTCATTGTCATTGTTAGTGTAGTGTGAATACTTTTGTTGCCATTGAAATGTGCTACCCCCTTGACACTAAAGTTTCAACATATATGAGTGTCTTTATTCTACGGCCTCGGTAACTGTAATGTAGACATATTTTTACCCAAGGTTTAAATGTCACAGAGCTATTCAAATCCTTATCTTGAGAGCTGAAGGCCGATCAGGTGATGGACAAGGTCAATTGTCATAACTAAAGTCGGTGGATATTGGCATTCAGTAGGAGGAGACAGTCACGGAGTGGGTACAGCTAAACACCCCTCTTTTGCCTGGAAGTGAGTTTTTTTCTTTCAAAAGCCCTGCAATCTGCTCTCGTACAGAGCAGCAAATATTGATAACTTCCAAGTATTTTAATTGGTTAATTAGAGAACCCTTTAAGTCGAGTTAGGTGTACTCTTATTATTATAATAATAATAAGTATTATTATTATTATTATTGCCATTTATATAGCACCAACAGATTCCGTAGCGCTTTACAATATTATAAGAGGGGGGGGACAATTACAAGAAAGCTTACAGGAATGATAGGAAAGAGGACCCTGCTCAAACGTGCTTACAGTCTATAGGAGGTGGGGTATAAGGCACGTTAGGACAGGAAATAGCAATCAAATAGGATGGGAGTGGAGCAGAGCTGGAGGAGAGAGTAGAGTGCTGCCCTTTAGGAGAGAGCAAGAGACAGGTATGTGAGGTAGAGGTTACTATGGGAGGCCATAAGCTTTCTGAAAGAGATGGGTTTTAAGGCACTTCTTAAATGATTAAAGACTAGGGGAGAGTTTGATGGCGGTAGACAGGCTATCCCATAGGAAGGGAGCCGCCCTCGAGTAGTCATGCAAGCGTGAGTTGGCCGTACACGTTCGAGCAGTGGACAGGAGAAAGCCTCTTCAAATAGTGTTGAAATATGGCTCCCAAAATTCACAACCAGCCATAGATTTGCACATTATGGTTGGTCTTTTAGCCCGAATGTATCTGGGAAGCCCCAGCTAAAGGAATCTTTTACTGAAAAGGGGAAAATTTACTTAATGTTTAAGGTCTCTCATTCTTGCACTTATACTGCATAGAATATCATAGGATTTAGAAAAAATATTCCTCTCACTGGAGCAAAAATGTTGGACTATTTCACAACTACTGCTGGCTGAGGATCCCAGGAGTAGTCATTGTGGTTGTAGAGCTGGTAATCCGCCTTTCTTGCCTTGTTACTGAAACTGTCCCTCGGTATTGTAGAAATATAAATAGAGGAGATTTAGCAAGGCACAAATAGGTGCTGTTCTAGTAAAAAAGTGCTAAATATGAAGCGATCTCATGGTAATCAACAAAATGTATCTAAACATTTAACACTTTGACCCAGATGTTAATTTGCTATCCCACAGTCCAAATGCACCTCACTTACTATAATAATGTTAAAGTCAATCAACATCTAGCATGTAAGCTCATTGAGCAGGGCCCTCAACCCCTCTGTTCCTGTGCGTCCAACTCGCGTCCAACAGACAATTACATGTCTGTTAGTCCTCCCTTTGTACAGCTCTGATGAATTTGTTAGCTCTTTAAAAATAATAATATTAACATCTTCCCTCTCTCTGTTTCTGGCCCTAAATTAAGCGACTGCAGTGTATCAGCATTTGTGGGACTGCAACTCCCATCATCACTCCATGTCATTGATTTACCTTGGCGCTTAAAACTTGCAGCTTACAGAACGCTCTGTCTCGCTACGAGTTATGTCTGCGTTTATGGTATATGATAAAACGTAGACAGTTACATTTAATCTAGCTGCACAACACAATCCAATGTAGTTTTTATAAGAACTTTGTATCACCTTATCACATGGCAAGTATTAGATATGGCATAGGGTATTAAAAGATAGTGGAAAACATAAGTGCGACTGGTATTCTTTTCTCTGTGGTCAACAGATTCCTATTAGATACACAGTCACCAGAAAAATGTGATAACAAGGTGCTTTGAAATAAACATTTTCTGAGTCAGAGTCTTGAATAAAGGAAAACAAGTATTGGAAATATTCACCTTTATGTTCCAAAAGGAAAGTGTAAATTCAAAGAGACACCCGTATTAATTAAATATTGTTTATTTTTCAAACATCTATTTATTCCATGGAGAGGAATAATTGTAAGGGATTAATTGTAGGAATAGGAAGTTGTGGTGTGTTAAATACTAAGTCGCACAATTTAGGAAACAATAGAAAATGACTGATGGGTAAGGTAGAGAGGAGAATTGGTGAAAAGTCATTAAATTATTATTATTTTTTTTTATATATCGTTTATTCAAATTTACCCATATTGTGGCTTTTAAGAAATCAGACATTGACATCTGTCCCAGTCCATACGTGACAATGAACACGAAGGTGGATGAAGGAGGAGGACTTCTGAACGTAGGTTCTTCTAGAAGTTAATAGAGTAAGATGTGAATAGGTTACATTACTGAAAGCAGTCTTTGACAAGCAGAATATCTATTAATACATTTGTCCATGAAAGTATTTGGATGGAATGCAGCGAGAGCTTAATTTGACTCAAATTCAGTGGCTTCAATAGAAGACACAGATTCCATAAGACTTACAAAGTGCCGGAAATCTGACCCTGGTAAGGTGATAAATTAAAACTGCTGTTCTCGCTGTTCCATTTTGTGTTGGCTTTCAACCTTGCGTGTATTTTTGGACGCAGGTTTGAGTCATTTATGTCTTCTTCTAAATTCCTAATGTGCTACATCATAATGAAGGTGATGTGGGCTGCTGCCATGTCTAGTTTTTGTCTCAGCAGTGCTTAAAATATTTTCTGACAACCTGACACATTGTGAAGCCAAACCTCGGTGTAGCAGGTTTGGTTCCCAGGCGGGTTAACTCAGTCTCATCCTTCTGAGGACGATAAAACGAATAGCTGGTTGAGTATCAACATCTGAAACCACGGGGATGAAAAGGTGGCACTGCATTTGTAGGAGATACATTTCTTATTAAGTTCAGGTTGCAAGATCTGTTTTACCAGGCCAACCATCAATTGGCAAAGGACGTATTTGTGCTTCTTATCATTATATCCAAATAAAACATACAACATGAAATATACAAATGTCTATTTTGTCTGAACAATTTGTTAAATACAGTATCACTAATAATCTTGCCAAGGATATCACTAATTGGTTGATAGTGTTTCAGGAATTGCATTACAAAAGGTTTTAGAAGGTTTTAGTAGAGCTTGAAGAGTCTCCATTGGGGGTCAGTGGACAAAGCCCATGTTTACTCGATATGAATTGGCTAAGATCAGCCATGAAGTTATGCAGGGTGTTTACATTCCATATTCAGGAAGTGGTGTCACAATATGTTCGACTTCCTGTATGGCGTACAATGTTTAAAGATGTTATCTCCATACATTTATAAACCAGGCATCAATATAATATATCTCCAGCAGAGCTGTGTGCATTGTATTTAATTATTTGTATTTATTTTTTTGCAAAACGTAGAGAATGTCTAGGAAAGGAAATAAAGGCAGAAACATCATTTTATCTTGTGCATTATTGTGCATTGAACTTGTCCAGGTGCCTGGACTGTCTCTTTAACAAAACAAGTAAGGTATTCATTATCGATGCTGTGTTAAAAAGAATAATCATAGAAGAGTGAGAAGTACCAACAAGCCAAAGCATTTGTTCAATCTGCAATCTACACATCAATTATCCCGCTGTGCTAATTACCACCTTTGCAAACCCTAGGTACCTGAGCATTCACACTCACTGACTCACATGTCTGAGCAAATAAATAAAGATTGGAAAAAAGATAGAGATGAGAACATCATTCAAGCTGTAAAAAGGCATCCAGCAATGTGTGTATCAGTAATAAAAAATTGGTTAAAATGGATGTTCTAGTAACAACTATAGTAAGCTATTGATGGTCTGCTGACATAAGTTACTGGGACAATATAGGGACCAATTGAAGTGGTCTGGGTGCCGTGACCCTGCCCCCCTTAGCCCTGCTGTGTAAACAAAATTGCAATTTTAGAGAAACTGCAATGTTTACATAGAAATGTTAAGACTGCCTCTAGTGGCTATCTACCCGACACCCTCTAAAGGTGCTTTCTGCAAATTCACAGAGACAGAGTTTGACTTTGTGAAAACCCTATAGGAAAGCAATGATTCAGTGCTTTCCTTTGGTACAGCCTAAAGCACGCCGCGCATGCACATCAGGTCCCCTTATGGCTGATGTCAATGGAGGAGGAGTGCGGCCCAGCACCGAGGGACATCAGCTTTGGAATAAGTGACTGTAATGTTTTTTTTAACCCTATCATGGCTGGAGGGGGGATCTGGGGGCAGAAGGACACTTAAGTACTAGGAATAAATCTCTCTATTCCCAACACTAAAGCATTCATTAAAGCCTGCGTAATGCACATGTTGCTACAGTGAAAAAAGTCTCCCTTTAGGGTCAGGATCAATAATGCAACATGTTCACTGGGGCAGGAAGTATGTTTCCTGTAGTTCGTTTGATACCTGATTGGGATGCTATTCAGGTGACAAAAGATACAGGCACAGAGGGGAACATTTGGGATTTACACCCTTATTATCATAACAATACGAGCACAGATAGCCCTAAACAGAGCTCTGCTTTACCTGGACAGCTTCTCTCTCTGATCTTTAAACCCTGTAAAAGACCAGGTTATCCCTGACCTCTCTAATTCCAACCCCTCCCAGCTGGCGACATTGAATTTTATGGCTGTGTGCAGTGTTCTGGAAGTTTTCAGTAAAGATGCTATTCAAAGAGCTTTAATTGGTTTGTATTCTCTTTATTTATTTGTTTGTGCTGTGGATTAAAGGGACACACCAGGGACCAAAAGTACAAGAATTAATCTGTAGATAGTGGTTCTAAAAAAAAAAATTGGATTTTCTTTAGGGTTGTTTTTGTTTTTTTGGAGGTTCATTTGTTTATTTATTGTTTTGTATGATTATAGATGCACGTTTTGGGGGTTTTTTGTTTTGGAAAAACAACAACTTTGTTTGGACTTTTGAACTGCAATTGCTATATTTAAAAGAGACAGATTAAGCAGTTGATATTCTTTACCTTGTCCCAGCTCTGTCCCTAAATCAAGAGAATGACTCGATTAAGTAAATGTATTTCAGTGGTTCCTTACATTCATCTGCGCAATCGGTCCTCATTCATTAATTTTCAACTGAGTGATAAGCTGCACACAGCCAGTTTGCACAAGTTACTCTCTTTTAAATGGGTGACAGATCACTGAGCTTTTGCATGTGTGATGTCATACAGACGCATTCTTAGTAAATCTCACCAAAAAGGCTCTGAGATCACCATGTTTGGCTCAATGATTCTCAAGCACCTACAGGGCTTAGTTCTGATCACAATCTCCAAATGAAATGATTATTACTTAAATATCAGCAGCCCTTTACCCAAAGAAAGGTTTAGGTTTTTTTACGCCTTTTTTTGTTCTGTGCAGTAACGTTTTGTGTACTATCTCGGCATCTCAACTAAGATATTGTGAAGGTTAAAACTCTGTAAGCTACACCTACTGCAAACCAAAAGTTTCTTTGGCGCGACGCAAGAATGCAAAACAGCCTTGAAAAATCTAAAACTGTTGTGATTAACCTTTCTTTTATCTGTGTTGGCTCGACAGTTTTTTTTCTTCTTTTATTTTTTTTTTTTGGTGGTTAGAAAATTTTACAAAGTCTCCGTGAGAACAATTGTACCTTGAGTTCATGATTTTAATTAGAATCACCCTTAATAAAAGTAGAAGGTTCAGAACTGCAAACATGTAACTTCGTTGTCAGACATAGAACTTCGTCAATTAACCCTTTCAGTGCTGGAAGGAGAAGTCTTCTGCATCCCAGCCTCCCGCCATAGCTATTCAACAATGCACGTGCAGATGCTTTGTGTCTAAAGTGTTAAACAATGCGGTGACTTTAAAATTACTTTGTTTCTATGTGTAATTACAATTCAGATTGCGCTGCCCCATTATTAACAGAATGTACAGTAATATGCACTGGCACTGTAATATGTTATTGTAGGATTAAAATTAATCTTACAGGAAGTACAACAATTTTATAGTATCAGATTGAAGCAATACGGCATATAGATTTATTAATGCTTTTAATCAGTTCTGGCAAAATTAATTTTGCAATGATTGCTTACACTGAAATTTGCATATATTTAGCGAAAGTCATTTATTTTAACGGTGTCCTTTTTATTACAACATAACGCATCCTCAGTTACTACAGCAAAAAGTCTGAATCCGTGCTTGACTAGCAGAATCTATAAAACAGTATAAATAGGGCATTTATTTGGGAATATAGACTGTAAGCTCCTGTTAGTTTTTGTAAGTGTCTCATTTATTGTTAAATCTCCCCCTTTGATAATATTGTAAAGCGCTATATAAATACCAGTAATAATAATAATATTAAACGTGTATTTATGTGATATTTGTTGACAGCTGTTTACTGTAGTAGTAGAAGTATGGCTACTTAAAATGTGACCACAACATCACAGCTCATATAATGTTTAGTGAATAAGCCCACCCTAAAATTATTAATGGGATCAATGGCAATCACAAGTCATGGAATCCAGTGGGATAACATCACCTGAGGGTGTGAAACCTAAGCCATAGTGTTGGAAATTGGTCTTACCATTCGTATGTTAGGATGGCCAAATGGCCTCAGGGAAGCTTATGTAGAAATGCATGATGTAGCATGGGTCTGTATTAAATGCCTTGCTCACCTTAATGACATTTCTAACTCTTGGCTGCCTTAGCATCATGCAAGCCAGTAGGGACCTCCATATTGTCATCAGTAACTTATAACTCAGCAATGGCTGACCTTGGCATAGCAAATGTTGATTAAATGCACTTCTGCAGTGCCAAGAGAACTACACCTGGAATTTCCAATTTCTAAAACAACTTTTGGATTTTCTACTGGCAGCAGGATGACTCAAGTCAACTAGGCCAAACTAGAAATGGATGAGACCTAAAAAGGTGGAACATCCCATAGAGTGGTCAGGTACAACAATCGACTCTCCTTATGCTATACGTATGCTATTGAACACATTGGACATTGGACCGGAATGTCTGCTAATGTAAAACCCAAACATGGGTTTGGGTTTTCAGGCATTTTTCAATATGTTCCTCCAGCACTTTGTCATATTAGTCTGAAAGTTGCATCATAAAACCCATTTTGATGACATAACTCGGAATGACGTCACACCCCACCTCCAGTACTCTGCAACAAATGCAGACATTACTTCCTCATTCCATCCAAAACTACCTTTAAAAGTGTTTGTTGGTCTCACAGAAAAAGAAGTCATTAACAGTAAGTGGGTCCTGTAAGATACACCAGGTGAAAACGAAAACAGATTGTAATTTTTTTGGAAAAAAAATAAGATATGTGCTATTTCAAGTACCACAACTTTCTTATGCATTAAAAAAAAATATATAAAAATGATATTATGATTCCCTTAAATATATTCTTGAGGTTATTACTGTCAGTCTATAACTAATTGTGCTGGTGCAAACGCGATTTGACAATGCAGCTGCTTGTTGTAATTTTAGAAGACACAGATAAGACTTTTAACATTCTGGTGGCTCAAGATAGCCTTATTCCTAATCTCCAAACTATTATATTTGCTCTAGGTGAGTAGCCTATCAAACGCTGATAAAATCAAATTGTCAACATTGGGATGTTCTGCTTTTTCTCTCAATCTAAACAGACCTGTTGTAACTCCTGAAGACCATATCTTGTCAAGACAGGAGTCCTAAACATTTAACCCGTTTTGAGAGAGAAACTCAACTTTACGCTGCGTCCTGTGCTTCTGCTGTTGTACACAGTTATCATACAATATACTAAAAAACATTGCTCTCTCATTGCAGCCTAAAAAAGTATAGAAATATCAGTATAGGCTATGTTCTTTCAGCTCAGGGATTTAGATAAGTGCTTCAGAACTATACAAACACATGACTGTGATAACTCAGGAGTATGAAACTTTTTGCAACCTAGCGTTATCACCTTGCACTGCGTAATTCTGCTCAGTAAGATAATAATGTTATCTTAGCTTCAAGCCCTGGTAAGAAAAAAGGTTTCTGCAGACAGTTTTAAGTCTAAGAATCGTTGGTTATATTTAGTTCTACCTTTGTATTCTGAGATCACAGTTGAAAGGAAACTATGTACGAAATAACGTAGCTCTTTTTCTAATTGAATGCACATACATTTTTTTGCAAAAAATATATGGTTTACTAAACAATGTAGAAATAGTTCCTTAGCCCTAAAAAATTTAGTTCATTAGCCACAGTTCCACCGGGTTTTGCCCAGCCCTTACTTCCTTTTTCTCAGGTGGGTGGTTTAATTGAGATTTAAGGATTTGTATATAAAATCCCTTCGTTCGGGATTAGTTCGTTTTTTTAGTATTAATGTTTATGTGTCCATTAAAGTATTTACTTGCTATATGATGCGATAGGGAACTAGAACTCTTATCAGGTTCAGTCAACCTGTGAATGAGGCTGATTGGAGTTGTATTCCTACTAAACTGTTTGGTAAGTGGTTGCCTCATTATTCCAGTACATCAGATTTATATTTTAACACCCACCAGCCTCAGGCAGTACCTCACTGAGCATGATAGTAGTTGTAGTTTAGCAGGGGCAGGCAACAAAACCAAATAAATGTGTTTATTGACTAAACTCTTAATTCTGGCGAACTTGCAAGAGATGTGCATATTTAAAGTCAAAATAGCTGAATAGTAAAATTTCGCAAACTCAAGTAGTTTGCAAAAGTAGCTATTTAGGCCTTAAATTTGAATTACCCTTTTTTTATCCTCTGCAGTTTATTGTTTAGTGGATAACCCCCTGGGCTCTTTATGACAAGTTAAAATAAAAATAAATGTAAAAATGTATGGCTCACTAAAACAAAAACACAAATAAATCCAGGAACGGAACCTTGGAAGTATCTACAGAACCTCGATGGACAGACAGCAAGTGTCCTTGAGTGATCTTGTAATAAGACACAGAATCGCAGGTCTATAATCTGCTTTAAAACATGTAATGTGTTATTGGGCTAACATAACATTCTATCTCTCTGTGTAGTTCGGATAAAGCACCTCTCCCTGTAAAAAGCACAGTTATGTAGCACAGCTATCTTTGAAATTATTGCCACACCCTTGAATCGAGCTGACAAGCCACCCAACACTGGCGATGTCAGCAAATTCCACTACCTGAAAGGGATTTGGGAGGAGGAGGGAGGAATAGAGAGCAGGAGGGGAGTGCAGCCATAGTCTGGTGGCAGCAGGCCATGACATCTCTTTCAGCTGTGCCGGAGCCAAAAGAGAGAGCGTTAGGGAGAGGGGTGTCGTCAGAGACAAGCTTTAGAGCAGGCCCCCAGATAAGAGCGTCAGTGTGTTCAAACAGAGCTATATCAGTGACAGCTACATTATGACAAGTACCTACATCATTCCGCTTCAGAACATCGATGGCGGGGAGATTTATTTACCTTACAGTGAGGTGTCAAAAACATAGGGGGGGGAGAGTCTCTGTGATGGTGACGCTTAAAAATCCGGCGTTTAAAGAGTTAAACAAATTCACCATAACTTTTTCTCAGCATTGGCAATTACTCTGCAACAGGGGTGGCCAAAACATAGACCTCTCACTCCAGCTGTTAGAAAAAAAAAAAGTACAACTCCCATGATGCTTTGTCGGCCTAAGGCTATTACGCTCTGCTCACCCTTAAATGCAACTTTAAAAAGTCAGGCCTCTGAAATATCTATTGCTAAGAGACGTACTGCAAGACACGTAGCAATTGGCATTCTAATTTTCCTTTGCTTGTAAACAGTCTTAACACAATAACTTTCCCCCTGCTGTTTTTCTTCCTCTTGAATATTATATTTGATTAAATATTTGCACGTTTGAGTGGAATACAAAATAAGCCATTATTCAGCATGTTTATTTATTTTTTTTACTTATTTTTTTTTTCAGTACATGATTGTTTTGCAGGGGATAGGCCAACGAGTGTTTTTAAATACAGTAAGAGTCATTAAATTATATTTTATGGGCACTATTTAGTTTAAATTAATATGCTTTTGAAAACATGTACTTAAGTATAAAATAAAAGTAATTATTTTATTTTGTTTATTTTTAATACTAGACACAGTACTTGATGTTTTCATATTTATCAAAAGAAGAGAAAGCATTACAATTTTAATTTTTTTTTATTTTTATTTACCAGTTCAAAAATAAAAATCATGAGCAATTTGGTCACATTTTGAATGCAAGGTATTGGCGGTTTAGACTGTGTCAATGACAATGTCTGTCATTGCTCGGGTTAAATACTTTCATATGATATTGCAGGTGGCTGCGGGGTGCTGTGCGTATATTCATGTGATCATTAAAATGTTCTGATAATGCTAGTTATTCACAGCAGAAATATATTTATTTACAAAAAAAAATAGGCCTACTTTTTAAAAAAAATAAAATAAATTGTCATCTTTTATTGCAGTTAAAGTGGCTGAAAGAATCGAGCTAGGACTGCAATGATTTTATATTCTAAACGTTTTGTGTGTATTTGGTTAGTTACAGTAATTATACCCAATAACTGACAGCCAAAATCACGCAGGAGAGAAGCAAAGGCTGAATTCTCACATAGACCCTGCTGCAGAACATCTGCTGAGAGATTTGCATATTAATTAACCCATATTAACTCTAATTATTCTGGGAAATTATCAAATAAATTGAATTTTCTAATTTTAACCTTTCTTTTACTTGATGCCTATCGAGCCTGAGGTGGAGATGTAGACAATCTCACCTGGGCAATTTGCAGACGCTTTGTACCCCCACTTCCATTTTGGCATCTTTGGAGCAGGGGAGGCTATTAGAAGCTATTGAATGACTTGTGTTTTCTAGGCCTCTATTTTGTCCCTTGTGTCTTTTCCGGGTCTCTGTACATTTCTACTGAGACGGAACATGTGTGTGTGTGTGAGCACAGATGGTGGATTTATACAGGGGTGAAAAAAGGTGGGACCTCCGAACAGTTGAGCAAATCTTACTTTTTTTCCGGCCTGTTGTTTAGGCCTGAGCAAATAAATAGGAGTTTAATTCAATTAGAGCCTGGCGTTAGTCAGTGCCTCATGACAGAAATTATTCAATATTTTCCCCCTCACATTGTTTGATTTACACATCACTGACTCCGTTGCTTTTGTGTCCTGTTTTAGAGGGGGGACCATGTATTGAGCTTTTGTCTATGTACTGTCAGTGTCTATTCACTATAATGTCTGGTTTTGTCCTTTGTGCATGCCACGGATCTGTTTGGAAAACAGGCTAACAGAAAGGTTTAATGTGTCAGGAATGGCCGGTCTGTTATAGAAGCTGAATATTTAAAAAGCTTGCTAGATGAGGCAAAGTGTGATTTTTAAACACTCGTTATGCAATAAACCGTTTTACAAATTCAGTTTAGTTAAAGAATAAAACACATGTTCAGAATGCCGCTTGATTCAAATGCTCCTCGGGTAGATTGTAAATGTAATCTAAAATCTCTCAAATTAACTTTAAAAAAAATAACAGGACAGTGTCAAAACTCAAAAAAAAATGTCTCAAAAAAATAAATTTTAAAAAATAGCCGCTTTAAATACTTACCGAAAGCCAAAGAACTACGGATAGCCAAATTGTGAAATAGGACATAAAATTGCACAAAATCTGTGTAAAAAAAAAACAACAACACTTTTACTAGGCATGAATAGGGCAGAAAGGTGGTTGTGCATGCGCAGACTGCACAAAGAAGCCAGGAGTCTGAACCTACTTCATTGACTTATCCGCAAAATGGAATGCCAAAAGATGCCCCCAAAAAATTAGAAACTTGCCAGGGCAGGGAAAGAGCCTCCGTACTACTAAAACACACAAGGGGGGTAATGAAGTGTTCCATTTAACTTAACCCTTGCTGCTTCTCTCTTTTGGCCTAGTCTTTGGCAGTCACTTTAGTAATTTAAATAAATGTATGAAGGGGTGAAATATGGCCATTTTACCTGCTACATTTAGCATCACCAGGGTCCTTGTCACTTAGGGGAATCCCTCTACACAGTTCTGCAACTTGGAGCTCCCCCAAAAAATTAAGATTAGGACACACCTCAGAAAGCCACAAAAAAAAAATAGTTCTAAGGTCCTATTACGGATAGGATAGTAACAGAAGTTTTGAAAAAAAAGTTAAAATAATCCACTAAGGGAAAACAGTAGCCTAAATGGGGGTTTAACTTATCTAGTTGGTGTTTATTCGCTAAACTTAGAATACTGGAGAATCAAAAAAGTAATTGCAAATTTAGAAACAATAGCCAAATTAGGGAATATTCTAAATACATTTATTTCCATTCCTAGTGTCCTTTTTTTTTGGCCTATAGTCCCCATTCCCTTTGTCAGTTCTCTGCATTTCCCATTAAACAAATCACCACAAATTGTGAACTTACCCCTACCCAGTATATAGAGCATAAACCCCACAGAAAACTCCTACCACAAATTGACTTTATTACAGTAACACAATTTAACCTGAAATGAGCAGTTCTAAAAAAATTTAACTATTAACTCACTTTGAAAAAAAGGGCATTCCTTCTGATTTAAAAAAAATGTGCATCATTCTTGCCATCAATTTAATTGAATAGGCTCCAACACATTTTGTAGTGATGTACAATGCCTGACCTAAGCTGCACTCCTAACAAATTGCATATTTGCATAGAAATTGGATTGCACCAATGTAAAGGTACAATCCTTCATTTCCACTTTAATGGTATCACCTCCCCTTTTCCAATTAATCAGGTAATCTTCTAGCCCCCAATGAATGCAAAGAAAGAAAAAAAAAACTCTTTTCTTTACTTGCAAACAGCCTTTCTTTTTATTTCTGTAATGTCCTGCGGAGAAGCCCCCACCTGAATGTCGCATTTGTCACAAACAACTGGTTGCTCTAACACTGGCTATGGACATATACTGAATCACGTTTTAAGAAATCTTACGTATTTAGGCTTCATGGACAGGATTGGGAGACAAAATATTGCACATCATGAAAAGCACAGGAACCGTTTTTGGAAGAAAACTTGCCAAATTCAGAGTCACAACTTTCAGGCGTACAGGTAGGATTGTTTGTCAAGAGTTAGTGGAAGCAAAACTACTAAATTCTAGCTGATAGTAAGAGCAGAAACGGAAAAGATTGCATTCAAGTAGAATTGACCATGGAATACATTGCAGGTATTACATGGAATGTATAGATATGTACGGTGTATAGTAAGCACAATATAAAAAATGGTTAGAAGTACAGGGGATTTAATTTCTGGAGGAAATAGTCATTTTCTGTTTGTTTTTTCTTCAATGCAGTTTTTTTTGTTACGTAGATCTTTCTTTTCTTTTTTTTTCTTTAAATTACATTTAGAGTTGCATCATTAATATTATTTTTCAAGGAAGGTATTAGACACAATATCTTTTTAGATATGGACAATGTCCCTTCTTCCCTGGAATCAGTATATTCAAGGTTTTAAATCCAAGGTTTTTATCCTTGAAAATTCAGCAAGGTCCCTTCTCTGAGATAATGTGCACATTACATCTCTCAAACGTTCTTTGATGTGTGTATAACATATATACGTATATATTTTACATAATGCAATCGAATGTATATGTGCGTGTGTGTATCGGTGGTGTGTGTGTGTGTGTGTGTATATGTATGTTTGCATTATAGAGTATATTATTGCTACAATAGTGAAAACGCTGCCAGGGTAATTCAGTAAAGTGGGAATTCAAAGTAAATTTAAAATTCTAGGTCAAAATAACTGAAATGGAAAAATTCTCTATCTCAGGAATGCTTTCAGGTTAATTACTCTGGGCTTAAATTTGAAATTCACTCTGAATTCACTTGAAATTGTCACTTTAGTATATAATCCGATGTGAAGTTCCTTACAAACAGACTGCTAAAGTTTTATCACTTTCTAATATGCAAACCGTTCTCAGTATGCTCAGTAGGCAATCTATTCTTCCAGTCTTCATTCCTATTGTAAATCAAGCTATTGCCAAATATCAGTTTTTCCTACAAACGAGTATTCTCCAATACATTGCTTAAAATGTTGCTAAATTTCAACATAGAACTTTTAGGGTGCAATACCACTCGCAAACTGTTTGTAAATGGTGGCACCATAGAGGAACATTAATGATTCTCAATAAAATTGCCTATAAGGACATTCTCAAAACATTTTTCCATTAAGGGTTGATGTTGTTATAACTTCACATATACATCATTGATGGCATTACCCAACTCACGGTATTATCCTTGGAGAGACGGGTAGACGTTCTCAGGAATTAAGCCCACATTTCTCAGGTATTTGGGGCAGAGATTGTTTAATCACGCTATTTGCCAGAAAGCCTTTTGCTTAGCTTTAACTCCCACTGATTTCGTAACTATGTATTTTATGCTTAAGGTAGAGTCCTTTAAATATACGTTGTTGTTTTGTTTTTTTCTTCTTGTTTTCTTTTTTACTATTATTAAGTAATGTTCACTGTAGTATTGTTTTATATTATAAAGTTTCAGTATATGGCTTCAAATTGCATTACTATGTACAAAAAGCCACGTGCCCATGCTTTCTTGTGTTTTGTGTACATTGATGTCATTGTTCAGTGCTGCAGAATTGTTCTGGACGCAGCCGTCTCGTCGTCATTTCAACCTTAATTTCCAGGTATTGCAGCTCAGTGTTCTAAGTTCATGCACAAAATAATACGAATGATCTTCCATGCCAGCAGTCAATAATTAACAGCTGGCATAAATGGGAGGATGTGAAAGCCAGTCGGAATTCTGTCTTATGTGCAACTTTTAAATGTAACACAATACAAAACACAAACACAACATATAGATTTTTAATGAAAAACAAACAAGCAATTCTGTAAAAACCATACAGATGGCAGATGTCCTACAAGAAACTTTTTTTTAATAGATACATTTTTTCCATTCTGCATTTATCCGGTGACCTCTCAGGATCTTATTCACTTCCCAACCAACTTTAGATAGCGTTCGTGTTTCCTTATCAACCGGACAATGAAATCTTTATTTTCTTTTTCATTTTTTTTTTTTGTTGAACCCCTGCTGTCCCCAGATCAAAACACTTCTGCACATCTGCTACCTTTAAGCCACTAGTGATATCTAAGAAGACAGCTTTACTTATAGTAATTACACAAAGCTGACTGGTTTATAGCATGTTTACAAGAAAGTTCCTTTAATCAGGAACCCATACTGATTTACATGCTGCCGGACTATGTTGATATAAATGTTGCCCTGCCTTATTCATTTTCCGTAGGTGATGTAACTTAAAAAGGGTAAATAGAGTCACTCTAGAATTTTTTTTATTTTTGGTTTACGCAAGCATTGAAAAGTATGGATATGTTTGTTTTTTTTTGTGTGTGAAAGTTTCGTATATCCTCTTCGTACACTTCTGTAATATGTCTGAAAACAGTTCATACACAATCTGAGGCTACACTTAGGAATCCAGGTGCTTATCAGGGCCAGAGTTGGCAAAACCCAGTTTAGTAGATAAAATAAATTAGACCCATGTCTATTGGAATAGAAAGTGCAACGTTTCGTTTCGGCCTACACAGAGGCCTTTATCAAGAGGCCTTTATCAAGAGGCCTTTATCAAGCTTATCAAGCTTGATAAAGGCCTCTGTGTAGGACAAAACATTGCACTTTTTGTTCCAATAGACCTGCCTACCTGCAGCAATCCTGTGTGCCTGGACCTAATTTATCGTATCTAAAAACAGGTAATAGCTGATTCACCAGAACAACTGGTCATTGTGATATTGATGACATCACACATATTTACAGTGACCCTAGAGAAGAGTGATGTCACTGTGCCGTGTAACCTGATAAAAGTCTTCGAGTTAGCTGTGGCTGGTTAATAATCAGTTGAATTGTTGGGAATTCAGAGCAAATGTAAAAGTTTAGGTCCAAATAGTCAGAATTTAATGTATTCAATCAATTCAGACTTTTTGGACCTAAACTTTTAAATGATTTACACACTGAGTAAACTTTGACAGCGTCGTTTTGGGTTGGCGAATATTCCATCAGGTTTGTGAAACACACAAAGATGTGCAACATTCGTTAAAATGAATGTTTGGCAAATATATGCCAATGTCCAATCAACATATGTGGCCACAGAATCTGCGGTTTTGCTGCTGTAGCAAAATATTTACCCGTTTCGGTCAATTTTAATATTTGTTTGCTATATCACATTACATGCTACAATTTACCTTGTTTGACGTTGATAAGTATCCCATTATTAACTACTTCAGGGCTGCTCCACTCATAGTAAGTGCTTATATGAGTCACTAGTGTCCATGTAAGTTATATTGTAGCGTTAATTATCAAAGACGTTTAAGGGCTATAACAGATATATAGCATTCCATTTACTCAACGACTCCTGAAAGCCTGGACAAGGTGTTGTCTCTCGTTTTGAGAAAGATTGTAGCTATACGGTGCTAGATTCCCTATTTTAAACATGAGAGGGCCATACTCGTTTAATAAATTAAATAAGGTGCTTCCTCTTTAACAAACCACTTACTAGCCCTTAATTTCACTAGGTGATAATGAAGGGATTCCTGTGATATTGGCTATTAAATAGTATAAAGAGATCCAGTCAATCAGCCTTGTGTTTGAACTCTTTATACTTTGTTTTCCCAAGCAACTAGCTAAATAAACTAATAGAGTTCTAATGACAAGAGAGGTATAAAGAGGCATACACATAAACACAATGTTACATTCCGATAATGTTAGTACCACGTTGTGTGAACAAAGCTTGCCCATATATACCTGTTATTTAGCTAAGCCTTTTACTAACCGTGCTACTTGCATACCAGAGAAATAAGGACTGACTGGTTATTCACCAAAGTGTAATTTGTAGCTAGAGTCAAAGTGAATTTCACATTTTAAGTTCAAATTGCTAAATTGGACAAATTCTACGTTTTTTTCTGTTTTGGCCACAAATCTGAAATTCACTTTAAATTCCTAAGAATTCAGACATTTAACCGTTTGATTTACAGATTCCTGACAATTCAGACATTATAGAATAATAATCCTTTTGCATTGAATTTTGATTGACAAGATACAAATTGTTTTCAAGAAAACTATATTGTACTCACATATTAGAATCGGCTTATCTGTTTATAGAAAGCAACCGCAGTTTGAGAGATTTTCCCATAGTTTTCATGAAAAAATAAACATTTTATGGTCCTTTTAATAATAAAATATAAAGTCATTATCTGACCAATGCAATATACCAGTTTGCAATGTTCTCCTTAAACCCGGCAGAGCTTTATTACAATGATCCAAAGTAACATTGCTATGCCTCTATCCATTCCCCATCCCCCATACAGATTTCTGATGTCACCAAGTGACTATGATCAATAAACCTTATATTCAGAACAGATGCTACTCTGTTCTGCTAATGACAAAGTAACACATGTCTGTGAAAGGGGATCTTGCAAGGTAACATTGTGTACAGCCTCAGCAAGATAATTGTACACCTACTTTAAACGTCACACTTATTACAACCAGCAACACTTAATACTGTATTAGAAGACCACAAATGTATCATTTCTTCTATTAGCCACTCCGAGAGTCCCGATATATCATTGATAAAGGCAACTAGCTGGTGACAGAACAGACAAGTTGACAAAACAGTTATTTTAGGGCACGTCCTTTTTAACTGCTTGGGAGCCAAAACTATTACAGTTGGTTCTAGCAACATTGCGTCTCGAATATTTCACCTTTTTTCATTTTTACCCTTTTACTATCCCTGCAATATAACGTAGATAATGCTGGATTATCTTTGACTTATTAAGAGGATTATTAACTCTTCATAGTGGGTTGTAAAGCACTCAATGGTTTAAAAATATTGTGTACCCTGTGTAAATAATACTATTGCTTCTTCAGACAGTGAAATAATTCCAGCATTATATTTGACAGATTACCAATGTTTTCTGTGAACGTTCTAAACCCACAGTTCAATCCTCATCTCTCATCCTGTAATCGCTTGATCGCGTGCCTCCCTTCCATCACTACCTGTATGTACTGTAATTACAGCTGCGTTTTGGCAAGCTATCTAATGCCTTGGATTGTAATTAATTTGTTTGAAGATTACACTGAAAGATTGGTTATCAATGCAGTTTTGGGACATTTGTTTCTGCTTTTCATTTTTATTTTTCCTCTGTCTGTGAGAAACATGGAAAATTAGCATCTATTTTAAGCCAGGAACAGTTACATCTTTCCCAGTTTCTCAAATTATAGAGAAGAATTCTGTGGGCTTCCGGCCAACATGAGTGCTACAATGTTAATACCATTTGTATAACTTTCATTGTACTCACTCGAGTAGTTGTTCTTTTTGGCATAGTACAGTGTAAGCTACTGTTGGCATTTTCAAATGTGCAGACTTCATTTCCCAAGATTCTCAACTGGCTTTAAACTAGTTTCATGACACTACCAGAATGCAATGCAGCGGATATGTAAATGAGCAAAACACAGTTTTATCAGCATTTAAGTTTCCTTAACATGATTCAGTAATTTCCATTATCAATGGCCTGCTGTTTTAAACCCAGCTTTTAGAAAAATACATTAGGATACACTCAAAGTCCAGACATACTCTCTTTGGCCTGTAACTCAATGTTGACCACTGATATTTACACGAGAATCCGATGTAGAATTTCCAAGGGAAAAAAAATACTCTGATAAACAGATAACAGCATATAACAAAGGCGTGGCAATTTAAATAAGAACTAATACACAGGCATTCTAATACTGCTAAGAGACTAGCAATTCTTATTAGCAGGTGGATATTCGTGTGAGGGTTACCAAACTCCTGTGGTGGAATCATGATCTTTAAATTTGAAAGAGAGAACACATTCCATTGTATTGGGGATTATGCTGTCTTTAGCCTGTGTGTCTGATTCTTTTATGTGTATGTGTAGAATCTAAGTATTTAAGGCATGTTTTCGTTTAAAATAATATACCATTAAACACAAAAAAAAAATCTTAAACATGAGATTTTAGGTGTTTGTTAAAAAACAAAACCGTTTTTAATTTTTTTTCCGTTTTCTAAATGGACATTAAAATGGGTATTTTATGTCCAGACCTGGCAATTTATTTTCTTTATATTATTTACTTTTGTTTGTGAAAAGATCATAAGGAGTGTGAAACACTGTTGATCCATCAAGGTGATTGATGGTCTATCTCTGACCTTGTATCCTGAGACATGACTTCATTGTTTCCTTAGATTGTTGTGATTTTTGGAACTCCTCGGGGGCTTGTTGATAAATCATTTATCTTTTTTTTTTCTTCCCTGAAGAAAATATTTCAGCTTCTTTATTACAGGAGAACCTACGTGTCACCGTAACTAGTCAGTGCTAGGCAAAAAGAGACCTCAAAAGGCATATTTTTTTGTCCAGGATAAAGGCCTTTTATTGCCTGTCCAGCCCTTAGATAATTTTATTCACTCCTCCTGGACTTTCTATTATCCTTCCTGTGCCCAGCGATCACTTTTTAAGAGGTGGGTTGAAAGATTCCCAGGACTTAGCATCCTTTGTTGCAGCCCTCCCCTGACTCTGTGCTCAGAACATTTGTAAAGAAACCTTTTTGCTTGTTGCTAAGAAATAGTTAAACCGAAGTCATCAGAAAAAGAGAAGACAGAAAAAAAAAACGAGATTCACAATATTGATTGTACTAAGGTATATCTGGACCACACAGCTAGTGGAGAGACATTAGAATATTTCTCTTTTTGTAGTTCTGGGGGCATTACCCAGCCTGAACTTGCCTAAACCCTTGTGGTCACACCTCTTCAAAAGGTTTTGTTTCCCCCGTCAATTGGTATTCAAACCAGGTCAGCAGATTCTGTTTGCCTGGCTCTGTTGCCGTTTTTATTATAATTTGCACCTGTTGTGCAGTTGTTCAGAAAGGCAAGTGCAGACCTAAAGGATTATACAAAGATCATACTATGAGCAGATATGCACGGTGCAATCTTTTTTGTCCTCTGTTTCACATGATAAAAAAAAAATAATTCTCTCCCCCCTTTTTTTGTTTTGTTCCTTTTTACTCCCTGGGAACCTGTCACAGCAAGCAGATATGACGGACTTAAAAAATTGTAACTAGACTTGTTTCAAGAATTCTAGAAAAAGCATTAAAAACCTGACACACAATCCCTTTCATTTTTTTTTCTCCTAAACTCTTTTCTGCCACTTTTGTATAATCCGATAGCGGGCAAGAGGCACTTGAGATAGCTCAGTTGATAAGTTAGAAGAGAGCTGCTTTATTAGAGAGAGACAAATCAAAATGAACCTGAAAATTGTTTGTGCTTTCTCTTTTAAACTACACAGGCTTCCTCCCCCCTCTTTTCTTTTTTCTTGTTCCCATGATGTCATGGCTCTATAACGTGTTTTTTTTCCCCCTCTGTGTATTTCTAGAGAGTTAGTCTCTTGGAAATCCCATGTGTGCGTAACGGATGGTGTGTTCCTCTAGCTGAGCTAATTCTCTATGTTTATTACTCTAATCTTTCTTATCTGGTGGTAAAGTGGACAATTTATGTACTAGCATGTAGGCCAGGAGCCTTGTGAGGACTGCCTAATTCAGAAACAGCCACCTTCAATTGAGTTCACAGACCTTATATACAATCTCTCTATTTTAGGAAAAGCTACTGAGTATTTCTGAAACTAGGGGCTAAACAAGGGGTAAGCTTGTTCATTTCTGAATTATTACTGTTTCTATATGTGTAGGTAGTGGTACCGCAAAAATCTTGTTGTAAACGGAATCTAAATATTGACTGCACTCAAAAAATGTAATTTTATTTTTAAGCTTGTTTGATAGTGATGTCCCGAACTGTTCGCCACCGAACATAGCTTGTTCGTGGTGAACACGGCGGGCGAACATATGCGATGTTCGGTCCGCCCCCTATTCATCATCATTGAGTAAATTTTGACCCTGTACCTCACAGTCAGCAGACACATTCCAGCCAATCAGCAGCAGACCCACCCTCCCTGGCCCTCTCACCTCCATGACAAATAGGGGGCGGACCGACCATCGCATATGTTCGCCCGCCGCGTTCGCCACGAACAAGCTATGTTCTCCGGTGAACGGTTCCTGGCAAACAGTTCGGGACATCACTATTGTTTGATTCAGCTGCACTCATGCAATCATTTAAGCTGATTTTTTTTTTCTATTCTGATTTTTTTGCAGTGTTGAGTTACGATAATGTATTAGACACGGGTTCAGAAACAGATGAAGATGACAAACTCCATATTGCCGAAGATGACAGTATTATTACCACTTTGGACCAGGAAACGAGTCCAGCCAGCATGCTTAACCATGATTCTTCACCACATGCCAACCAAGTACTCTTGCCAAGGGAGGAAGAAGAAGATGACTTAAGAGAGCATGCAGTAGAACGCAGCTGGAATAACAATGACATTTTGAAGGCTTCTGTAGATGGTTCTGGTAAGCTTCATGTTTTCACCTTTATTTCATTTATATTTTCTTCTTGAGTGTACGGTCATCACGATTAACCCTATGGATCCCAGAGAGAGTAAGTAGAGGATAAAACAAAGCCCACTTCCCCTCCCCAACACATTACAATAACTGTTGGTGAGGAAATAATACTTGTTGATTTCTTCGACAGGGTAACATAGTACGGTACTATCTTCCAACCATCTGGTAGAGTGACAGCAGTCAAGAACGCATCAAAATACAAACCCACAGAGACTGACACAGAATGACTTCACATAGAAATTCCTGCAGTTAGAAAAAGATTTAGATGGTATTGGGATAAAATGTTAAGTGATAAGAGTATTTACCCCCCAAAAAAGTTGTGACATAAATAAAAAATAAAAACGCTGAGCTTCTTGATATATTGTTAATGCAGATGTTACTGAAGTGCCACCTAAAATATGTACATGAGGTTGTTCTTGTATTAACGTCACTGTAAAACCCTCATTAAGACCCTAGTCCTACGTGTACTTTATTAAAGCATGTTGTCATGTATACTTTGTCATTGTGTTTCTACTATATAGTCCTTACAATATCAGTTGTGCGCAAGCTACTAAGTGTTGTTAGCAAAAATATTCTGCAGCACTTCTATGATAATTATTAGCACTTTGCCATTATGGAAGGTGGCCCTTCTCAAACAAGCTTGCAATCTATGAAAACTTGAGGTAGGTAGATTGCAGCCTCTTCTATTTCCCTTTTGCTAATGTAAAGGGAGAGGTAGGTTATATGGCCTAGAAGTCTGTGGGACTTATTAACTGAGATTATTTACAGTGTTATATACTGTTAGGTGTCCTGCCCAATAACACTTTCTGGTACGTAAGTTAAACCAGGATTTGAACCCTGAATTCCCAGTTTAAAGACAGTGACTTTACCACTACTCTAACCAGCCAATTCAGCAAGGGGCTAGTAGAATTAAGACAATACAAGTGTTTCAGAAGGAACTTTGAGAAAAAGCGCATTGTTTTGACTTTGTTTTTTTTAAGTCCTTAGGGACCAAATGTTATATTTTGCACCTAAATCACTATACATGCTTTTAGTCAGTAAGCGAGTGGGCCATTGCATTTCAGAATTTGATTCTTAGAAATCTAATAGTTCAGATGGCATGTGCCGTCATTGGTCTTTAAGGGTTATAATGGCAACTCTCACACCAAATGTATATGCTCATCAGACCATAAATGAAGTGGCGAGCACGTTAAACTGGCATATAGATGTACCCATGAAAGGACTATAAGGGCCTAATAGTACATTGTCTTTCGTTTGTATAAGAACACACAGGTGCACTTCAATAAACCAACATCATGTAAAAATGTCCCACCGCCTATTTGAAACCCATATAACACATTGCATTTCCCTCTTCATGATAGCTGTCCCCATAGATACTAAACATGAAAGTTGGATTCCCATAAATCTGTGAATAGCTTATAGAACGATTCTCAAAATACTCTTCATAATTCTGTTATTTCTTACATGTGAATAAATGGTTTATTAGACAGATGGTTGTCCTCACACTACACATTTCACACAGTCTAGGGAAGAAGGTGTTATACCAGCAGGGGGCACATATAGTGAACTTGTAACACTGTTTTTCTATTAGTAGAGGCATTCCTCCACTATTCAATTAAAGAAAGGTCAAGGGTCAGTATGTAGTATGGGTTAGAAAACAAAATGGCGGCAAGATGTCACCTCTAATATGTCTCTGTGTTATCAGTGGGAGCAAAAAGTAAATAAAACTAACAACAAAGATTAAACAGCATTTACAGTATTGCATTACGCAATTACAAATGTCATTTGCATTCCTGTGATATCTTTGTTGCAATTTGGATACACTGCCCAGTAGTGCTTTATCACAATAAAAATGTTGCTAAGTTGCAAGTGAGCCTCACCTTTATCATAGATGGACTTTGGAATTCTTTTATTATTATCATTATTATTGTTAGGATTTATATAGCACCTACATACTCTTGCAGCCCTATACAATAATACAATGATACAAAATAACAATTATTGACATGCAAAGTAGTGTTAACAGAGGCAAGAGGTAAAGACGGTCCTGCTCAAATGAGCTCACAATCTATTGAAAATGTATTGCAGAATTTTAATGTGGTGCTTTTAAGCTTAAAAAGTAATTAAATAAATGTGTAGAAACAATTTGGCACTTCACAGTCACATTGTGGCAAAAAGACATGATGGCAAAAACCTGATGGTAACATATCGTCTCACAGAGCCAGTTTTCTACCTTTTCATCATTTACTGCATCTCACTAGCATAGACCTTACCACGCTAATATAATTAATGAAATAATCTTCTCTATTCAATAAATATTGGCTAATTTAACAAAGTAACCTTCTAAAGAGGATGATAATACAGATACATTAAAAAAGCAAAAACTACAGTCAATCACAGGAAATGAGAATACTAAGGAAAAGGGGTCTCCAAACTTTTAAGAAAGCTACACTATATATATATATCCTAGCAACCACCTTTCCTACCTTACCCTTACCTTTTGTGTCACTTTACCCCACACCATCTAGACTGTAAGTTCATTGAGCAGCGCCGTCATTCCCTCTGTTCCTGTGTGTCCAACTCGTCTGGTTACAAATACGTGTCTGTTAGTCCACCCGCTACGGAACTTGTTGGCGCTATATAAATAATAATATTTATATATATAAATATATACTGCACTATGTGTGATTAAATTAGTTCAAGGTCTTTTTAAAGGTTATTATGTGACAGTTTAAATGAAGCAGCAAGTACATGAACAAAACACATGTTTTTAAGGGGGGGGGGCATCAGAAGAACTGGACTTTATCACACAATTAGAGTAATAATGACCTATATAATATGTTTCCATCATCAGTCTAGATAATGTGGTACCATCAACTCCTCTTCTATGTCCCAATTGTTAAGGTGGCGGAAGAGATCGGTTATATGTCCTGAAAGTCTATGTGAAACGCACAATCTCCGTTTTGTAGACTAGGAGCTCTATCAGCTAGCTTTAATTTGTAAAAAGATGCCAATGCCTCTTCACTCATATCTATATGGATTCTTTGATTGAGACTCATTAGTAGCATTTCTACAGTGCCCAAAAAAATTCACAATTGTAGGAAGGGGATTTGTAGGGGTGAAGATTAGAAAGCTCTGCTTAAACAAACTTACGGTCTACAAGGACTTGAGGAAGGTGGATATTTTTTGTAGTATGGTGGTCTGAACGGGATTTGTACTTGAGTTACACAGCTCTAAGGCAGGCAATGTTACCACTGCTCTAGTCTTCCAGGTCATCTGGTGCACCTAGTGAACACCTCTTGCATGAAAACTCCATTTTGTGGTATATCTTTTAGAGTTTCCGTTCTTGGAGATATTTCAGCTCTGAGGGTCCATAGTTTAAATTGCCTCTTTCTAAACACATCACTCTCTCACTCTCTTCCTAATATCTTATGGGTTCACCTCTCACCTGGTCCATATCTGCTTATGCCTGTTTCTTTTTCTCTTATCCTTATCAGACAAGAGCAGTCTCTATGTCTGCTTCTTTCAGACTGCCAAAAAATGTCTGCTAATCACTTTCACCAATCTTCTCAGGTCCACATTCCCCTTCTGTACAGACCTCCCAGTAGTCCCATCAGACTCACACTTCTCTTTTTTTTCACAATGGGGAGATTTAGCACCTGGTGTGCTTTGAGGACTAGGATGGAACCGCCAATGATATAACAAGTTTAAGCGCAAGCATTATTTCCCCCAAAATACACACACACTTTTTAAGTTGTTCTCTTTGTACACAGAGCACACCATAGTCACTGCAGACACAATCTGAAGCTCCTTGTGATAAAATGCAATATCTTAACCTAAGCTTACATTCCATTGCACGTTCTACAAAAGAAATCACATTGAGTGGTGAATCGGTTTACTTTTTTAACCCCTTAAGGACACATGACATGTGTGACATGTCATGATTCCCTTTTATTCCAGAAGTTTGGTCCTTAAGGGGTTAAAAAAGATGTTTATTTATTTATTTATTTTGCAAGGGCAGGCGATGTTATGCACTTAACACCACCATAAAGTAAAAAGTTATATCGCGTCGTAATCTTTCCCTCACTAAAATGTAAACGATCCTGAAGATTGAGTGATATATATATATATATTTTTTTTTTTTCTGGGGCAAATATTTCTTGAATCCCATATAAACATTTATCGTTCGATGCATTAAGACTTTAAGGTTTTAGATTTTCGACTACGAGGGGGGAGCGCAGCCAAAGATGCTGAAAAGATAAATACGTTTAATTAGGGGCAGAGGATGGTCATTAACGGAAGTCTGACTGCTGCAGAAGTCATTAACAATCTTAAATGAAATTTTTATTTTTATGATAGCCATTTACATGTATAATAAGAGCCAATGATTCTTGGGAGTAGTGTGACAGAAACAGAGTACAGCGAGAAGCCATGTAAGACATACTATTTAAATGAGCTGCTGTTAGCTATTCATATTTGTTAATGAACTAGATATGCAGAGCTTTAAGAATGAATGTTCTGATGGCTTAAATTTTAATATCTAGAAATCAAGGGTAAGGGCCAATTACTGGATTTTTTTTTTTTTTACCCTTAAAGGAATAATTAATAGGGACGTAACAAATGCCGCCCTCCAAACTTGAGAAAAAAAAAAACAGAGAAAGAAAAGGTGTTTTTTTTTTAAATCTTTTTTTTTTCTTTATTTTTTTAAAATTAGGATTAACTCATTTAAAATAACGCCAGACTGATCTGTTTTATTCTTCTCCTTGTACCTTTCATCTTCTGTTTATGCCGGCGTCTTAGAAAGTGGATACCTCAGAGTAAGACTGTTCATTTATATATATATATATCCCCCTCTCCCCATTTCTTTTTTTGAATAGAATCTCCAGACACACTATAAAGATGCGACTATTGATAGATGGGGTTCTAAAGGGTTAACGAACGTGTAAGGATGTTAAACTGTCCAGACTGTCAGACAGCCGAATAGCATTGCTTTATCTATAATTTTATTTTGCTATTATATTAGGCCAGGAGAGTTACTTTGCTTTTTACCTGCCTACTTATAATGACTGGTAATGATTTAGTATTTTTTATTGTACTGGAAGTGCTCTGATGTGGTGCCTTGATGTCTAATGAAAAAAGATTATTTCTCCTACTCCTCTCCTCCCCCGAATTCAGGCCAATGTTTATTCTGAATGACAGATAACGCACATTTCTCCTGATAAAAAAACATTTTTTTCCCCCTATTTATTGTTTGAAACATACAATATAGACAATAATTTGAATTCTACTGCTCGGGTTTATTTAGCTGTATTTTATCACTGGTGCCTGTCTGTCTGTTATGCCACCTCTGTGCATAGCTTTTCTGTGAGATAAGCTCCTTCTACTCCCGTTCTCTCTCCCATACGGTCTTCAGTTTGTCTGCAGGATGCAGGTTTTCAAATGAAGAGTTGTGGAGTCCTCACTGTGTTTTTCCGGTTTTAGTACAATCAAAGTTTTGTGTACGGAATTGTCCTTGACATTCTTTGGGTCCCACAATGGGGTGGACACAGTGTGCTGAAATAAAACATGACATCATTTTCATTGGTTCAAATAAATCACCTGAATCTTGGCTTCTCTCTGCTTTTTCAAGGATTCTTCAACCAGAGGAAGAAAGTGTTCTTTATTTTTACAAACCTTTATCCCCGTGGGCGACAGGAAAATGCAAACTTTTACTCTTGTTATCAAAATAAACACACTGCTATCCTATTAAAAAGACGTTTAACATTCTCCCATATGTATTGTTTCAAATGGTGCAACTTATAACATATAAAGAGACTGATGGGTGTATGTATGGCTCATTTCTCATTCTAAAGTTTAAAAAAAATATATATTTAGATATGTATCATTTTTTTATATATATATAAACAACAACACCAAAGGGTGTGAGAAAGTTTGTGAACCCAGGCACTATAGTCAAATAGATACTGAATGACTGAGGCGCAAGAAATGTGTTTTGCAACAGCCAAATCTGAAGCCTTAATCCAGCTAAAATGTTGTGGAAAAATCTGAAGCAAGCATTTAATGCGAGGCAATCCAGATAAAAAAGGTGACTTTAGGCAGTTCTAGAGAAGAATGGTCAAAAATACCTATCGACTGCCGGATGATTGGCTATCATAACTGGTTTGTTAGTGCGAAAGGACGTATCACTACTTACTGCCGACAATAATTGTAAAAGATGGATCGATGTGTTATTCTGGTTTATAATTAGAATTTAAGATAAAGATCAGGAAGTAATGGATTCATAGATGCTTAACTCTTATTGCATTAGACGGGCCAAGGCCGTATGTTTCCAATGGAGGATACCAACTTAGGACCAATCCATTTCTACAGACAATATTCCAAATTACAGCAATAGCCTAGAATTGCATAAAACTGATTGTGGTTCCTTGCGAGCCGGATTGCTTTTGCCGCTAGCCCTTGACCTCAGTCTCTTGCTAATCAAGTAACTTCACTGTTTTTTAAATGAATTCCATCAACTTACATTTAGAACTCATGCAAGAAATAAACAGTAGATTATTTTATTGATATTCAAGTAAAAATAAAGCTCTAGATTCGGTGGGTTCTGTATTTACATGCGCGAAGAATATCTCAAAAGGCGACTGTGTCCAGTAGCCCCGATACCCTTGTCAGCAAAAAGCGAGAACCTGCTATGTTTTAACTTCTCCTTACTGATTCGCACGTAAAAACAATGAGGAAGGAAATGCAGAAGAAATATTGCAAAGTAAAGCTATTATGCAAAGATAAAATAAATATATAAATAAAATGCAACAAATAGTTCTTCCCTCGGCAGCTGAGTTTACGTTCCCTCAGATGGTAATCTTGTGACTCCGAAGTACAAGAAATCACATGAGATGAGCGAGGAAGAAGTGAACGACATACAATAGCTATATTTATTCCCTGTGACAACCTTCTTGGAAATACCTTAACTTAATTACTTGCCGAGATTGATATAAATATAAGACGCTAAGCCATGTTAACCCTTGTGTGTGTATCAAAAAAGCAATGCTTGGTCAAGCTCTCTCAGCCTGCCCTCATATAATGCTACAACTCTCATCAACCCCAGACAGTCAATAGCAAGGAGATGATTTGCAGTCAAACATGCGGACTATGGTGGACTACTCTCTGAACTAGATTAGATTAGAGGGCGGAAACAGAAAGAATGACCAAATAGAACCCGTACTTAATTCTTAGAAACTAAAAATGAGACGTAATTTGAACACTCCAAAGTGATGAAATGTTTGGAGTCCAGAAACTGCACAGGCTTTTTATAGCATGTTTTGTTTTAAAACATTTAAATTACATCAGTGCATACATACACCTATAATAATTGGTGTGTGCATTTAAAGTGTTTACTTTAACCCTTTGGAGCAGGGGGGGGGGGGGGGATTTTTTGTGTTTAATTTTATATTGGGAACTATGTAAGAGGACCCTCAACTTCAGCTCTAAAACCTAAAAAATGAAATGTTTTTTACTCATTTGGAATCCAGCGCCTCCGGATGCCACTCGTGTAGAAGCCTGTGATTGGACCAATTGCCAGTTCGGAGCCTATGTTAACACTCTGGGCCTGTGAGGGCAGGGAGGCAGAGGAGGGAGTGAGGAGATGGAGTTTTATAAAAAAAAAAAGAAAAAAAAAAGAAGATAAACAGCCCTCAAGGAGCAACAATTAAAAACAAATATTTCTGTATGTGCAGTGTTTCAAGCAGAAACGCCGCACATACAAACTCCTACCACCATGATCACTTTAACCCCTTAAGGACACATGACATGTCTGACATGTCATGATTCCCTTTTATTCCAGAAGTTTGGTCCTTAAGGGGTTAAACTGAAGACATCACCGTGGTTAGAGCAATCCTTTAAAATAATGTGTGTGTTGTGGTCGTTATGTACTCAATGTGTTGCTTACTTTTTCTAATCCCAGATTCCAAACAACATGCGGGTGTGCATTAATGTTAGTTTCAAGCCCATAATTGGAGTTTGGTGGATCTCAATTTTTAGTGTTCCACCAATGAACTCACATTAACGTGCTCACTGATCATCCTCAAACATCACAGGTATATTTGTAGCAGAAATAATATATTGTAACAGATTTATCAGTATTCATAAACGTAGTTTATAATATTGCCAGATGGACAAAAGCCACCAGTTATTGTCACTTAGCGTGCTACAAAATAACTGGTTGTCCTCAGACAAGAGAAAGGAGAGGGTGAAATGTGTTACTTCTGTAGAGAGATTGGTGGACTCTGTCTGCATTCGTGCTTTGGTTTATATAATGAAGACTTGATCTTACACTGCAGTTCCAATTGACCAGCAGTCCAACAACAGCTAGCAGGCCAATATTGGGTTACACTAATATAGGTGTGTATTCTCACACAGGCATTTGACCACTTGGGGGTTTCTTTAAATTTGGATAAAAATTGATTAATAAGCTAGTACCAACTGAATCTTTGCTCACTTGGATTCTAGAAGCTTGACACCAGTTTAAAAAAACAAACCTATGAAGGAAGGATAGGGGTACCAAGATTATATCTATCTTGCTACTTTGTGTCTATGTCTCGTGTTACACCTTACGCTATCCTCAGCCTCTGTTGGATCCAGTGCGATTTTCTGGCTCTGCTGTGCGATTACAAGCTCTATTATTCTCTGCGTTTCACTGCTACTATCATCAACCTCAGCCAACTTCATAAATAATTATTTCAGTCTACTGGGACTCAGATACAGTAATGAAAAAAAAAATAGTAAAAAAAATAAAAAAAAACAGAAATGGACAATGTTCTAAATTTGCTTGATAAAATGCACTATTTTTTTCTACAATAATGGCGTCTGCATATTTAAGTTTGCGGGATGAGGGATATAAACATGCATGTATTCACGATCTTCTTAGGGAATATAAGCATTATAAAAGTGCCTTTGTTCTTCACATTTCTTAAATAAGGTTTGCGTGCGCTAGGGGCTCATTAGGATGTGTCACTAAACGTGCGACACTGCATGAAGAATGGGCAAGTTGTGACACGCTTGATGTATCCACTTGACTGTGGGTCATATGAACCTAACACCTTCTTCTAAACACTTAATAAAACTCATTTCTCTATGAATGATATACTACACAAATATTCATGACACATAATTCCTTCAGAAAATGTCGTAACCCTTTAATCATTTCATGGAACTCTGATACAATATTTACCGAAGTAAATCCCCGATCTCGACTCAGTTGGTTCAAAAATTAGACTTTGTCAATTATCTGTTGTCAAAATCATCCTCACTGTTACTATTCATAGTTTTAGCAAACTCTTTGTCTTTCCAAAATATGGACTACAATACATGCTTATCAAAAAAGACTTACATCAACCTATCAAGAACATGTCCACGGATCGTATTCACCAAACAATGAGTTAGAGTAAAATGGACATTGGAACAGATAGACTAAAGCAGCTGGCTGTGTCTATAGCTGAATTGGAGATTTTTTTTTTCTAAATTAGCTATTTTCGCCATGATTTTGCAATTAAGTTTTCAAATTTACTACAATTAGGTGTTTAATGAATCCCTGGTGTTTAATCCCTTTAATATGAGTTCCTATTAATATTATCAATGTCTGATTATTTTGTAAAATAAGCAGATATATTAGGGGGAACAGCGCACATCAAAACCATTTAGCCATTGCATTGTATTCCCACCTGTAACTTTATATAGATTTCATTGTTTGAGTCAGTATTTTATTATAAAGTATCTTTTTTTTGTTTTGTTTTTTTATAGACGACTTGAAAGATGATTACGACACTTTGGGGCCAGATGCCAGTCGTCTAACCACTATGAATAACGGTGCAGGTATAGTATAATTGTGACATATCTTACTTTTTTTTCTGTACTGCCTCTATTAACTCCTTAAGTACTGATGACATGCCAGACACGTGATGACATAGATTACCGTTGATCTCTAACAGTTGCAGAACTAGAGTCAGCCTTAATGCTGGCTGAGGTTCTTAGGAGTTATGGTTGAAGCTTGAAAGGTCCACTGTTTGGCCACCCCTGATATAATGGTGGGTAAATCTACACCTCTGACCTTCATACTGTAGATCTATCCCACGTTATTATCTCATTATTTTGAAAGATATGATTTAAAAGATGAACCTTTATTATTTTGAAAGATATGACTTAATTTATCATAGTTTATATATAAGCTCATATTCCCTGGAGTTATAATATGCTTTATTTTTTTAATCAGTGAAACAGGTATGATATAAACGTTAACATGGACGCAAGCAGCGAGCGTTCTTATTATTTCGATAATAGGAATATTGAGATGCTTTACAACCCCTGGTAGGTTTTCTGTAACCACAAGATGTTAGACCACAGTGTACTCATGGCTCCTTTGCAGTGTTTTGATTACTCAACAGTACAATTGTTTGTTCAGCCTGCAATTACCCAATATTGTCATGTTAAGAGACCACTTCTTAGCTGTTAGGAATTGGAAGGGGTCAGAGGTTTTAGGCAAAGTTAACAACTGACTCCTTCAGTTTATGTCAGTGAATACGATTTGTAGAGGACGTCATTGTTAAACCTAAGTTTTGTTTATTTATATAAGAGTGCCCATCTTGACTGTTAGTGTGTGAGATTAAGTAACGAGTTACGTTTTGCCTGTGCTTAACATAATAGCATTTGCCATTTCTTTCATCGTTTAGAAAAAAAAAAACATGTACTGTATTTCAAATTCCTTTTAATATATCGTCTACAACTTCACTTGTAAGCTGTAATTTTTATACCCCTTTCCCTGTAAAACCATAAATGGCTTGTTATCTGTTTTCTCGTAAATTCCACCAAAGAAAGAGAAGACACCATAACGTTTTTGTTTGTTTTCTTTTTTTTTGTAGTGAAGAATGCAAATTGTACACCAGAATTTGAGGAATACTTTGCCAAAAGAAAAATGGACGATGGAGACAACCACGGAGTTAGTATAGCAGAGTATTTGCAACGTAGCGACACAGCCATTATTTACCCAGAAGCCCCGGAGGAACTGTGTCGTCTGGGCACGCCAGAGG
This sequence comes from Pelobates fuscus, assembly GCF_036172605.1. NCBI lineage: Eukaryota > Metazoa > Chordata > Amphibia > Anura > Pelobatidae > Pelobates > Pelobates fuscus. The sequence continues at coordinate 24,465,191 of NC_086324.1, read as the reverse complement.
CGAACGGACAGGAGGAAAATGGTAATGTTATGATTCATTTTTAGATACTATAAGGACTTGTCGCAGCTGTTGCAATTATAAATGCACTGTGTGCTTGGGTGTTTACCTTAATATTTCTCGAACAGCTGCGGAGGCATGGAATTTCATGAGCAGACTATTCGCTAAGCTCATAAGGTCCCTCTGCAAGTTCCTTACATTTTTCAGTACACTTGCAGGACAAGAATTGCTGTGTGTTATTATCTGAAGATAAACTGATCTTCTACTCAAACTGAAATTCGAAAAAAAATCCAAGCACACCCACTCACTTATTTTTTTAGCAAAAACGCCTCTCTCTTGCTTTTTAAAAGCATTAATGGTTTACTGCTTTTTATCTTCACGTTTTATTATGCCATTTGCCATATGAACTGACAAGTCTGTTAATAAAGTTAGCAGAAAATAAGTATTTTCATTTTTGTGCTTGCACAACGAACGTAGCACACTACCCATCCTGATTTTACTATGGGCATGGAATTTTAAAACGAAGGGTCTTCATTTTTAGTGGGACGTGGAAATCAGGGTGATGTCATACATGTGTAATCTAATTGTAGGTTACTTAGGAAAGCCATGTTGTTTTGCACCTGGTTTAGATAATGTACAGGAGGAAAGGGCAAGAGCAAGTTGTTAATTAATTTTCTATCACAGTATGGCATGATTCATACAAGTTTTCCATGGGCGTGTGATGGGAATGAGGAGAATTGAGGCTCAGCTTAGATGATGGTCCTCTAGTGGAACAGATTGCAGTGATTCCTGTCATTCCATCCCAGGCACTAAGCCCATTAGCTGCCATTGATTTACTGACCTCTTCACCTATTCACTCATTCTCCCTCTTGCTCCTCGATTGTAGAATTGCCACCTGGAACACCAGATGCTTTTGCCCAGCTGTTGACCTGTCCCTATTGCGACCGGGGCTACAAACGTTTGACATCGCTGAAGGAACACATCAAATATCGCCATGAGAAAAACGAGGAAAACTTTTCGTGCCCTCTTTGCAGCTATACATTCGCTTACCGCACCCAGCTTGAACGACATATGGTGACGCACAAGCCAGGGAGAGATCAGGTGGGGGCTAGGTTTAAGTGATTTTTTTTCTATAATAACCCCTTAGAGAAACTATATTGCTTTGATTGGCAATCATTATTAATTTTTCATGGCATTTTGAAGATGCAGATCTTTTAATGGTAATAGCCTTAATTGAGGTCTAAATGATTTTTTGATGGTCTCTTTTAATATGATTTAATAGTCTTATGTTCACGATCGAATGAGTGTGTTAATTTCTAATTTAGAAATGTTACTTGCACTTTAAGTTCACTTAAGTTAAATTTTTTTATGTTGCTTGAAAGGTGAAGGGAATACTATCATTTTAATTAACACGTTATAAAATATTACTGCCATTTTATTTTGGTTTTTCATTTGCGTTTTTTTTTTTGTGTTTCTATATTCATTGGGGCATAGAACTAGAAATACCGTGTACAGGCCCACACCTCATTTTATTTTACAGAAATTAGACCATGCATTGGGCAAGTGATTCATTTTCGACTACACATTGATATCCACTTAGGAAGATGATATAGACTTGCAGTAAATGGAAAGCACTCATCCAGATAACAACTCCATCACCAATTAAACTTGTTTCATAGTTTCAAATTTAATTACCAGTGTTACAAATTTAGACCCCAATGTAAAAAAAATAAATAAATTAATGTTTTAGTTGCAGTTATTAGTCTTATTTGCAAATTGATCAATAATGTATAACTTTGATGAATACAAGTACATGTTTAGTGCTGTTGTTCACTGAGTATTTTGAAAAAATGAAAGAATCACCTAATAGAATGCTTAGAGAATGGGAGAAAACAAATATAAAAAAAAACAACACCCATAAATCAGTAATGAACAGAGCTAAAAATAATCGTATCCAAAACACAAGTAAAATATGGCAATATTCATTACCTCTCCTAGGAAGCTCATTGTTGTCAAAAGTATACGTGTATTTGTGGATATTTGTTGGACTAATAACCCAACAGGCAACTTCTTTTATTACAAATGCAGTGAACTACATGTCCCATAATGCTTTCTCAGCTATTTCTCATAGGGTGCTTCTCATGGGTGATTTAGCCCATAGAACAACCTCTGCCTTTCCTAAAGCTGTAGACTACATGATGCAAGATGCTTTGCAAGCAGCAGTGATATAGTCCCACTGGACTATTGGTTCACTGCTAAATTCCAACACCACAGACCTTCATTAAAACCGGGCTTTGTGGCCAAGCATCTAGACCGGCTGGAGCTATCCCATGCCATCCGGGCTATCACAGTCTCGCACAGTCACAAAAGTGAGAGGCTTGCCTTTATCTGAAATCAATACAGAGGTCCTAACTAGGTCACTTGAACTGAAATCATTCAAAAACTAGGTTTTCACATCACAATAGCTGTGACAGAAAGTGACTGCCCTTCAGCTAGCTTGCCGACTGCTGTAGTTGATTGTCTGGCCAACTTGTGAGATACGGTCAATGTGTAAAATGCCACGAGCGTCACCCTGGCTATATTTTCATTTTACATTTGGTTTCTATCAGAGAAGCAATATATATATATATATATATATATATATATATATATAAAACATATAATAATAAGAATGTTACCAGTAAAGGTACATTTAGCTGGCCACAACTTCTAAGTATATCTTTGGGTCTAAATGCTATGATCACCCAACTCAATTGTACTCCAATTGACCTTGCTTGGAATAAAATATGAGACCTTGAGATATTGCAGCGTAAAAATTAGTTTGCCCAAATCGATTCATATGAACAATATTTTGGTTTCCGATGATTTGGATTTCATTCATGTGGCATTTCGGTTCAGATTATATTTGTCCATCCAATCGTTTTGAGAAGAAACGAGTTGGACAACCAAAATAAAGTGAAAATTATCCAATCGGTGTACTGTAAAAGTGAAATAATATGTATATATTTTCCCCTCCGTTGGCCACTTCTTACTTGATCTGTGATTTAAATAAACATTTATTGACTGTCCCCTAGCCACCAATCACATTTTTTCCATCAATCTTCTTATTTCTGGCTTCACAGTCAGAACTGCAACTCATGAATCAAACAAACTGATTTTGTCCGTTGTTCCTTTTTTTTGTTTTGGGATTTGTCCATATAGCGTTTTGTAGTTTGGAATTTCGAATTGAAATTTGCTTGAAACCAAATGCACACATCTACTGGAAACCTACTGATTTGTCAACCAAACACCGGGGTATCTCCCGAACCATGAATTGTTTAGGGATTTTTCAACATTCTCCAACTCACTAATTTTGTAGTTCCTCTATTTTGGCCTAAAACATGCATCCCTGTTTTATTTATCCACAATTCTATGTTTAGTGTATAAACCCCCTTTCAAATAGTTTTTATTGAAAGATTTAAAATTCTTACAATAAAATGTAAGTAAAATAGTGATACAACAAACAAACCGGGGTATAATGTAATATATACTTATCTGAAAGTAGTAAATGATTAATAACTCAAATGTAAAGAAATGTGGTACAAAATATCACAATGTATAAACTCCTTAAAAATTACATTCACTAAAATCAGAATTGTACCAAACTAACAGTAGAAATACAAAATTCAGGCTCCAGTAGACAAACTGGAATATAGACGAGTTGAAGACATGTTTGAAACCAGCTAAATTAGCTATTCGTATTGCCAATCAGATTTCAATTCTCTACAATTCGGAGTTTAGTAAATAGAAACATTACTGTCATCTTGAGTCTTTTACCCCTTTTGTTTTCATTCTAAAACCATGTCATCTAAAACACGATGTTGCGTAATAATATACCCCAACAACGAACCTTAAAAGGCGAATTTTCCATGATTTTCTATACAACAAGCAATTTCCCGTTAGTTTGGTCGCACGGGCACGTTTCCGAACGGTAACTTTGGTGTCGAACAATCTCCTCATTTGCTTGTGGCATTTACAATTAGTAAATGAAAATGATTGTATCATATTAACAGTGGCACAACTAAAGTTTATAGTAGTCCTCTGAGGGCCATGGGGGGAGACAAAGCAGCTGTTGCTGTTTGTTTATGCAACTCAGCAACATATGAGCGTTGGTCCCTCAATGGGGCTCGACTGGGATGGGCCGGCTTGATCTTTGAAGGTTGCTGCTGTTTGAACAAACCTCCCTATGTCCTGTGTAACACCATCTGTCTTACTAGGAATGTGGGAAGGTTCAACACAATCAAGCAGTTGTCACACTGCTTCTGTGCTATCTTTTTTTGTGAGGCTTTTGTGCCCATGATGCTTGAAGCTAACTGACATACCTTGAACATCTCTCCTGTATTATTTCAACATTCTCTGTCAGAACTGATATGTCTCTGTAATGCTTTAAACCTGTTCTATGGGGGTCCGGATCTTCATTTGCTTTTCTCACAGCAGTGAAAATTCCCCATAGCTTAGTACATGGAAGGGATTTTTATTTGAGCTGGTGTGTATTTTAACAATTAAGAAAACACCATTTACTGTAGCCTAAAAGGAAAACAAAATATCACGTCCACAAAATAATCATTTTCGTTTGGTGTAAATTTATAAATTTAGTATATGTTGCCGTTAGATTTGACCAAATTGGAATGGTTATTTTTGTGGGGGTTTTTTTTTTTCTAATTCTACCATTATTCTAAACCGTGTACATATAGAATTTTTTTTTTTTTTGAGTACATACACAAATTAATGTGTCATGATACAAATAATCTGTAAATATTAATTAATTAATTTTTTTTCCTGGAAGGAGAATATTCTATGGATTAATAAAATTTTTATCTGATTATTCTTCTTTTTATTTTTCCATGCAGCACCAAATGTTGACCCAAGGAGCAAGTAATCGAAAGTTTAAATGCACAGAATGCGGTAAAGCCTTTAAATATAAGCACCATCTGAAGGAACACCTGCGAATTCACAGTGGTAAGTATTTGAGGTACTGGTGTTCTCATTTGCATTCTCTCTAATTAGGCAAACTTTAACCCATTCAGTACAACAGGGAGAAGAGCAACACATTTGTAAGGGATGCTCTGTTTTTCGCATTGCCATTTAAATGCTTAACGAATGTTCATTTCTAAGCCTTTTTTCTTTTGACATTCAAATAATTATCAGCTGTATTTTATTTTTATTTTTTGAATGGTCTCATTGCTGCCTCTTCCTTCAATACAATTTACTTTGAAAAATAAATAAGCACTAGAATTTGGAAAAAAAAATGGCATAATGAAAAGTAATGTTATAAATAAATAAAAAAATAAATAAACAAATATATAAACTATTATTAAGTAAGCACAGCTATTGCATTGCCCAGATCGTTCGAGGACACCAAAAATAATCTTAAATTATCAATAATTATACAATTTCTTAAGATTTAGGTCTAGTGTCATTTGTCCTTAAGACCTCTCTCATATTTGGAAGGTACTGTAGTTAATGACAGCACAAAATTTGTAAAACACCAAAATAACACAGTCATATGATTTGATACCAAATCTGCACCCTTGTTTGTGAATATAGGTTTCAAAATACATATTGCAAAAATCCGTAATGTGCCTGATACTTGCCAAGTACACTGTATTTTACAGGACAGTCCTGTCGTTTGCCCCCTTGTACCTTTTGTAACTTGGGACATTAAAAAAAAAAACACTGCACCTTTAGGTTCCATCTAAACAGAGAAAACATTCCTTTCTTTGAAATTGACCAATCAGGGAATGCCGGTGTGGCTATAATAGAATCACATACATAGAATGATTTCTCCTGTGTGAATATAGACTTGCAGTATTGATTGGTACACAGTGGTAGAGAGCTCTGGTTAGAATAATGACTGGTGCACAGAACATAAGAGAGCTTTGCCTGAAGACAGGCTGCTGAGGGCTTAAAGAGATAAGCGTGTAAGGTAAGGTAATATAACACCGTTATTAAGAGCTTGTTATGGATCCCAGTGCAGTAATTGTAAACTACGCTGTACAGTCATATAGGCTGCTGAGACCTGTCTGCCTTATTAATTTAAATGTGCTTTTGTTTAATTAGAGGGAAATAATTATTCATTCTTCAGGGCTAACCTTTGCTGAGTACACTGTCAAGAATATCCACTAAACTCTGAGTTCAAATCCAAATTGCAAAAATAACACTAAAATAGTCAAATTGTAACTGTAGCAGAGTTTTTTTTAATTCACTAGTATTTCAAGTTTAGTAGATTTAGTAGATAACCTAAATCTGCAGATCTGCTGTGTTCACTAAGCCTGTGCACTACAGAACCACAGCGTACTTCAAGTCTGTAGGTAGCAATGCTGCTGGGTATACTGTATGCTGCAGATCTGCTGGGTACATTGGGTCTGTAGGTAGCAATGCTGATGGGTACACTGTATGCTATAGATCTGCTGGGTACATTGGGTCTGTAGGATGCAATGCTGATGGGTACACTGTATGCTGCAGATCTGCTGGGTACATTTAGTCTGTAGAATGCAATGCTGATGGGTACACTGTATGCTATAGATCTGCTGGGTACATTGAGTCTGTAGGTAGCAATGCTGATGGGTACACTGTATGCTATAGATCTGCTGGGTACATTGAGTCTGTGGAATGCAATGCTGATGGGTACACTGTATTCTGCAGATCTGCTGGGTACATTGAGTCTGTAGAATGCAATGCTGATGGGTACACTGTATGCTATAGATCTGCTGGGTACATTGAGTCTGTAGAATGCAATGCTGATGGGTACACTGTATGCTATAGATCTGCTGGGTACATTGAGTCTGTAGAATGCAATGCTGATGGGTACACTGTATTCTGCAGATCTGCTGGGTACATTGAGTCTGTAGGATGCAATGCTGATGGGTACACTGTATTCTTCAGATCTGCTGGGTACATTGAGTCTGTAGGATGCAATGCTGATGGGTACACTGTATGCTATAGATCTGCTGGGTGCATTGAGTCTGTAGGATGCAATGCTGATGGGTACACTGTATGCTATAGATCTGCTGGGTACATTTAGTTTATAGGCTGCTCTACTGCTGTTTACACTATATACTATAGATCTGCTGGGTACATTGCGTCTATAGGCTGCAATGCTGCTGAGTACACTGTATGCTATAGATCTGCTGGGTACATTGAGTCTATAGACTGCAAAGCTGCTGGGTACACTATATGCTGCAGAGTTGCTGAGTACATTGAGTCCGTAATGCTGCGTAGTACACTGTATGCTATAGATTTGCTGGGTACATTGAGTATGTAGGCTGCAACACTGCTGAGTACACTGAATGCTATAGATCTGCTGGGTACATTGAGTCCGTAGGCTGCAATGCTGCTGAGTACACTGCATGCTATAGATCTGCTGGGTACATTGAGTATGTAGGCTGCAACACTGCTAAGTACACTGTATGCTATAGATCTGCTGGTTACATTGAGTCTGTAGTCTGCAATGCTGCTGGGTACACTGTATGCTATAGATCTGCTGAGTACATTGAGTCCGTAGGCTGCAATGCTGCTGAGTACACTGTATGCTATAGATCTGCTGGGTACATTGAGGCTGTAGGATGCAGTGCTGAGTGAGCCCTGTATAAAATAGCGAATCAGTATTTAAAAACAAAAATAGAACCCAGTAAAATCTGATTTTAAGTTTTTAACCCCAAAAATATGAACCATAAATCACTAATTTCCCCATTTTTTTTTCTTTTTGCTGTAGGTGAAAAGCCGTATGAATGTCCAAACTGCAAGAAACGTTTTTCCCATTCAGGCTCGTACAGTTCACATATAAGCAGCAAGAAATGCATTGGTCTAATATCGGTCAATGGGAGGATGAGGAATAATATGAAAACAAGTTCATCTCCGAACTCTGTATCTTCTTCGCCCACAAACTCAGCCATAACACAACTGCGGCACAAGCTGGAGAATGGTAAACCACTTGGTATGTCTGAACAGTCAGGCTTACTGAAAATCAAAACCGAATCCTTAGATTACAATGAATATAAACTCCTTTTGGCAGCCACACATGGATTTAATGGGCCTAATCCATTCATGAATGGTGGTCTTGGAGGATCTAGCCCACTGGGAATCCACTCCTCAGCTCAAAGTCCAATGCAGCACTTGAGTGTAGGAATGGAAGCAGCCCTTCTTGGCTACCCACCAATCAGCAGTAACTTAAGTGAGGTTCAGAAGGTACTCGAAATTGTGGACAATACTGTTTCTAGGCAAAAGATGGAATGCAAGTCTGAAGAAATTACAAAAATGAAGGGCTATCATATGAAGGAAACAGGGCATCAAGCAGAGGAACAAGGGGTTACATCCCCTGGAATACCACCAGGGGGTCTTCCAGTTGTTAGTCATAATGGTTCCACAAAAAGTATTATTGATTATACGTTAGAGAAGGTTAATGAAGCCAAAGCTTGTTTGCAGAGTTTGACTACAGATTCAAGAAGGCAGTTTAGTAGTATTAAGAAAGAAAAGTTACGTACACTGATAGATCTCGTAAGTGAAGACAAGATGTTAGAGAGCCACAATATATCCACTCCCTACTCTTGCCAGTTTTGTAAGGAAGGTTTTACAGGTCCCATTCCTTTACATCAACATGAAAGATACTTATGTAAGATGAATGAAGAAATCAAAGCTGTTCTTCAGCCCAATGAAAACCTGATCCTCAACAAACAAGCAATGTTTGCGGAGAAACAAGCACTCCTGTTTTCATCGGTACTTTCTGAGAAAGGAATGAATAGCCCCATCAACCAATACAAGGACCACATGTCTGTACTCAAAGCATATTATGCTATGAACATGGAGCCCAACTCTGATGAACTACTGAAAATTTCCATAGCTGTTGGCCTTCCTCAGGAATTTGTCAAGGAATGGTTTGAGCAAAGGAAAGGCTACCAATATGCAAATTCAAGGTCACCATCTCTGGAAAGGACCAGTGCTGAGGTGGCTCTGGCTACCACCATCAACACTCCCACTAAAGACTCACTATCAGCCAGATCTCCAATAAAGCCTGTGGACTGTATAACTTCCCCATCTATAGCAGAACTTCATAATCGGGTATCTAATTGTGATACACCTCTCAGGCTAACAAAATCTAATCATTTTGCTGGTATAAAACCAGTTGTTGATAAATTGGACCACTCAAGGAGCAATACTCCATCTCCTTTAAATCTTTCTTCCACATCTTCTAAAAACTCCCATAGTAGCTCTTACACTCCAAACAGTTTCTCTTCCGAGGAACTCCAAGCTGAGCCTTTGGACTTGACGGTACCAAAACTAATAAGTGAATCCAAAAGTATTATTGCCATAAAGAACAAAACTAAACCCAATAATATATCTCTTGACCACAACAATGTTTCTTTATTACTCGATACTGTAGATGAGCCACTTAATTTAACTTACATTAAGAAGGAATTTTGTCATTCAAATAATCTGGACAAAAGCATGAACCCACGATTTGCTATGAATCCATTTACAGGAAAACCTTTGTATTCAGCTCTCCCACCGCAAAGCGCATTTCCATCGGCCACTTTTATGCCTCCTGTACAGACAGGTATTCCGGGATTACGACATTACCCAGGACTTGACCAGATGAGCTTCCTACCACACATGGCCTACCCATATCCAACCGGTTCATCTACATTTATAGATATGCAGCAGAGAAGGAAGTACCAGCGAAAACCAGGATTTCAGGTAATAAAGCATTCTATCACAAGTTTAGTGATACTATATTTTATAATAATATATATAAAATTAACACTGAATTATCTTTTTATAGTTCTATTTCCTAATGATTTTGGTGGAGTTTTTAACTTTATAAACAAAAGCTTATAAGGTTTGCTTAAATCTTGTCCGAAGTAAAAAGTGTAGAACCAAACATTTTTGGGATCTAAGAGATGCCCAAGTCACATGTGCTGGGCATGCCACAAGCGCCCACCCCCGAAGTGCCGCATTTCAAGCATAAACACTGCACATAAAGATTCCTACCTAAAAGGAGAAATGGTTGTGATAGTTGCAGTAACCCTTTAATAGAAACCACAGACTTATTTTAGCTCACGGAATGTATTATCTAATAGTTCAATTAATGTTTTATCATGAATGAAGTTAGTTGCCGCTATCCATGTGCATGACAGCAGTACAGGCTGTCCCATATGTAGCTTGCATTCTGTACCCAATACATGTACTGATACAAGCAGGAGAAGCATTGCCTCCTCTGTGATGGTCTTGCAGCTAAAACATGGAGTGTCCCTTTAAATGTCCCTTTATGACATTCTGGGTGTATAGTTACAGTGGCACTGCCACCCTCGGGGCTCCTTGAATTTTTTCAAAGACCGTAGATGGTGACGGCTCGCAGTGAGGTGGCCACGGCCACGGACCTGTCTCTGGTGGCTTCAGCCATCTTCATTTAGTTGGTCTTCTTCAGCTCCTAATGTTTCATGTGGAAGGAGCCCGTGTCAGTGTTTTACTCTTGAGTGTGTGCGAGAATACAAAACTAAAGTCTATGGATTGTAAGCTTTTTCAAGCAGGATTCTCATCAAACCTTTGTCCCTGTAACATGTAATTGTCTCATCTACTGGTAAATTTCTCCATTTATAACATTGTAAAGTGTTGCGGAATATCTTGGTCCTATATAAATTATAATAATATGGAGGTATATGGGCAATGCCTTTTTCCCTACGGTTGTCACTTGTGACAGCTGAGGGAAATTACAAAATGTGATGATGGGAGCTCTACCTTTTGTCAAGCTTTGTCAGGCATAGGGAATGTACATACAGGCTTCTGTATATGTAAAAACACTGTGTCCACAAGTCTGCAGCATAAATATATTACTTTTAGTCACATATTGCATTACTGTATTACCGCTCTGTGATGTACATTCTTTCCAGGAACATTTAATTTAGGTAGCAACCATTACCAAAGGATACATTCTGCATAGGATTTTTATGGCAATTTATTTAGTTTAAAAATAATATATGTCTATCTTCCTTAAAACAATAGCCAGGCCCATCTTCTCTGGTTTAACTAAAAGGGACACAATAGGCACCCAGACCACTTCATCTCATTGCTCTAGCTGCAGTCTGTTAGACAGTTACGAGAGACGCTTCCTGCAGTCTGTGAAACGATGTTGGATGTCCTCACACTTTGCATAAGAACGTTCAGCATCTTGATAAGCTCCATAAGAAAGCATTGATTTAATGCTTTCCTACGGGGAAGGGCTAATACGTGTGCAATACGCATGCATATTATGTTCTCCCTCATTGCTGACGCATGAGGGGGCAGAGACAGAGCTGGCGCTGATGAAAAGGTAAGTGTTAAAAGGTTGTTTTTCTATTAAAACCTTTCGACATCCGAGGCACAGACAATAACCTTAAGGCAGAGAGAGACTATAGTATTAGGAATACAGTTTTATAGTGTTCCTTAAATAATTGGGTAATTGTAGTGCAGGCACCCCATGTGCACAATGTGAATGCATGTGACGGCCCTTTGTAGTGTTTCGGGGTTATGTTTTATTTTATTTAGTATTTTTTTATTTCAGGAAATAAAAACATAATTTACTAATCCATTTCAATATTGCCTAATGCTGAAGGCATGTGACAAAGATAGAACACTGAGAAAATATTCTCCATATTAAATTGCAAAATTAAATAAAATGCTCAAAGCTTTTTGTCAGCAGACATCAGCGTAAATGGATTGCATTCTAACGTTTTGCATCTGATCAAAAATTTCAATTAGGAAAAAAAAATGAAGTTACTCTTCGTTTTTATTTTTTAAAAGACATTGATTTTTCTTTCTTTTTTTTTAAAAAAAAATAAGTCTTTTATTGTCCGTGTCAATTATTGTAAAGCTAATGCTGATATATTACATTGCAGGGTGAAATGCTTGATGGGACATCAGATTACATGTCAGGCTTGGATGATATGACAGATTCTGACTCCTGCCTGTCCAGAAAGAAGATTAAGAAAACAGAAAGTGGCATGTACGCATGTGATTTATGTGATAAGACATTCCAGAAAAGTAGTTCACTTCTGAGACACAAATATGAACATACAGGTACGCAGATTTTCACCTGTGTCCCGTTAATTTAAACATATATTTTTTTGAAAATCAATTTATTTATTTATTAATTTTTAAACAAAAAAGTTGTTGTTTTTATAACCATAAAACAAATAAATAAAATAGATATCCAAATATTTAAATATTTAAACTACACGGACAGCTTCCGTAAACTGTACGTGGTGCTCATTTATATTCTTCTCCAGTCTAAATATCTGAAGACACATTTCCCATAAACCCCTGTCATAGTCCGTGCTCAATCAAATGAGAAAAAGTTGTTTTGAAGTTTATGGGGTATGTACATATTTATCTTCTTTCTCCTAAGATGTGAGAGGAAGCTAAGCTGCGAGAGGCTTTTGCCTTTGTAAAATCTTCGCATCTGGCAATATATTTTTAGCTCATTGAGTAAATTAGTGAGAAGCATTTTGGAATTGTATGATAGTGTTTTTTGGGGGGAATGTGCTATGAGTGTTTACAATGAAATTAATCAATGAAACATTGTCAAGATGCCCTACATATTTGTGTGTGTGTGTTTGACAGTGTGTGTGTGTGCATGTCTGACTGTTGGTCTCACAGTGGGTATTTGTATATGTGTCTGACCGTGTGTGTCTGACATTGCCCATCAGTGGACGTGTGTCTGAAAATGTGAATTGGTGTGTGTGTGTGTGTTCCTAACTTTGTGTATGTGTTTGTACCTGACAATGTTTACCTGTGAATGTGTTTGTACCTGACATTGTGTATCTGTGGGTGTGTGATTGTGCATGTGTGATCTGCAGTGTGTATATTTGTGTATTCTCATATAGACTGTATGAGTATAAAAGTTTATGTGTGTAAATCTGTGTGTAGTAATGTGTGTGGGGGAACCCAGACACATTTGTTTAAGGAGCCCCAATATTTCTGATAGCAGCCCTGATTTTTGTCATTCAACTTTCCGTGTTGACACAGTAGGTGGACTTAAACCCTATATTTGGGTACAAATTAGGCTTGGCCGGGATTTTTTGGTCGCTTATTTTGAGGTTGATTTAATAAAATGCACTCAGTCCAGTGCTAGTATTTAGTTTGGCCTAGACAATACATTTGACCCTTTTTACCTTAGCGTTGAATGCAGATAGTTGTGGAATTTAACCATTGCTGGTTCCTCTTTAATATTAAATATTAATACATACCCTTTAATATTAAATATTAATACATACCCTTTAATAGTAAAAATAAATCTCTGCATACCTGTCTTCATAAGTGAAAAGAACCACTTTGAAATGATATTTGTTTGCAAACCAAAGTTTCAGCTGTTCTATTTTCTAAACTAAGTAAAATTTTGAGCATGTACCCTATGTATCCCTTGCACGTGTCCTGTTCCAGTTCCCCTTCTTATATATATAACCAGATTACAGCAGACAGTGTTTCATTCATATTGTGTTATATGACGGTGTAAAATATGGATGCGTGATAAGTTAAAACTCCCGTTTGTTTCCACCAGCAGCTCTAAAATGTATCCAGTTTTACAGGCCTCGTCTAGGGCAGTGTTTCTCCCGGTTGCATCATGTTCTTCGGTCTTTAGGCATGGCATCATGCTGACAAGCATTTCATGTCAAGTCTATTTTTGGCTGAAACGTCAGGCATGGGGGCTATCGAAGGTGTGAAGGGCATTCCTGTGCTATTTGTAGCTTGAAATCAACCAGATGTGTTTGGGCCCTTTCTGAAGTCCACAAGTCTAGTTAGAGAATGTGTAAAATGCCCATGATATTGGGCTAGTCGGAAAGAGCTGCAGGATTCCTTTTAGTAAAAAATAATTTAACATAGCCTTTCAATCCGAAACTGCATCAGGTGAAATCAGAAACCAACTGAAACATGCAATTGCTGTGAATGTTCATTTTGATTTGTGGTTCTGAATTCTGCCTATGGCACCAAAAAAAGAGATGATTGATGGTTATGGGACAGTCCCTAAATTTAGATTTTATTCAAAGATCAAACGATAAGTGACCAATAGAGGGGTAAAAGAGAGGTCAGAAAATCTATCTATAGATAATATATTAATATATATTATTTTACTGCCCCTCCTGTTTTTCCGATTATTGGTTACTTTTTCTCACTTGATCTGTCAACGAAATGGCAGGAAAATACTTAGATCAGTTTACTAGAAAATATAGACATAATACTATATTGTGTACGTATTTAGCAGTAGACCGTCTCCTATTTGTATGCCCTTTTAGTTCATCTGGTTCAGTTATTGAATCATTTTTTTGGGACCACAAAAAACCTGAACCAACTGAACCAACATTCGGCCGAAATTGAGGCATCCTGTAAAAAATTTTGTTTTCAGAATTTTTTTTTGACTAAGCCAAAGTTTCTCACTGTGCACAAGTCTAGTTTAAAATAAGGATGTTATTTACGCATAGCAACACAGAAGGTTCCAAAGAATTTGCAAATATATATTTGGGCCAATGCAATGGGTAATCCTTCCAGTGCTAGGGAGGTGACTTATTTGGCAGTAAAAAGATTAATACAAACAAGGCATTAATTTATGAGTAACTTGAGATCATATGCCCCATGGGCACTCCGTGTGTTGAAAATATTGTCGATGTATTTTATCTATTTATAAATCACAAAATAATTGCCCTTATGTGGAGTGAATTTTAATCTATGGGAACTTAATTTTGTTTTACAGGAAAGAGACCACACCAGTGTCAAATCTGCAAAAAAGCATTTAAACACAAACATCACCTAATAGAGCATTCACGTCTGCACTCTGGCGAGAAGCCATACCAATGTGACAAATGCGGAAAACGCTTCTCACACTCGGGGTCCTACTCACAGCACATGAATCACAGGTACTCCTACTGTAAGAGAGAGGCCGAGGAAAGGGAAGCAGCAGAGAGGGAAGCCCGTGAGAAGGGTCATTTGGAACCCACCGAGCTACTGATGAATCGGGCTTATTTGCAAAGTATTACTCCTCAAGGCTACTCTGACTCAGAGGAAAGAGAGAGTATGCCAAGGGACAGGGGGAGCGAAAGAGATCATGAAAAGGAGGGGGAAGATGTTTACGAAAAACTGGGAAGACAGGATGGTGACGAAGAGTTTGAAGAGGAAGAGGAAGAAAGTGAAAATAAAAGTATGGACACGGATCCAGACACAATTAGAGATGAGGAGGACAATGGAGACCACTCAATGGACGATAGCTCAGAAGATGGAAAAATGGAAACCAAATCAGATCATGAAGAAGAAATTATGTAATAAACTACTGCATTTTAAGCCTTTGAGTGCCAGAGGGTGCAGAAAGGAACAAAAGGCATTTCTCACACCTCGGGCACTCGTAGGATTAAGCTTCCTATAATATATATTTTTTTCCAGTAGTATTGTTACCTGCTTGAAAACACTGCTGTGTTCATGCACGTGCCTGAAGCTTCCAGGAAGCCTGTATAGATGAACTGAAATGGGGGCAGTTCTGCCAAAAGTCAAATGAAGTTTGAGTTGGTTATGATTAAGAACTGCATTATGCAAAATTTTTGTACAGTATTAAGGCCTAAAAACTGTGTGGTTCAAGAGACTAAACCCTGTGTTTAATAGCATTTATACTTTAAGCACAAAATAGTTAATTGTACGAATTGCACTCTACTTATATATCACTACAAACTTTAAAATAAAATAAAAAAAAGATATTTCTAATTTATATTAATACATTAAAAAAAAAAAAAAAAAAAGTGCCGGCACTGTTTTAATTCAGTGTTATTATTCCACATTAATTTATGGTGCTCGCACTACAAAACATCAGTATTATGATTCCTTTGTACTTTACTCTTCATAACTTCTCAGTTTTATGCTAAGTAACCACACAATTTTAGGCCTCCTTTTTTAATTTTTTTTTTAATATTAATATTATTATTATTATTTTTATTTTTTTAATATGAAGGAACATGAAGTGTTGCATGTTATTTGGAAAAAAAATGAAGTCTTAAAGTGACCTGGAGAGAAAGGAAAAAGGATGATGAGAATTAAAGAAAGCCTTTGTAAGGTGGTTTTTTTAAAAGCCTTATATGCAAACCTTTTAATCTGTGTGTTTCTTCAAGTGCCATCCTTGTACAGTATTAAAAAGGTAACATTTGTTACCTAAGCACCAGCTTCAGTGTTAAGCTCACCCTGTTCTTTGAAGCACCCATGTCAGTATTAGGAGAATAGGCAGCAGTTCCTTAGTTTACATATGTTTGTGCAATGTTTGTGCAATTTTTTTTCTGTATTATATATATTTTTTTTTCTTATTTTTCATTCATTTGTCAGTATTACACCAAACATTTTTTTTTTTTTGTGGCAAAAAATACTTTTGTTTTGTATTCATTTAAATTTAGGTCAAATAACATTTTATTTATGTGGCTCATTTTATATTTCCTAATTTTATTTATTTCATACTGTAGTGTACAGTATTATAGTTCTTCAATATAGATATATTTTAGTAAAAAAGGAACATGACGTCGATCACTTGGGCAAATTTTACGTAAAGAGAAGAGCATTTATTGTGTTTTGGGACATTATTTGTGAAATGCGATTTTTCAATTTTATTATTTTATTTTTGTTTTGTTTTTTTTCCAATTACTGGAAATTCCAAATTTGGGAACTTTTGATACGATCTTGTGAAAACACTGTATTTTCGACTGAAAATTCCACTTTCTTCATCTTGTTTTTTAGCTAAAAAAAAAAGAGGGACTGTTAAATACAATGTATAATACCATAAAAAAAAAATCTTTCCTGAATTGTCTTTGTAAAAGTATTATTGAATTTTCAATTTGTTATTTCTCTTGAAAATGACCATGCTCGAATAAAAATGTAGCCAAACTATGCAAAGAGTGAATGATTACTTAAGAGTGACATTTATTTGGAAGTTAATATTTAACGTGGCTCTGTGATTTTAATTTATTATGCAACATTATATCGCACTTACTAAAATTGCCTTGTGTTGAAATTTTTTACAAATTTTTTTCTAAAATGTAATAAAAAATTTCTAGCAAATAATTGCTTAACTTGAGCAGAATGGGCTTTTAGCATCATCAACAGTTTACAAAAAAAAACATTCAGGTATTTGGTGGAACGTATAGAGCTACTTGATGAGACACAGATATTGATCGGCTCTTACAATGGAGGGATGAAGAGGGACTATAATTGGTAGAGTGATGGCAACAGAGGACACTCAAATAAAACAACCACGTAGGGAGCACAAAGGGTGATAGATAATAAAAATAAGATGACCATAGTGGAGGGGGGCAAGGGAACAAAGTGAATTGGTAATAATTTAGATGTCATCTAAAGAGTTGGAGGAGCTGGACTACAAAGGGCAGAGCAGTTCAAGCAAGGAAGGCCAAAAAGGCAGAGGAACCAAGAAGGCATTTTGTTCTCTGTCCGTGTTAGCAAACAAACACCTTTTTATAAAAAAAAGTATCTAAAAATCTACATTGAAAAGTAAGAAGCATAGTTTCAGTTTGCTTTCAGAATTCAACACAATGAGACGTTAAAATTGTCAGTTAAGGCATGCTATCCAGAATTCTAAAGTAAGCCCACATAAATATCAACTTGGCATGATTGCTGGATAAGCATTGTAAATATAATAATTATGGTGTTTATTTGTTAACTTGTGCAAATAAATTGAGATATTTACCACTGGGTTATTTGGCAACTGCGCCCTTATTTCAGCTCTTGATACTCCTGGTAAAGTGAATAAACCCCCATTAAAATGATCTTAAGAGTTCAAAGAATGCTAGAATTAAAAACAAACTGGAGTCAAGAACACTTTTATTTTCTATTTTGGGGGAATAAAGCAATGTTAATTTTGCTGACTAACAATTTTAGTCAGATTTTAGTTGACTAAAATTAAAACAATTCAGATGACTTAAACTATGGGAGTTGGGAGAATGAAACATATGGGGCACTGGGGGATTGAGACACATGTGGGGGCTGGGGTAAAAAGACACATGGGGCTGGGTGAATGAGACACATGGGGGGCTGGGTGAAGGAGACACATGGGGGATGCTAGAATGAGACACATGAGGGGGCTGTGAGAATGAGACACGTAAAGGGGCTGAGAGAATGAGACACATGGGGGGCCTGGAAGAATGAGACACATGGAGGGACTGGGGTGGGGGCGGGGGATGAGCACATGAAGTGGCTTGGGGGAATAAAACACGTGGGGGAGATGAGATGCATGGAGGGGCTGGGGTGGGAACACAAAGCAACATAGATGGAAATGGGGGGAAAGAGTTAAGGTGCTGGGGGGAAGAGACAAACAAATGGGGCTAATGAGAGAAAGAAACACACAGTGGGGCTGGGAGGGTGGGACAAAGAGCCAAAGTGGGGCTGGGGAAGGGGCAAAATAGACAGATACCCAGGAGGTGGGGGGATACAAAGAGGGTCGGTGGAAAGGGCAAAAGAGAAACCAGATATTGGCAGAGAAACACCTAGAGGCACTGGGGAAGGGTCAAAAGAGACAGAGAGAGGGTTTAACTGAACCCATTAGATTTTAGTTGACTAACATCTACTGGAGATGAGTTGACTAAAACTAGACTAACACTAAAACAATTTATATGACTAAAATACAACTAAAACAAAACTTTTTTGACTAAAACTAAATAGAAATTTGCCGCCAAAATTATCACTGGAATAGAGATTGAAAAAAAAAAAGCATCAAACGTTTGCCTAGGTTTGGATCACCAGCAGTCGCAGAGATGTGTGAAAAGTTGTTTTTTAACAGCCTGAGCGTTTTATTTTATTTTTTAAAACCTATATTGTAATATAGTAATGTTACTACATTACCCAAATTAAATTGAAAATTGTATACGTCGCTTGAGGATGTGTTTGAATGTGACTTTGATTATACAAGATGCATTAACAAAACAGTTTAGTAAATGAATTTGCTAAAAGGTTCATTAATACCCTTCACTTACAGAATGCTGAACTCGATTTACTTAATCACACAAACTTTCTCTTAGAGACTATAGAATTAATGTTGAAATTAAGGCGGCAAACATAACAAAGATTATACATCACTCATCATGGGCTTACATAAGCAAATAGTCGCAATATGATTCAACATAGCTTTCTATATAGCCTTGAAATAACACTGATAACTGAACGATTATATGCAAACATTTGTAACAGACCTTGGGCGTTTGTGTATTTAGTGTATGTTTACTGTACCATTATCAATTTTAGGTGTTGAGTACCATTTGATACAGTAATAGCTATTTGCTCTCTAAGGATTTTCTTGCTGCCCTCTTTTTATCAGAACCAGCTGGAGAAGTGATAAGAAAGTTATCCCAAATGAGCAGACGAGGATATCCTGCTGACCGCTATATATGTCTGATTACCTTCTAATAAGGTCCATTAACTTTTCATGGAAGTGTACCCAATTTGATTTACATTTTTTTAAAAAAAAGTTACTGTGGAATCCAAAAAATTCCAGCAAGCCAGAGAGTCATGAGCTGTTCTGAAGAGTGCTCCAAATAAGTCAATAGGTCAAGGAAATGAAAAGGTCCTGGCATGGGAATTCAAACAAGGGTTTAAGCTCCTGCACGGTTGGGTTGTTGAGTCTCATAGTAGAGGATTCTCGACACAATATAAATTTTGAATCATTTCATTTTGGTGATACAATGCCATGTCAAAGCACCATCTGTCTGTCCTAGAACTCCCTAGGGAAGGAACAAAGCACAGAACTGTCCCTTAGGGGATATAGATTCCCTCTGCCCCCATAAACCCACTCCAAGTCAATGAGAACTCTATCCTGATCAACCAAATACCCACATGCTCAATTCTCTATACATAAAAAACTAGCTACAGAGCTATATGCAGAAGAGGAGAATCATATAAACACTTTTGTAGGACCATACAAAGTAACATGTTCCTGTATTGGTTAGCAGCGCATGGAGGGCATCTCCTAAGGCAGTGATCACTAACCGTGAGCCCTACAACTCTTCCTGAATACAGGGAGACACACCGAAGAATTAGCATATTTTCCCTGAAGCTTAGTAAGTAGTACTATGTTTCTGATAGACCTGATGTTCCCAAGCAGTGCCAACCTTAAACCCCCGGAATGAAATATATTGAGATAAGTCAAAAATGCAATAACCTTGACAGGTTCAGTAAATTAATGTTTGTTTATTTAAAAAAAAGTATTCCTTTCATGGACATTAACCATTTTCATGGTTTGAGGTCCCTTGTGTCTTCAGAATTCATACAACATTACCATAATATGACATAGAGTCATGCATTTATATTAATGTTATATTATATATTATTTACTGTATAACACTAGGTAATCTCCATATACAGATAACAGACAGAAAATAGTGCGTAGGCGCTTCACTAAAATTTGGACAATTCTGTATATGGTGAAAATATACAATAAATGGTGTAACCGGTACCCTAGTGCTTCCCTTATGCACCAGATTTACATAATACAATTAAAAGAAACATATACCAGTATATACACCTCCCCAATGTGATCACAGCAGAAATTTGTAATATTACCATATAGGACCAATATGGGACTGGACTGTAATGCAAACAGCGTAGAACTGGATTTGGGTATAAACTAAAATAGAAAAAAAAATAAAAGACAACAACATAGTGCAAACTGTATAATAAAAAATGTGTAATAGATAACTGTGTGACTCTCACTCACATTCTCCAGAGCCGTGCCAGGCTCTGTAAAACAGGCTCAGGGGTGCCAATACTGGCTAACGATCCAGGTGATCCAGATAGATGAGACTCCAAAATTTAGATGCAAAATATATTTATTGTATAAAAATATAAATAAAAAAGTATAGACACTAATGGGCACTATGGGGGTGGAACCCAAAGCAGACAATAGTATATATATAGCAAAATTGGAGTTCCACTTACCCCTATCTTTTTGTAGCCCAGAGTGTCAAAAATACACATAAAATAACAAATATAAATATGCAGAAGATTGAAGCAGACGCGTTTCGGCACTCTGGGCTACACTCTGGGCTACAAAAAGATAGGGGTAAGTGGAACTCCAATTTTGCTATATATATACTATTGTCTGCTTTGGGTTCCACCCCCATAGTGCCCATTAGTGTCTATACTTTTTTATATATATTTTTATACAATAAATATATTTTGCATCTAAATTTTGGAGTCTCATCTATCTGGATCACCTGGATCGTTAGCCAGTATTGGCACCCCTGAGCCTGTTTTACAGAGCCTGGCACGGCTCTGGAGAATGTGAGTGAGAGTCACACACTTATCTATTACACATTTTTTATTATACAGTTTGCACTATGTTGTTGTCTTTTATTTTTTTACTATTTTAGTTTATACCCAAATCCAGTTCTACGCTGTTTGCATTACAGTCCAGTCCCATATTGGTCCTATATTGGTAACCTCCATATACTGTATGTTAAAGTGTCAATCAAGGTACATATAGTGCACCAACGCATCCTGACTTTTTTATTTGTATAATATGTTATGCTTGTTTTTTGGTTGGTTGGTTGGTTGGTTGTTTTTTTAACAAAAAACATTCAAACATGCACCTTCAGGTCTTCCTAAAATGCAGAAGAAGAGTTTGTTCATTGCAGTGAATTAGGAAAGCTGAAATATGCACAATGCACAGGTTCAAAGTTCTTCAATCATGTAAAAAATATATATGTATATATAAAATAGGACGGTAGCCACAGGTACATGTGAGCAATGGAAGCAAAATGTTTCTGGTTTCAATGGTCTTCAGTGGACAAGGCTCAGAACAGAAGGATTTGTTGCTCAAAAGGACATTAAACTATAGTGGTTTTCACAAATATTTCATGGATATTTGCAATATGTTATCTACACAATCCATATAATAAGGTTTTATACATATAATTGTACATAGCAAAGGGCTCAGAACATGGGCAGCCTTAAGAAATTGTATTTCATTTGTTATGCAATAAAAAACAGCTTCCAATGTACATGTTTTCATAAAGGGACGGCATAACCGTGCTATAGTAAGCAATTAGTGGAATCCAGAACCTAAATAAAACATTTATTCATATTCCATTATATTGCAATACTATATGACACCCTATTATTTGAAACAGGTTGCCGTGTCGTTGCCACACAATCCTGAACCCGGCTTCAACAACTTATTGAAACAGATTTATGCTTTCACTTGATGTACATACATGGCAATGTGTGCTAAGACCTTTCGTAATGATATGCAATCTCTGGACCTGTGGTCAGGAGGATGTGATGATGTCAATGTTTAGTCTGTGAGTCTATGCGGAATGCCACACTGCATAGAGTATGCTGAGTAACTCTTGGTAACATCAGATTCACCAGGATAGTACTGGCTTGGGATCTCTGCCAACAACACTGAGTTATTTATCTGGTGCCCTAGTTCTAAGGACTTCAGAGAAAAGCCTTCAAGAGGTGATATGGCAATGCTGTATTAAACCAGAGCACTCTGTACATAAGCAGGCCTGGTTTGACGGTTGGCTTTATTGCTTGATAACCCATGATGTCACACAATAATCACTACAGCTTAATGTAATGGTTCTGGGGCAAAGAGCCTGTCCTTGCTGGCTCTGCAGCGTAAACAATGCCTTTCCTGAGAAAAAGCAGTGTTTACATTGCTGCCTAATGCCACCTCTAGTGACTATCACTCTGACAGGCATTAGAGGGTTTTCTTGGTGGCGATCCTGCAAAGATTGTGTCAATGCAATCTATGAGGTTTGAGGAGATGCTGATTGCCACAGCAGCGCAATTGACATGAATGCGCAATAGCCTCCCGATGCTTCCTATGGAGAAACACTTGATTAGCTGAGATTATCTATTATGATGATCTCAGCCGGTGAAGGAGTGGTAGCCATGGTGAGACCAGCGCACCCCTATCACTAAAATAAGTAAATTGATTTATTTAATTTTAATGTTCCTAGCAATTTAGTGTCCCTAGTTAGACTGGTCCCCTGGGTGTGGAGAAATAAAACCCACAACATATTTTAATAAAACCCACAACATATTTTTAGTTTTACTCACGCAGTGTTGTGTAAGCACATCTCGTGGTTGTCAAGATAAGTTTTACATTGCACGGTTAAAACTAAAGGACCACTGGACCCAGAGCCGATCCTGAGTGTATGCTAGGAGGCGGATTGGTGGGATATGCAGTGCTAGGCTTTAACCCATCTTGTTAGACTCCACCCCCTTGTAATCATCATTGGACAACAGAGTTGGATGGAAAAGGTTACAAGCTGACAAGCTGTTTGAGGACAACTTAGCTTGTTGCACGGTGCCAATCACAAGGGGCAGAGCCTAACAAGAGGGTGGGACCTAATGTGTGGAGTGGGGCCTAGCACTGCATATCCCGCCAATCCACCTCTTTGCACAAACCCAGGGTCGGCTCTGACTGTACCCAGACCAATTTACTGAGATTAAGTGATCAGGGTGATTTGTGGTCCTTTAAGGGAGACCTGGATATCTAAATAGTTAAACAGTCTAATATTAGGAATTTGTATTCCTAAGGATACAGTGTTCCTTTAAGAGTGTACTTGCTGCTGAGTGGCAAGAGATTTGTTCTGAGTCACATGAATGCCCCCAGTCTGGCACTGGCCTTCAGCTCTTCTAGGTTCAATTTCATACCTTCTGATCTTTGGAGAAATGTGACTGCACAGTGAAGCACATTATAGTGAGCTTTCGACCTCAAACATAATACTAAAATAAAAACAAAAGTAGCAGTGTATTCTGCCGCTGTGTACAAGGAGTAAAAATGAAATCCCATTAACTGTGACAAAACAAGTGTGGAATCAATTAACTGCTCAAACTAACTTATGTATATTCACTAAACTCCAAATTGTAGTGAATTGAAATTAGAATGGGAAAATCTAGGCTGATATATCTGTGACTATATATACATTTTATATTTAAGCTAAAATATATATAGACATATCAATTTTAAAAACTTTGCAGATTTAAATTTGGGACTATTTGACATTCAGTGAATAAATCTTTAAAGGGACACTCTACTTCCCTAAAAAAATAAAAAATATCTCTACTTGGTAGTATATAGTAGCACAGATATATCCCTAATGGAAACATGCATGGAATCTAACAGCTTGCAAAAGCTGAGAATCTCTTATCTGAAGCCTTTGTAAGCCCTCCCTTTTTAACTCTGCCCAGACTTCCTGTGGCTGCCCAATCACAGACTTCCCAATGCAGCTCAATAGGAAGTCTTTGCAAGGCAGGTGCTCTGGGCAATTGCTGCAACTTCAGTTACGTTCCACTGAGCTAAACAAACCAGGAAGTAACAGGATCAGTTATATGATTAACAGCCAGGGGGTGTAACCAGGTTAATTTATAAAAGTGCCAATTTCTATATGAAACAAATAGGACACACTCTTCACACCAAAAGTATGTCAGCAAGCTAAAGTGCTTTAGGGGTCTGGAGTGTTCCTTTAATTGATTGTAGAATATCTCTACTGGGATAGGCAACCTTCAGCATTCCAGATGTTGTGAACTACATCCCCCATAATGCCCCAACACCCATAATGCTGGCAAAGTATCATGGGACATGTAGTCCAAAACGTCTGGAGTGTCGAAGGTTGTTGATGCCTGATTTATAATAAGGTGTTAATGTTACACAAAACTCTTTCGAAGTACAAATCCAAAAAGCCCAAGGACGTCTCTTCCCCACTCCTTTCTTTGATGTTTTAGGTCAAGTAGCGATAAGTACAAATGTTAAATGAATTCCTTTAAAACATGACAATTGTCTTCCAATTCTTTACAATTAATATCTGGAGGTGGAAAAAAAAAATAGTCTCGAGTCTCTAAAGCAGACATTACAGTTAGCGCAAGACTTATATTATTGCTAAATAGTGGCTCTAAGCGTTTTGTTTCTAATTCTGTGATGTGGGGATTAATTAACTTTATTTCCTTTTTTAAATTAAGTTTTATGCTGATGAACAATGCAATTCTTTTAAAATGACTTAAGAATCTTTTTTTTTTATTTTATTTTACAATTAATAGTTTACCCTTTAGTAATTTACTCCAGCATAATCTATGTCAACATTAAAATCAGTGAAGCTTATATCGGAATATATTTACAGTTGATTATATAGTACTCTGTTATACCACGCTATATATATTTGTCAGAGTGCAAAAAACAAAATAAAAAAATCTTGTTAGTTGGGTTAAATTGCAGAGCCTGATGCATGCACCATGCTAACAGAAGTTCTCATTAATTGTATTATGTCAGCAGAGGGTGAGCGACTGTGGCACCAATTCAGAACATCGTAAATTGCTTTGCAGATTTAAAAAAAAAAAAATGTTCTTTTTTTTTAAAATAGAACACACTGCACAAAATTTTACTAATCCTTGACATGCTATAATTCCAAAACATTGAAAAGGGGGCTACATGGAAAGTTAAACTATATTAATTTTCACCTTCTCGGCTACTGATATGTAGAGAGTATTAAATATTAACAAATCTAAACCTGCATATAATACAAGATAACGGTGAGGATGTCAGTGTTTAATTTAAAGCTTGATTGTTTCTTGGTATATGAGTACCATACCTCCCAAGTGTTCCTATGTAGGAGGGACAGTCCCTTATTGTCTCCTAGAACTAAATCTCAACTTACACAGTTACTTAAATGGCTCACAGTAAGTCACAAGCTCACCTAAAATGCTTTTAATTGTGACGCCCACTGGCCACACCTTTAGTAGAACCCCTAAAATAACCAAGTCTCTCTATTTTACTTGATATATTGCAGGTATGCACGTCTGGTGAATATAGCTGTAGATTTTTAAAACACTAGTATTACAGAAATGACCCCTGTGACTGTAGTGCAAGTGTCCTATCAATACCACGCACAGGATCAATTCAATAACAATTTATTAAAATTATCACTAAAATAAAAAACGGTACATATATGATATGACTGATTTTAAATATTCTTCTTAATTGCCTGAATCCTAATAGTAGATTAACTGTTCTCCTCCTGTAATTATAATATGTTAAAACTTACACAATAACACTTAATACTAACACTAACCCTACTTAACTAGAGTCCTAACAGTATTATAATACTAACACTAACCCGACTTAACTAGAGTCCTAACAATATTATAATACAAACACTAACCCTACTTAACTAGAGTCCTAACAGTATTATAATACTAACACTAACCCTACTTAAAGAGAGTCCAAACAGTATTATAATACTAACACTTACCCTACTTAACTAGAGTTCTAACCGTATTATAATACTTACACTAACTAGAATCCTAACCGTATTATAATACTTACACTAACCCTACGTAACTAGAATCCTAACAGTATTATAATACTAACACTAACCCTACGTAACTAGAATCCTAACAGTATTATATTACTAACACTAACCCTAACCCTACTTAACTAGAGTCCTAACAGTATTATAATACTAACACTAACCCTACGCAACTAGAATACTAACAGTAGTATAATACTAACACTAACCCTACTTAAAGAGAGTCCTAACAGTATTATACTACTAACACAAACCCTACTTAACTCGAGTCCTAAGAGTATTATAAGTCAAACACTAACCCTACTTAAAGGGAGTCCTAACAGTATTATAATACTAACACTAACCCGACTTAACTAGCGTCCTAACAATATTATAATACTAGCACTAACCCTACTTAACTAGAGTCCTAAGAGTATTATAATACTAACACTAACCCTACTTAAAGAGAGTCCAAACAGTATTAGAATACTAAAACTAACCCTACTTAACTAGAGTCCTAACCGTATTATAATACTTACACTAACCCTACGTAACTAGAATCCTAACAATATTATAATACTAACACTAACCCTACGTAACTAGAATCCTAACAGTATTATAATACTAACACTAACCCTAACCCTACTTAACGAGAGTCCTAAGAGTATTATAAGTCAAACACTAACCCTACTTAAAGGGAGTCCTAACAGTATTATAATACTAACACTAACCCTAACCCTACTTAACTAGAGTCCTAACAGTATTATAATACGAACACTAACCCTGCTTAAATAGAGTTCTAACAGCATTATACTACTAACACTAACCCTACTTAACTAGAGTCCTAACAGTATTATAATTCTAACACTAACCCTACTTAAAGAGAGTCCTAAGAGTATTATAAGTCAAACACTAACCCTACTTAAAGGGAGTCCTAGCAGTATTATAATACTAACACTAACCCTACTTAAAGGGAGTCCTAACAGTATTATAATACTAACACTAACCCGACTTAACTAGCGTCCTAACAATATTATAATACTAGCACTAACCCTACTTAACTAGAGTCCTAACAGTATTATAATACTAACACTAACCCTACTTAAAGAGAGTCCAAACAGTATTAGAATACTAAAACTAACCCTACTTAACTAGAGTCCTAACCGTATTATAATACTTACACTAACCCTACGTAACTAGAATCCTAACAATATTATAATACTAACACTAACCCTACGTAACTAGAATCCTAACAGTATTATAATACTAACACTAACCCTAACCCTACTTAACTAGAGTCCTAAGAGTATTATAAGTCAAACACTAACCCTACTTAAAGGGAGTCCTAACAGTATTATAATACTAACACTAACCTTAACCCTACTTAACTAGAGTCCTAACAGTATTATAATACGAACACTAACCCTGCTTAAATAGAGTTCTAACAGCATTATACTACTAACACTAACCCTACTTAACTAGAGTCCTAACAGTATTATAATTCTAACACTAACCCTACTTAAAGAGAGTCCTAAGAGTATTATAAGTCAAACACTAACCCTACTTAAAGGGAGTCCTAGCAGTATTATAATACTAACACTAACCCTATTTAAAGAGAGTCCTAACAGTATTATAATACTAACACTAACCCGACTTAACTAGAGTCCTAACAATATTATAATACTAACACTAACCCTACTTAAAGAGAGTCCCAACAGTATTATAATACTAACACTAACCCTACTTAACTAGAGTCCTAACCATATTATAATACTTACACTAACCCTACGTAACTAGAATCCTAACAGTAGTATAATACTAACACTAACCCTACTTAAAGAGAGTCCTAACAGTATTATACTACTAACACAAACCCTACTTAAAGAGAGTCCTAAGAGTATTATAAGTCAAACACTAACCCTACTTAAAGGGAGTCCTAACAGTATTATATTACTAACACTAACCCGACTTAACTAGCGTCCTAACAATAACAGTATTATATTACTAACACTAACCCTAACCCTACTTAACTAGAGTCCTAACAGTATTATAATACTAACACTAACCCTACGCAACTAGAATACTAACAGTAGTATAATACTAACACTAACCCTACTTAAAGAGAGTCCTAACAGTATTATACTACTAACACAAACCCTACTTAACTCGAGTCCTAAGAGTATTATAAGTCAAACACTAACCCTACTTAAAGGGAGTCCTAACAGTATTATAATACTAACACTAACCAGACTAAACTAGCGTCCTAACAATATTATACAGTGGCGGCTCTAGACTTGGCGAGGCCTTAGGCGAAACTCATAGATGAGGCCCCCACTAACACCATTATTGGAAAAAAATAGCACTTGACGTGTGTGTATAAGAAGCTGTAGATATATTGAAGATGGAGCTTGCAGCACTGGATATAGAGAGCTAGTCTTTGTATACATTGTTGCGTTGTCTACCTGTGTGTGCCTGAGAGTGTGTGTACATCTCTATCTATGTATCTGTATGTATGTTTCTCTGAGCATGTGTATGTTTGTGTACTGCCTGTGGCCTTTGGCATTAAGTTCATGATGAAGCTATGTTTTATGACAGTGTGTAGAATGATTGCCTTCAGGGGGTGACAGGGTGAGTAAAGGGGTACTTGTGGCAGGGTGAGTGTAAAAGAGCAGGAGGGTGCCAGAGTGCGGAGAGTGGTGCCCGTGTGTTTAGAGGGAGAGATAGTGTGTATGGAGGGGGGTGACAGTG
This sequence comes from Pelobates fuscus, assembly GCF_036172605.1. Classification (NCBI taxonomy): domain Eukaryota; kingdom Metazoa; phylum Chordata; class Amphibia; order Anura; family Pelobatidae; genus Pelobates; species Pelobates fuscus. Next base: position 24,436,116 of record NC_086324.1, on the reverse strand, counting down.
TGTGCGTAGAGAGGTGACAGAGTGTATGGGGAAAATGACATAGGGTGAGGGGGTGACATAGTGTAGGGAGGTGGCGACAGAGTGTGAGGGGGGTGACAGGGTGAGAGGGAGGGTGACAGTGTGTGGGGAAAATGACAGTGTGTGGGGAAAATGACAGTGTGTGGGGGTGACATAGTGTAGCGGGGTGACATAGTGTAGCGGGGTGACAGAGTGTAGCGGGGTGACAGAGTGTAGTGGGGTGACAGAGTGTGAGGGGGTGACAGAGTGTGAGGGGGTGACAGAGTGTGAGGGGGTGACAGGGGGTGACAGTGTAGGGGGGGTGACAGAGTGTAGGGGGTGACAGAGTGTAGGGGGGGTGACAGAGTGTAGGGGGGGTGACAGAGTGTAGGGGGGGGGTGACAGAGTGTAGGGGGGGGTGACAGAGTGTGGGGGGGTGACAGAGTGTAGGGGGGTGACAGAGTGAGAGGGGGGGTGACAGAGTGAGAGGGGGGTGACAGAGTGAGAGGGAGGGTGACAGAGTGAGAGGGAGGGTGACAGAGTGAGAGGGAGGGTGACAGAGTGAGAGGGAGGGTGACGGTGTGTGGGGAGTGACAGGGTAAGGTGACAGAGTAAGGGGTGTGACAGTGTGGGGGGTCACAGGGTGGGTGACAGAGTAAGAGGTGGGGTGACAGGGTGAGGGTGTGACAGGGTGAGAGGGGGTGACAGGTGGGGTGGCAGGGTGAGTGACAGGGTCCGATGTTGGGTTGAGAGGGGAGGCAGGGTGAGGTGGGTGACAGGTGGGGTGGCAGGGTGAGAGGGGGTGACAGGGTGAGACAGTATTAGGGGGTGACAGTGTGGCGGTCACAGGGTGGGTGACCGAGTAAGAGGTGGGGTGACAGGGTGAGGGGGTGAGAGGTGGGGTGAGAGGGTGAGATGTGGGGGGACAGGTGGGGTGGCAGGGTGAGGGGGTGGCAGAGTGAGCGGATGACAGTGTGAGAGGGAGTGAGGGATGACAGGTGGGGTGGAAGGAGGATGACAGAATGAGAGGTGGGGTGACAGGGTGAGGGGGTGACAGGTGGGGTGGCAGGGTGAGAGGGAAGTGACAGGGTGTGACAGGTGGGGTGGCAGGGTGAGAGGGGGGTGACAGGGTGAGGTGACAGAGTGAGAGGGGAATGATAGGGCAAGGTGGCAGGGTGAGAGGGGGTGAAAGGTGGAGTGGCAGGGTGAGAGGCGGGTGATAGGGTGAGAGGGGGTGACAGGTGGGGTGGCAGGGTGAGAAGGGGTGACAGGTGGGGTGGCAACGTGAGAGGTGGGTGACAGGGTGAGGGGGTGGCAGGTGGGGTGGCAGGGTGAGAGAGGGGTAAGATGGGGTGACATGGTGAGAGGAGCTGACAGGGTGATGGGGGGGTGACAGGTGGGGTGGCAGGGTAAGAGGGGGTGACAGCGTGAGAGGGGGTGACAGGTTGGGTGGCAGGGTGACAGGGTGAGAGGGGGTGACAGGTGGGGTGGAAGGGTGAGATGGGGGTGACAGGTGGGGTGGCAGTGTGAGATGGAGTGACAGGGTGATGTGGCAGGGTGAGGAGGGGGTGACAGGGTGAAGTGGCAGGGTGAGGGGGGTGACAGGGTGAGGGGGTGACAGGGTGAAGTAAGGTGACAGGGTGAAGTGGCAGGGTGAGGGGTGGTGACAGGGTGAGGGGGGTGACTGGGTGACGAGGGGGTGACAGGGTGAGGGGGTGAGGAGGGGGGAACAGGGTGGGGTGACAGGGTGAAGTGGCAGGGTGAAGTGGCAGGGTGAAGTGGCAGGGTGAAGTGGCAGGGTGAGACGGGTGACAGGGTGAGGGGGGATGACAGGGTGAGGAGGGGCTGACAGGGTGAAGTGACAGGGTGAGGAGGGGGTGACAGGGTGAGGAGGGGGTGACAGGGTGAGGAGGGGGTGACAGGGTGAAGTGACAGGGTGAAGGGGGTGGCAGGGTGAAGGGGGTGACGGGGTGACAGGGTGAAGTGGCAGGGCGAGGGGGTGACAGGGTGAGGGGGTGACAGGGTAAAGAGGGGGTGACAAGGTGAAGTGGCAGGGTGAGGGGGTGACAGGGTGAGTGGGGGTGACAGGGTGAGTGGGGGTGACAGGGTGAAGTGGCAGGGTGAGTGGGGGTGACAGGGTGAGTGGGGGTGACAGGGTGAAGTGGCAGGGTGAGGGGGGTGACAGGGTGAGTGGGGGTGACAGGGTGAAGTGGCAGGGTGAGGGGGGTGACAGGGTGAGTGGGGGTGACAGGGTGAAGTGGCAGGATGAGGGGGGTGACAGGGTGAGTGGGGGTGACAGGGTGAGGGGGTGACAGGGTAAAGAGGGGGTGACAGGGTGAAGTGGCAGGGTGAGGGGGTGACAGGGTGAGTGGGGGTGACAGGGTGAAGTGGCAGGGTGAGGGGGGTGACAGGGTGAGGGGGGTGATAGGGTGAAGTGGCAGGGTGAGAGGGATAACAGGGTGAGGAGGGGGTGACAGGTTTAGGGGGGGTGACAGGGTGAGGAGGGGGTGACAGGTTTAGGGGGGGTGACAGGGTGAGGAGGGGGTGACAGGGTGAAGTGGCAGGGTGAGGGGGGTGACAGGGTAAAGAGGGGGTGACAGGGTAAAGAGGGGGTGACAGGGTGAGGGCGGTGACAGGGTGAGTGGGGGTGACAGGGTGAGTCGGGGTGACAGGGTGAAGTGGCAGGGTGAGGGGGTGACAGGGTGAGGGGGTGACAGGGTGAGGGGGTGACAGGGTGAGGGGGGTGACAGGGTGAAGTGGCAGGGTGAGAGGGGTAACAGGGTGAGGAGGGGGTGACAGGTTTAGGGGGGGTGACAGGGTGAGGAGGGGGTGACAGGTTTAGGGGGGGTGACAGGGTGAGGAGGGGGTGACAGGGTGAGAGGGGGTCAAAATCTACCTTTTTCCCTGGTGGTCCGGTGTCCTGGATGGCTCCCTGGTGGTCCAGTGGGCTTTCCGGTCTGCAGCTCCGCCGGATGCAGAGCTGCAGACCACGTGGGGAATGTCTCGCGATCTCCATTCAGAGCGTTGCCGTGGTAACCCGCGGCAACGTTCTTATTGGCTGGAGATCGCGAGACCTCAGTCTGCAGCTCACACCCGGCGGAGCAGGAGACTGAGGCTGGCTCTCTCCCCGGGCGGCCTGACAGGAGGGGCCTCGCACCCGGCGGCATACCGGGCAAGCCGCCGGGCCCCCTCCTGTGTCGGGTCCTCGGTCATAGACCGAGAACCCGACATGTCAGTCTGCCCTCAGGCGATTTAGGCGGCCGCGAGGCCCCTGACTGCGCGAGGCCTTAGGCGGCCGCCTAAATCGCCTAATTAGAGAGCCGCCTCTGATATTATAATACTAACACTAACCCTACTTAACTAGAGTCCTAACAGTATTATTATTCTAACACTAACCCTACTTAAAGAGAGTCCTAACAGTATTATAATACTAATACTAACCCTACTTAACTAGAGTCCTAACAGTATTCTAATACTAACACTAACTTTACTTAAAGGGAGTCCTAACACTATTATAATACTAACACTAACCCAACTTAATGGGAGTCCTAACAGTATTCTAATACTAACACGGACCCTACTTAAAGAGGGTCCTAACAGTAGTCTAGTACTAACACTAACCCTACTTAAAGAGGGTCCTAACAGTATTCTAGTACTAACACTAACCCTACTTAAAGGGAGTCCTAACAGTAACGGTATTATAATACTAGCACTAACTCTACCTAACTAGAGTCCTAACAGTATTATAATACTAACACTAACCCTACTTAACTAGAGTCCTAACCGTATTATAATACTAACACAAAGCCTACTTAACTAGAGTCCTATATGTATGTTAATACCAACACTAACCCTACTTAACTAGAGTCCTAAGAGTATTATAAGTCAAACACTAACCCTACTTAAAGGGAGTCCTAGCAGTATTATAATACTAACACTAACCCTACTTAAAGAGAGTCCTAACAGTATTATAATACTAACACTAACCCGACTTAACTAGAGTCCTAACAATATTATAATACTAACACTAACCCTACTTAAAGAGAGTCCCAACAGTATTATAATACTAACACTAACCCTACTTAACTAGAGTCCTAACCATATTATAATACTTACACTAACCCTACGTAACTAGAATCCTAACAGTAGTATAATACTAACACTAACCCTACTTAAAGAGAGTCCTAACAGTATTATACTACTAACACAAACCCTACTTAAAGAGAGTCCTAAGAGTATTATAAGTCAAACACTAACCCTACTTAAAGGGAGTCCTAACAGTATTATAATACTAACACTAACCCGACTTAACTAGCGTCCTAACAATAACAGTATTATATTACTAACACTAACCCTAACCCTACTTAACTAGAGTCCTAACAGTATTATAATACTAACACTAACCCTACGCAACTAGAATACTAACAGTAGTATAATACTAACACTAACCCTACTTAAAGAGAGTCCTAACAGTATTATACTACTAACACAAACCCTACTTAACTCGAGTCCTAAGAGTATTATAAGTCAAACACTAACCCTACTTAAAGGGAGTCCTAACAGTATTATAATACTAACACTAACCCGACTTAACTAGCGTCCTAACAATATTATAATACTAACACTAACCCTACTTAACTAGAGTCCTAACAGTATTATAATTCTAACACTAACCCTACTTAAAGAGAGTCCTAACAGTATTATAATACTAATACTAACCCTACTTAACTAGAGTCCTAACAGTATTCTAATACTAACACTAACTTTACTTAAAGGGAGTCCTAACACTATTATAATACTAACACTAACCCAACTTAATGGGAGTCCTAACAGTATTCTAATACTAACACGGACCCTACTTAAGAGGGTCCTAACAGTATTCTAGTACTAACACTAACCCTACTTAAAGGGAGTCCTAACAGTAACGGTATTATAATACTAGCACTAACTCTACCTAACTAGAGTCCTAACAGTATTATAATACTAACACTAACCCTACTTAACTAGAGTCCTAACCGTATTATAATACTAACACAAAGCCTACTTAACTAGAGTCCTATATGTATGTTAATACCAACACTAGCCCTACTTAACTAGAGTCCTAACAGTAGGTTAATACTAACACTAACCCTAGTTATCTAGAGCACCATCCTTAACTACAGTCCTAAGTGTATGTAAATATTAACTCTACCTAACTAGAGCCCTAACAGTGTTTTAATACCAACACTAACCCTACTTAACTTAAGTCCTAACTGTATGATAATACTAACACTAACCCTACTGAACTAGAGCCCTAACAGTATTATAATACTAACACTAACCCTACTGAACTAGAGCCCTAACAGTATTATAATACTAACACTAACCCTACTGAACTAGAGCCCTAACAGTATTATAATACTAACACTAACCCTACTGAACTAGAGCCCTAACAGTATTATAATATTAACACTAACCCTACTGAACTAGAGCCCTAACAGTATTATAATACTAACACTAACCCTACTGAACTAGAGCCCTAACAGTATTATAATACTAACACTAACCCTACTGAACTAGAGCCCTAACAGTATTATAATACTAACACTAACCCTACTGAACTAGAGCCCTAACAGTATTATAATACTAACACTAACCCTACTGAACTAGAGCCCTAACAGTATTATAATACTAACACTAACCCCACTGAACTAGAGCCCTAACAGTATTATAATACTAACACTAACCCTACTGAACTAGAGCCCTAACAGTATTATAATATTAACACTAACCCTACTTAACTTAAGTCCTAACTGTATGATAATATTAACACTAACACTACTGAACTAGAGCCCTAACAGTATGATAATACTAACACTAACCCAAGCTAAACAGAGCACGCTACTTAACAAATGTATGTTAAAGAGACACTATAGTCACCAGAACCACCACAGCTTAATGTAGTGATTCTGGTATCTATAGCCTGCAGGCTGAGAAATTAAAATGCTGCATTTTCATGAAAAAGACAGCATTTACATTGCTGCCTAGTAACACCAGTAGTGGCAGTAACTCCGATGACCAAAGCATTTTCCTTCGGTAAAGTATTGGAATGGCAGAGATTGTCGATCTTGGTGTTCTCAGCCATGCAGGCGAACAAAGAGCACCATGCCGTGGGAGAAAAGGTTAGTGAAATACCTTATCATGTGCTCAGAGGGGAGGCAGTCACCTAAACAACAAACATTTGTATTCTTAATGCTACAGTGGTCCTTTAATATTTTTGGTTAGTATTAGAGTTATCGTATTAATTCTCCAGGGCCAGTTTATTTGTAAGAATGGGTTCTGGGGAGTGGCTACGGTTGGTATTCAAGTTAAGGTGTTAGTGTTAGAGAACCTATGGTTAGTATTAGAAGATTAGCTTAATTGGCTTGGCGGTTACTTTTAGAGGATTTGTATTAATGGATTATCATTAGAGAACTGTTGTCCATGGGTTGGGGATAGCATTAACATTTGTTTGGTTAATTTTACTGAGGGCAAGGTTTTAAAAATAAATTCACTGCTTGATTCTAAGTATAAACAAATGTCACATTCATATGAAAAAGGTAAAATTTGGGGGGGTTTCTGTATCATTTCAATAAAGCTAAAGATCAAATGATACAATTTTTTTATAGTTTTTCTACATTACAATTAAATCGTTCTTTAAATTGTTTCAAAAGATTTAAAGAGATACGGTACATTAAATACATTATTCAATCAGCTATATGTTAGGCTGCCTTTAGAAAAAAATATATATTTAAAAAATATTCAAATAATAAATTGAAAATGTTTTAAAATATTAAATGAAAACGAACGTAAAGTTGCCTCGAATTGCGAGTCTCCGTGTTATAGCAGACATATCAACAGCGAGAACGTTCCTCATTATTCACATTTATTAATATCGCCATGGTATCGCATGCATGCGTTTCATTTTACAAGGTTAATACTAAAGCATATGACTGAAGGAATTAGCAGGGCCCGGAGAGTACTATCAGTAAGAACAATTATTGTTTGAGTACTTTAGATGCACCTATAAATATACCGTAGCACGCGGTTTACGCCACTACAACATGAGCTAAGACCTTTATACAAACCAGTTATTGCTTCTAATTGATAGTTTTACTTAAGGGTTCTGCAATCTCTCTTCTGTTTGGATGAGCATGTTATTTCAAAAATGGGGTTTTTGGTTTGTAATTAATTGATAATGACCAATGCAACATAGTAATGAATGACTGATACGGGTGAGTAATCTGCAAAGTGAAACTAAGCAGCTCAATGATCCATGACTTGTGTTTGCTATTGAAAGCCAGACATGTTCTGGACATTTTTATTTTGGTTTTATACAAATCTAGCTTCTTAGAAGCACCGGCAGACTGCAGCTCTGTTAGGATAACGAAACTACATATCCTACAATCCTGCTCATGCACTACAAGTCTCATAAATATGTATAAGCTACACACAGGCAGTGCCAAACAGAAAGCCTAGCGCAATTTCAAAATAAACCTATTACTTTATATGTATTCAACTATACTTTCTTTAAAAAAAAAGCCTTACAATTATAAAAAATCACCTCAATTTTATGTTCAGCTCTTTATCTTTTTGTTTAATGAAAAACGGGAACTGGAGGCACACCCAGAACATGCACTTCTCAGCAATGGTGCTGCCGTTGAGATATTGGCAGAACTACCGCCAGTGCAGCTGATGCGCTGCACAGGGGCCCACACACTGAGAGGCCCCTTAGGGCCACCGGACGGCCACCGAATGGTAATGTGCCTTGTACAAGGGCCCTCTCTACTTTAGTTCTGCCACTGAACCGAGACCAAAATTTATACAATGTACAGATAAAAATGCAGTTTTACAAGGCTACTTAAAATCATCTATCTCAGCAAAAAAAATATAGGGATTCACTTCCACCCTATGACCATATCATATTAAGCCCACCACTACTACAGTACCCCAATATCCTACACTAATGCAAACGTTAGTGCCAAATGAACTATAGTGTATTTCATCCATCTGTTGTAAGAGCATTGAGAATATATATAATGCAGAATTAAAGTGATAAAAATCACAATACAAAAAACTACTTTTTGTGAACCTGCCAAAAATGACCATAAACAGTTATTTGTATAAAATGCAAATAAAATGTTACACTATAACCTTTCTTTGTGAAGACACTACAAACCTCAGCTAGAAAAGTAATTAGCCTGTAGCTCTCAACTTTCCATTATTTTTTTCTTAAACTCATTATTTGTAACTTGACTGCTGGTTCGTTTCAACCATCAATCAAGTTATTTATCTGGTAAATTAAAACAAAACATGATAAATCCACTTCTAATGATAGTCGCATAGCATCATAAAATGCACACCAATACCAAACGCTCCTGCGGCAGAACTTCTTTATTTTTTTTAAGGAGTAATTTGCTTTCAAGCTGCAGAAGTACTGTTTAAGATGATGCTGTAGTTTCAGAACAAGAAAGATACATGAATCTTTTCTTAATCTGCAAGTAGTGGAAACGGAACCAAACGAAACATTTTATTTTCCAGTGCAGAAATTGATAATTGTGCTTGATAACATTGCCAACACATGTAACCTATTTTAAGGTCAGCCCGTTGGATGCTTGGATTTCTATGGCTTCATTTCAACCACCAATATTTAATGTGGGTACAATGTATTATAGCATCGGTTTCTTCGAAGGGTTTGTTGTGAGTCACTAATGTAGCCATAGAAATGTACAAATATAATAATACATCATCCTTTCAATGCAGTCTAATGGAAGATAAACTGGATCAAATCAAAAGTCACCCTATATAATTAGCCGTTTTATTTTATGACACTAAATTCATATTTAAACATGCAATAAAAACAATCTATTTCTATTACATACATTTATAGAGAGGTAGTGACCATCATAAAATCTTTAAGCCAAAATGTGATAAAATGCATATTTAAATTAAATGCAGACCTAGAGGGAGATTTTGGCTACAGTCAGGTTTTTATTTTTCCTACACTTACCATGCAATGGTGAAACCATGGCTGTCTAAAGTATTTCTTAGACATACTATTTTCTTATTCAGCATCATTCAAATATCATTTACAGATAGCCACTAATTTGAATTTGGTGGAAAACTGACAAGCGAATAGCAGACTTTTAAGGGACGATAAAAGCACCAAAACAACTTTGGTATAGTAAAGTGGTTCTGGACTTGTTCTGGTAAACAGATCATGCCCATGCAGTCTAACTGCTCAATTCTCTCATTTGATAAGAAAGTCTTTCTGACATGGGCAGGCCTATGGTGCCAAAAAAATATATATATTAAAAAAAAAAAAAATTAGAAACCCACCACTAACCTTTCTTTTACAATAGCCCTTGTTTAGGAACTCCTCCCAGTACATGCCAGACCTATCTATTACTCTAACATAGTTGCTTTATTTTCAGAGCATCAGCATCTGACCAGAGAGTACCTCCCTGGAAAAATAACGAAGGGAGGATATGACTGCTGGCAGGGATAAGGGGATGGTCCCTAGGGGGATACATTGTGGCACCTTGGGGCACATCTTAAGAAGGGGAAAAGGGGGAGGGAACTCACCAGTTCCCGGGCAGAGGTGTAGTGGTGCTAGCTTCCCGCCCGCCCAACCAAAACTTTTCGTGTGTAGGTTGTTGTTGGTTGTGTGCTGTTATTTTCTTTGTTTTGTCACAGCTAACGGTAGTCCTTGGGGAGACGCAGCCTGCTCAGAGCTGATGGCGGGGGAAGGCTGCTCCGGAATCGGGGTTCATTTCGATAGAGCTGTCTGTTGGTAAACCCCCAACAGCTGACAGATTGTGGACGCTGGCAATAATCTATTAATAAAGCTGTGGTGGGGGTTTGTTCGGGTCAGCAGTCATGACATGTATCACTCTATTCTTATATCCTTCTGGCCAACAATGAGTGAGAGTGTAGTTGCAGTGAAAAAGAAAACAAAATAGAAGAATCAGCTGCAGGAGGGTTCTCCTGCTCTTATCAGTCAGTCAGTCAACTCTCAGCATTACCCTGTGTGAAGAGAACTGATTGAGAGGAGTGAATGTTCTTTTACTAGATTTTTAAGCAAATCTATACAAATCTATAATTCTACTAGCACACTATGTACTTGCAATACTAAGTCCTTTCCTTTAAGCATTAAAAATGTGCACCAGGTGTACTTTAAACACATACCGTATACCTAATATGTTTCAATTTGATAAAGGGGCACTCTAAGTACCATGGTACTATTTGTGATGATATGGGTATATGGCCTCAATATGCCAGTTTCTGACATTGTTTTAGGAGCTTACAGGATACCATAGTCCACCCTTTGTGCAGTCAGAATGATAAAATGGAAAATACTCTGAATGGCTATTATCCTTACTCTCATGCCCAAGATGTTTCTCAATAATGCCAAAGTAAACTTTCTTTATTAGCAAAAGGGGCTGCCGGAAGTAGGTTCTGAGTAATTGGAGGAGCTCCAAAATGATTACACATAAACTTAATGGATGGCACCCAAAAAATCATAGTGCCATAGCTACTACAATGAGCTATAGTGGTTATAGTATATTGAGTGCTCCTATAACCGTAATTTTAAAAAAAGCAAATCAATGCACCTTGATCACATATGTCTGCCATGCTAAAATACAATTCCACAAGGAGAATTACCAACACAACTGTCAAACTAGAGAAAAGATTGTTAGTATTTATTGTTCTGACAGTAGCTTAAGTACTTTCTATTTACACACAGCTGACAAAAGTACATGCTCAAGAAAGGCACCTAACTTTTAACGTACACAATAAGTAAGAAAATAAATCCTACAGAATATATATATATATATTTTTAAATTATGCTGATAATTTGAGCCTGAAGTGGAACGAGATCACTTATAATAGAGGTATTAGCTTGAAATGCCTTGGTGAGCTGACTAGTTTTCTGTTTAGATCACTGTATCACACTAATAATACAAGAATAATGTATAAATTATGTTAACCTACATTACACTTCAGCAGTCTTCCCTTTTTTTTAATTTTATCTACCGTTATCCAGGTCAGCAGAAAATGTATTAAATTTATTGTGCTCTAGGGTACGTTCACATCGGTTATAGGGTAAAATGATATGTCAGAGTCTGACTTGCTTGAAATCCAAGCAAAGAAAATAGATTGTAGACATTTGAATGGTTATGTGACCTGGATGGCACCCCTAAGTCTTTGGGGATCAAAAACAGAGCAGGATCAAGCATAAGGCGACCCTAGGCTGGTAAGACAGGGGCCCCCAAAACAATTTATTTTCTTGGATCCATTAATCATTTCTATGTGAAGAATTAAGGAGTAAACTGGCAGCCTGCCTATAGTCCTGTGGGATCATAATCCTTCTCTAATTATTATTTATTTAATTTATTTAGAAAATATTTTACCAGGAAAGATACATTGAGATTTCTCTCGTTTTTCAAGTATGTCCTGGGTCCACAAAACATTGCATTGATAAATCATAAAGTCCTATGCCTCCATTTGTGTGTTTCAATCGTATAGCCAGGATCTGTTGGCTGTGCGGTTCCACCCAGCATCTTCCTCAGGAGGGCTAGAAGACTAAATTCTTGTCCACCATATTATATGTGTTTTAACCCAAAGTCTTCTTGAAATGAGGGAGGAAGACAAAAATTAAAATATCAAAACAATGAGGAGAGGGCAGGGGGAGGAGGGGGTCCAAGCAGGTCGGCACCATCCTTCGGTCCTCTCCACGGCTTCCAAACAGGATTCCTGAGGTAAGCCCTGCAATATAAAGACACTTTCAACCATTGTCCTTCTACCCAAATGCCCAGCTAATTCCTAACTCGCTCCTCACTCGTCACTCAGCTAACAAGAAACCTCCAAACCTGCCCAGCTACATAATTATTACCATTAACCATTCCCTTGCCACCATGCATATGCTGCCACAGGTCATATACCCTGTGGCAGTTCATTGTGACAAACTAAAAGAGCAACAGCTGTGTTTAGCCAACGTACAAATCAACAGTAAATAAAACAACAAAATGTGATGGTATAGAATGTGTACAATGAACTAACACCAGTGTACAATCCTATAGTGTACACAAAAATATGTTGTAAAACAATATAAAAAAAAACATAAAAAAAAAAAAAAAAAACTAAACAATGCAGCATGTGGTTAAAATAAATAAATAAATATTAATTACCTAATATTGACACAGGAAACAGCAATTTCTCACAGGTGAAACACATAAGTAAAAAAAGAACATATATATTGTAAATCCGTATGGATAAATATATTGATAAATAATGATTACCATAGGACAACTCATATAGTATAGAGCCTCCCCCCAAAAAACTGGCTCTTGGTAGTGTAACGGTTGGTGTCCTAAAGGTCCAACCTCACCATCTGGTTGGATGGTGACCTCAAAAGTAAATACAAAAATATTCTGGTGCAGATGGTAACTTATAACAGGAATATTAAGTTAGAATAAGTGGTAACAACTCACATTAATTAGAGCACGTAAATTGGGGCTCTGGGATATAGGGCAGTGTGCTACATAGGGATAGCACCACCCTTTGTAGATAGCGGGATCACAGCAGCAAACTTCAGGAAACTAGATCAGTATTTTCTGTAAAATAACTTTATTTCTATTGATATAAAAAGCCCTTTTGGTTGTACATGTAAAATAAAAGTAGAGTTACAATAAAAGCAAAAGTCCTTTGACATCTCAGTGAGCCTCCAATACATGTTTCACATCATACACCAGCTTCCTCAGTCAGTGTTTAGCTGCATTTTTTAACCCTCCAAGTTACGGATTTGTGACATCACACGTCACATCGTTGCAGAGGCGCATCTAATGGATTGGTTCTTCCTTGACTCCGAGAGTTTGGGAATGCTGTAACCTACTCTGCACATGTATAAGTCAATTGTGAATATGTCTACCAGCTCGTTGCCATGGTAATACACATAGACAAAAACAAAAGGGAATGGGTTATGATCGCGGTCTGCCAACAATAACAATAATCACATGATTTAAGTTCATGTGGAAAAGGTTATCACTAATCTATTATATAATATATTTATATTAGTAGAGCATATAAAAATATATGTAATTAAAAGAAAAAGACAATTTTATAATGGAGTATATGCATATTTATAATAAGTAGTAAACATGATGGTACCAAGAGTCCATAAAATATGTGTATACAAAAATAAAAAATGTGTAAAAAGTAATTTCTAAATTGATGACATAGGTTAACAAAAATAGCTGCTTGGTCCAAGGAGACATCTGACTGCTATTTTGGGGTCAAGAAGGAATTTTTTCCTAGTTTGTTGCAAAATTGGAAGCGCTTCAGACTGGGTTTTTTGCCTTCTTTTGGATCAACAGCAAAAGCATATGTGAGGAAGGCTGAACTTGATGGGCGCAAGTCTCTTTTTAGCTATGTAGCTATGTAACTATGTAACTATTGTTATTCTTTTAAAATGGTAAAACTAAAAAAATTGTCATTTTCCAATTCATTTAATTATTTCCTAGCTTTGTGATAAAATTGCCTCCTCTACATTCTTTGCTAATTCTGTCTACGACAGTATGAATTTTGTGAGGAGGGTTGTTAATTTGTGATCTCTTAAAAGAATTGGTAAATATTTATTAATAATATTTAATACTTTTTTACCATTATGATTATAGTCACAAATGAATTGGATTTTTGAATAACATTTATTACTTTTGTTTTTATGTTTTAATAGTTGATTTCTCTGCAATGTTTGTACATATTTTTGAATTTTACTGAGTGTCTCAATTTTGTATCTCCTCTTAAAAAAATATTTTTTATTTTCTCCATATGTTGGATGTTGTTGCATCTGTACAATTCCTTTTAATTCATAAAAACTGGCTCCTTGACACATTATTGAGATAATTAGGATCATGACAGCTATTAGTAAAGAAACAACTATTTACATCAACTGGTTTAAAAAAAAGGTTTTGGTTTTGATTTGTGAATGTTTAAATAAAAATATGTCAGTCTATATAAGTATGTAAGTCTGAAAAGTTAACCTCCTGTGGATTAATTTGTGAAGTAAGTATTATGCCCCAATCATTGGTATAGAGGTAGGTGATAAATTGGGTAACTGATTGCATCGCCATGCCACATGAAGAAAATGTCATCAATGTAATGGCAATAGGTGACCATATTGTTCCCCCAGCCATGCTCTCCTTCTATAAAAAAAATATTTTCCAATGGGTTATGAAAAGGTTGGCATAGCTAGGTGCAAACCTGGTTCCCATTACTGTTCCTCGTAACTCAAATTCAATTTATTATCAAACCAAAAATAATAATTATGTAAAATTCCATCCAAAATAGATTCAGTTTGTGACTCTATCATCTGAGATTTCTCATTTAAAAAATACAACACTACCTGGCAACCTTTTTTGTGTTTGATTATGGGCAGGTAGTATGTGTATAACATATTTAGATAATTGTATCCATCTCTACTTAATATACCTCATTGCTTGCCTTTTTCAAAATATTTTAGAAACTATTACATTATTATTATACCTTCTTTTTTGGATTACTAGTCCTAATTTTCTCCCTATTCCCTTGCTCTTTGATATTTTTGGGAAGGGTGATGGAAAATTGTAATATTATGTATTTTCTTTTGATTTTGGTATGTCTTTGAGATATCCGAAATCCTCCTCTTGACCATTATTATCTAGAAGTGAAAAATGATTATGTAATCTTAATAAGGATGGATTCTTATTATATGTATGGTGAGATGGATTATAATTTCTTTAAAATGATTCTGACTTGCAGGTGGATGTGGCTAGCTGAGCTATTCTTTTAGATTGATGTTATTATTGCCTGTGATCTTTAATGTGGTGTTCATATTTTGTTATCATAACATCTTCTTGATATTTTAAATAGCTGTCTCTAAGTTCCCTATATTAATGGGGGTGCAAATTATTGGTTGAAGAATTGTATTTGCAGGTTTCCTTGCTTCTGGGGGAATCTCCCCTGATATCATTAGACAGGTATCTGTCCCCTTATGGTTTTTTGTTTTTTTTAAAGAATTTGTAGGCTTATAATTAGTTGTATAATTCCCGAATTTATGACTATTGAACTTTCTTATTCTGCTATTTTTATAATCATCTTTGTCTCTTAATAATTTGTTGTCTCTTAATTGCAATCAAAAGGAGAAATTGTCTAGTATGCTGTTCTATTTCATCATAAAGACATCATTCATCTGGTCAAAATTTGGAATTTTTGAAAATCGTAGCCCTCTGGGAGTTATTTTCTCACTAAGATATTTTTATAATATTACTATCTCTCATTTGATTTTAATTTCTTGGGTCATTAACTTTATATAGTTATACATTTAATTCAAAAATCCCATTCATCTGTGACTATAATTATATTGGTAAAAAAAAAAAAAAGTAAAATACATAATTGATAAATATTGGCCGATTATTTTAAAATAACTTAAATTAAAGGACCACTATAGTCACCCAGACCACTTCAGCTCAATGAAGTTGTCTGGGTGCCAGGTCCCCCAGGTTTTAACCCTGCAGCTGAGAAACTGCTATGTTTACATTGCAGGGTTAATCCAGCCCCTAGTGGGTGTCTTCCTGACAGCTGCTAGAGGCGCTTCTGCAACGCTCAATGCGAAAATCGCATTGAGCACGCAGAACGTTCATGGGAAAGCATTGAATAATGCTTTCCCATGGGCGGTTTGAATGTGCGCGCGGCTCTGGCCATGCATGCACATTCAGCTCCACTCGGGAGTTGACGTTGGAGGGGGAGGAGAGGTCACCGGCACCAAGGGAGCCCAGTGCTGGATTAAAGTAAGTGGCTGAATGGGTTTTAACCCCTTCAGCCCAGCGGGAGGAAGACCCTGAGGGTGGGGGGGGACCTAAGGACTATATACTGCCAGGAAAATAAGTTTGTTTTCCTGGAACTATAGTGGTCCTTTAAAAACAATCCTCCCCAAAAAACATCCACTTATATCTAAAGTGGGAAATAATTTAAAAAGGCATCTGGTAAAAAAAAAATCACTTTAAAGACATTTCAAATCCAACTCATTTTTTAAACCTATGACAAGTTTATTTTTTACAGTGTGGCCAATGGCAGGCCTGTAAAATTACAGGTAGCAAAAAATTGCACCTAACAAGCATTACAAACTATTATTTATACACTTATTTGCCCATGTGGTCAATATTACATAGGGAGAACTATCAGACCTCTACATGTTAGAGTAGAGGAACACTGTAGATCAACACAAAATTAACAAAAAAATGTAGAGGAGGCAATTTTATCACAAAGCTAGAAAATAATGTAATGAAATAGATTTTTAAGGTAAACACTATTCTACCATTTGGACATAAAGGAACACTATAGTCACCAAAACAACTTTAGCTTATTGAGGCAATTTTAGTGGAAGAGTTTTGCTCCTGCAGCATCGCTGCTCAATTCTCTGCCATTTAAGAGTTACATTTCCTTTATTGCACATTCTGTTTAATTTAGAATTTCTTATTTCCTGCTTTGTCAATAGTCTGCTAGACCATGCAGGATACTCCCATGTGTAAATAAAGTTCAGTTTACAGAACAGGAGACAAAACTTCTAAAGTAAGTTAATATCTGATTATAAATTAAATATTTTTTTTCATGCAGGCTGTGGAAGTCACAGCCAGGGGAGGTGTGGCCAGGGCTACATGGACAGAAACTAAAGTGATTTAATTCCTAAATGACAGAGAATTGAGCAGTGAGACTGCAGGGCATTAATGTATACCCTAAAAACGCTTCATTACTTCATTAAGCTAAAGTTGTTTTGGTGACTATAGTGTCCCTTTATTGCCGTTTTTAAGCTTTACTTTTTTTTTAAATAATCATAATAGTTATTACATTTGATTTTTTTTTTACCTCTGTTAGCATATTTAGAAATTACTTTTAACAAATTTTTTTATACACATATGTTTGGACTCTTAGTACAATCATGTGTGAGAGGTGCAGTGTGTGTGAGGGGGCAGTGTGTAAAAGAGTTGGGAGGCCTATATTGTTTGGGCCTATATTCTTTGGCCAGGGATGGGGGATACTGTAAACCCTGGTCGTCCGGTGGTGGTGGTGAGCAAACTCTAGCCTGCAGCTCCTCCAGCTAGAGTTCACTCCTCTTTCAAGATCCGGCACTGTAAGACCATTGCCGTGGTAACTGTGACAACGCTCCAAACTTGTGAAAGAGACATTCCTGGTGGAGCTGCAGGCTAGAACCCTAGATCCTCCTTCTCTCTGCCACAATGAAATGCCAGTGGGCCGGTGAAGGAGATCTCCACACCGGCCTGTGAAAGTACACAGCAAGGCCGGCAAATTTGACCTGTTTGCACGATGACCAATCCAGTCCTGTACATCAGTACATCATTGATTATTTTAGTCTTTTTTGGGGTCGCCTGTACAAAATATGTTCAGGGCCCCCAAGACTATTGTAGCTTTGATTTAGTGTATTTTAAAATTCATTTATTTTAGTAAAACTGACAAATTATTTCAATTCAATAATCAATAAATCATACATTTACACATTTTAACCACACTAATGTAATCTCCTTTTCCCGAAAGAGGCCATGAAATATAGTAGAAAGAAGAGAAAAAAAATCCCTTGCCATGGTCCCATCCTCCCCACAACTTTAATAAGATATAGAAAACTCCAGAATTCACATCCCCAACCGAGTCTTCACCACAAGCTCACTCTTTAACAGAACTGAACAGCTGCACAAGGAAATTAAATTGTCAGTAGAAAACTGATATGTAAGTGGTATGTTTGTGGTGTTTGCAATACCTGCCTTACTTATTTTTTGTTCTTCACTGACTTTGACCTTTTATTTGTATCATATAAAAATCACCAGGTTCCATAATTCTTTCTTCCACTGACACACCGCTGTGTGTGGTTTTTTTTTTTTTTTTTTTTTTTTTTTAAACTAGTACATAACAAAAGCTGCATTTAGAATTATATTAAATTTATTTTGCTTTAAAATATGTGCTAGACTTTAGCCCATGCTTATTAACCCTATTAACCCTTATTAACCCGGCATTGTAAGAATATGGAATACATAGGTTTCCACTGAATAGGTTAACAGAAATAGCAACAAACAAAAAATTAAAAAGAAACAAAGCAAAATTGACAAAAAAAATTGTGACATTTAATATTTGACATTATTTTATATATAAAGGCTGGTTAGAGGACGTTGTGGTAATGTCACAACCTTAAACCTGGGAAATGTACTTTGGCCGCCACTAATATTGGAACCTTCAGTAAATATGAGCAAACAAGGCTGAGAAAAATTGTCTTTATTGTTTAACCTTATGATCTTTTGTTTAAAAAAAAAACACTCAAAAATAATCCGCTTTAATTGATATAAAAAAAATTGCAAAGACAACACTGCTTTATAAAAAAAAATTGAAAACATATTGTAACGGACCGTTTCACTTACAAGAGGGTAAAACCCAGTTTAGGCGATAATCCCCTTTCCAGATGCACAGGCAGCTACTGCAAACACCATTCTCCCGACTGGAGACACACGAATACTGAATCCGAGAAATTCTCCCAAGCATATGAATGCTGTAGACCATTGAATAGGAACCATACGAATAGGCTTGTACTCCTAGCAGTCAACTGGAACAGCATGCAATAAATCCTTCCCCCAATAATGAGACGACACATCACTTTGAGGGTAAAACAGGAACTCTGGACTGGCTCATCCAGCCCGGCTTTTATTTCCATCTCACACATACAGGCCACACCCAGGGGGAGGCATAAAATAACCAATGACATAGATGTTACCTCCCACACATCCCCTCCCCTTAGTGTGACACATAATCCCATTATGCATACAGTTCAAAATATACTTTTACACAACTTTCATAACTTTAAAACCATACATCACATTCACATAAAAATACATATCCTCAATCAATCCATTCAGGGGAACAACATATTAAAAAATGGCATGAATCAGACCAGGGGTTCAAAAGTTAGTAAAAGTATATTTTGTTCCCTCTGGCTGGCAGAAAAAACATCCCCACAATGCATCCCGGTTTCCTCCCTTCTGCCCTGGAGATAATTGGAGAAGTAATCCAATTATCCAGGACTAGAGGCAGACTCCATTAACCACATGGTTGCAAAACGACATGAAACACTTTAAAATACATAAAGTCACATTTACACATAACACACAGACATTTCACCTATCCCCAGATAGCTGGGATCTGCGCGCACAAAACTACCGAATAGCGCGCAGATCCTACTCACACAGTACAATTGCCATGGAGCTAAAGTCTTTCCCATAGTCTTTCATTATATGAATAGGCTCCATGGTATGGCTATCTGGGGTATCACATTCCCATAAAGTCTGGTCCATAGTCCAAAGGCAAGAGGCGGGCAATCAGCCCCCTCCAAGGACACGTGGCGAGGTCGGTTTCGCCACACATATCATTGCATTAAATACCCAATCAATCCCGCAACAACATCTTTCAGAAGCAGAAATGACCTACATTTTGAGCTGTTACTAGGATCGCCCTCACAGTTGTGGTACGTAGAGGGTCACCATTCCCTCATTGTATACTCTACCTCCACCAATTACAAACTCTACTACTGATGCTTGGAAGGTTCTACAGTCAGAATGTTCAAGTTGACAATCGAGTATGATCATATTGAAAGGACAGCGAGTTCTACTTTTCTAGTCTTTTGGTGTACCATCCATCATTCTCGCATTTTCAATCTTATGGCTGCTGAAATCCTGCTTTAACAAAACAGTCACCATACTTACCAAAATCATAGCAGTTTTACCAGAATCCAACCATGTCAACATAGCTTGTCATTTGCAACAGTTCAAGAGTTCAAGATATGCAGAATAAATAACAGCTCAGGCACTCTGGGATAACAAAAACAGTAGCTTTATTGGGGTAAAAGCAGCAACGTTTTGACCTTACCAGGTCTTTATCAAGCTCAAGAGGTCCAAGATATGCAGAATAAATAACAGTTCGGCCACTCCGGGATATCAAAAATAGCAGCTTTATTGGGGCAAAAGCAGCAACGTTTCGACCCTACCGCATCTTTATCAAGCTCAAGAGCTTCAAGCGGTCCAGCATCAACAGAATGTAGCTTTTAGATTGAATCAACCACCAAAAGAGGTGCCCACTTATCAATAACATTGTGAGATATTTTGGGACAATTTAATGGAAGGTCAGTAGTGTAAAACATGCTACAGGTCTGACACCCAGTATGTTAATTTAACTTGCCATTAGAGGAAGTAGCCAAGTAGAAGAAGGATGGCCCCTCTTTCAGAAACCCACTAATTCCCACGTGGCTACTAAATCCCTGTTTAGCACCACCTCCTAGCAGGACCTTAACTGAAAAGCTCCATAGGCACAGTAAATCCAGATCAAGTGAGTTAAATGCAATAGCATAACAATAATGTCTAGTTGAAGTTCAGGGATCCATTTATTGCCCTTTCCTATGGACAGAAGCAGTGCATGCTCATTATACATCTAACCAATGATGAAAAACAACCATTGACCCTATGATGATTCAGAATCAGTTTATTTAGCGACCAGGAAACCATACCACAACTTCATCTTATTTAGAGGATGGATGTTCTGGATCACCTTTTTTTAAACAAAGTCATGTTTCCATCTATCCACCATCTTTCCTTTTTCTGTTATCTATTTAAAAAAGCCGCCACTTGATTTGTCAGAGTTCCTCATGTCTCTCATCAGGCTTCACTGCTCTCAGCTGAATGATTTGGTAGAATGGGTTAAGTGGTTGGACTTTTAACATGTTTTTTTAGAAACACTTGCCAGACCATGAAAGTGGACAAGATTGGTCAGAATTTGGATGCACTTGCCAAAAAGTGACATTCCAAAGCCAACCCAGACATCCACCATTCAGCCATCAAACCTAGCTAACACACCGAGACTTAAAATAAAATAATAACTAGTATTCTACTAATACTAGTTTAAAATAAAATTAAAAACTAAATTAAATTCCCTAACCTCAAGTTTCCTGAGGTCTACTTTATTCTGCTGCCCCAGATCCAAGGCCCAGTCAGCCTACGTGTTAATATGTCTAGTTGTATTAAGGAGCTATGTTTGTGAGCTTCCTGAGGTCCACTTTATTCTGCTGCCCTAGATCCGAGGCCCAGTCAGCCTACGTGTTCATATGTCCAGTTGTATCGAGGAGCTATGTTTGTGAGCTTCCTGAGGTCCACTTTATTCTGCTGCCCCAGATCCGATGCCCAGTCAGCCTACGTGTTAATATGTCCAGTTGTATTGAGGAACTATGTATGTGAAAAAGAAGTTATGGTATTATAGAGTTAATTGGTTTTCCTCAGGGGAGCAATTAAGAAAAGCAACACAAACATATTTTATTAATTACTTAATTAAAATGCAAATTTAATTACCTTACCTGAATGGGTATTATTTTAATTCATTTTAAAATGCAAGTTTCCCTTTCAAAGCGTAAAGTTATCCATCAGTTATTTGCACACATCCGTCTCTTATAACTACTAAACCTGGCTGTTCTCATACATTTTTTCTTATCAGTACATAATGACTCTTCAAAACCCACAATCTAATAATAAAATCTATAAAGTCTACATGATATTGTAAATATATCCCCAGGAAAGCACTGGGGAAAAAAAAAGAAAACCCACAAAATAATCTTTTACTAAATAACACATATTTCACTCACTAGGAACAGGATATTAAACCAAATAAAATGAAATAAATATAGTAAGCATGAGCTCATGGGCTTTGCAGTAGTTTGCCACACCTTGCATTATATGAACGATAACCAAGACCACCTGAGTAGATTGAAGTATTTAAACCCAGATACAGACTCTCCCAACTCCCAGTACTCAGGTATATAATTACAAAGCCTGACATCTACTCTTATGTAATGATTAGAAACCTAACCAGCATCCAAAACATTCAGGCTGTTTCTAACGTATCTTGCAGGCAAGCAAAGTCTTCAGGAATGAAAGGAAGCATTCATGCCGAGAAGGTGGACAAGCCTACAAGAAATAAATATGAATAACCAAAAATCATAGTCGCCAATAGTCCCATTTTTTCTGGGACAGTCCCTCTTTTCCAACTCAACAAAAATGAGTCTTGGTGGGCT
Organism: Pelobates fuscus; assembly: GCF_036172605.1. NCBI lineage: Eukaryota > Metazoa > Chordata > Amphibia > Anura > Pelobatidae > Pelobates > Pelobates fuscus. The sequence goes on along the minus strand of NC_086324.1, from coordinate 24,413,954 downwards.
GTCCTGCTATTTGAAATCACTCCTGCAATTCAGTTTGTGATTGTTACTGTTTTTGCACCAATTGTACATGCCCACCCTAGTGTTGGTTGTGATAGAGACGTAGAGAAGAAATATGCAAGATAGAGCTCTAAAATCACCAAATTGGGACTTTAATTAAGATTAGATCAGATGTTTAATTTAAAAATACCTTGGCTTACTAATATTCTTGGTGTCTAGTGGTCCAGTAGCCTTGGTCCCAACTGGTCTGGTGGCTGCAACAAGATGTGTGTGTATTTATTATATGAACGTCTGCCACTACTACCTCCTAAGAAGACTTACTAATAGCAATGTTTGCAACAAAAATGTCCTTTAGAACAAGAACAATGTATCTTACCTAAACAGAGTGACTTCTAAACATATTTTTTTTTTTTTTTTAGTTTAAGGGCATTACTGTATTATCGATGTGGAGCTCTGTTATATATTTAGGAAAACCAACAATATTGAGCTGCTAGAAAAGAGGGACATATAGATTTAGGCACAAAATAGGGACTGTCCCTCCTAAATAGGGACACTTGGGAGATGTGGTCATATATTTGATGTCTCTTTTTTGGGAATATTTTTTTTTTTTTTGTAGGGTAGAACATACAGGATTATTCATTAAAACAGGTAATGGCTGGAAAACTTAACATTTCAGCCCAGAATACCTCAGGTGCAAAAAAAAACCATAAAAAAAAAACCACCACCACCTGTGTCGCAAACGTTTTTCCAGTTTGGCTATTTAATCCTAAGAATTGATATTCCTGAAAATGATTGGGGTAATAAATCACCGTACCAGTAGCAGTTATAAAAATTATGACACTTAATCTGAAAAAAAAAAAACCTTTTAAGAACCAAAAAGTAGTTTTTTCAGGCACATAAGTAGAAACCTCAAGGTAAATTAGCTTCAGGACAAAAAATGTTTGTTTTTCTTACATTTCGTTATTATAGGTTGTGATTATGTCCTTGACATTGTCATGTTTACCAGAAACATATTGTCTTAATGACACATTGTGGTAAATGTTACCTTTTTGTTACACATAAACCGCTACATCCTCCTCCCATGTGTGGTTTTACAGCAGACATTGGACACATTTGTCAGTTCCTGTCCTTATTTTAAGAATTCTGATGGACAGAAGACAAAAAAAAAAAAAAGAAAAACTAAGAAATAAACAAGTGTGATGTGGTGGACATCTTTCAGTGAATGTGAGACATATAACAAAAAAACAAACACACACAACCCACAAACTCTTAATATCAAAACACCATCTTTTATATTGATGAACTCAGCATAAATGAGATTGTTCTCACATTTTTTGTAAAATAAGATTGTGATTTTAACACTTCAGAAGAAAAAGTCAATGACAAAGATATGACAGATCATTTTTTCCCACATATTTTAATAATCTGTGAGGGCTTAGAAAATCTCTGCCTATTTTAGATTCAGAAAATTTGTGAGGTTAATTCACTAAACTAGGATTTGCAAAATGTGGACCATACACCAATTTGGCAGAATTAAAAAAAATAGCACTTTTTTACAATTCCCTTTTCAATGCGCAATTTTTGGCTAAATAATCTCTCCTGCATTCAAGACAAATTAGTTTTGTTTTGTTTTTGTGGCACATAGGATGAGGCCTAGATTGCTAAAGATCAGTTGGCAGATTAAACGGTAAATTGTAGCAAACTGAAAACAGACTTGACAAATTTTGGACAAAATAGCCAAGATGGGAGGGGATCTGGCTCTTTTAGTCTAAGATTTGTATGTTTCTTGTCAATGCTCCACAATGCAGTGTTTAATGGCAGCCAAACTTGGGAAGCCATCTTGAATTCATGACCGGATTAGTGTCACTGTGGGGTTATCTGCTCAACTGGAAGTTGTACAGAAATAATAAAGTTATCTTGATTTGATTTGATGATTTTTTAATCTAAAATCCACAATTCCCTTTTTGAATCTGACATAATTTCCATGAAAAATGTACCAAGCTTTTATTAGTGATCGATGTCAGAACTGGCTGGAATCCTTAGTGTACGTGTCCATTTGTTTTTGAACCATTATCAGACTTATGGAGTGAAAAAGGTATGGTTGTGTCTCTTAAAGTGACAGTACAAACATAGTGCTCTGACGTAGGGTGAGGAGAATTAAAGAGCACACCTTGGATGACAAACAAATATCCTTTCACACAAATGTAGTGAAAAACAAATGCCCTTTCAAAATGCAATTTTTCTTATGTAAAGAACAACACAAAACACGTGGTAGATTGCACCAATCTCTTGTATTTCTGTTTTGTCTTGTATTGTCATAATAAAGTAACTGTTGTGTAATACCAATAAAAAAAAAGGAACTCATGTTAGTTTATCTCAGTTCCTGATAAATAGTAGGGAGAATGTTAAGAATGAGATTAGGCAATATCTGGCTGGTATCCTGACCGGGCGGCTATGGAATTCAAACCCATAATTCTGAGACTGAGGGCTGAAATATGACTAGGCCTGATTGGAGTTGTGGTTAAGACCTTAGGCCTAATTTATATTTTGTCTCCAAGTCCCCAAACCCACGTCCATCCTTACTCAGAGTCTCTCTTTCTCACTCATTTTAACATATTCACTTTCCTGCCCTCTGCCATTTGATCTCTGTTTACATCTATTCCCTCTACCACCTACACGTAGCTTTTTTCAGCCATCTTCCTGCTGCCATTTTGTGTTGCTCCATTCTATATTGTCATCCTTAGTCGTTGCTTGACAAGCCCTTTACAGCTTTTCAGATACTGCAGGCCGTCCTCTCGAATTATTTGCAGCCCACTCCATCACATTCCATGCCACTTCCCTTTCATTTTCTTCCTCTTTTGTTCTAAGTCACACATTATCCTTTTGATAATCCCCTAGTTTATCTCTTTCTTTTTTTAGTAGCTTCTATTCCGTATGAGCCCTAAAACTACATAGCTCCTAATGCATTTTTAGATGTTTATTTTTTAATTCCCATATTTCACACCCCAACCTATCTCTCTTTATATTCTTGTCTTTTTAAACACTGCCCCCCTTAGAGGGAACCTATAGTGTGCCAGGAACACAAAGCTGTTCTCCCCACCCTGTGGTGCAGAAGGGTCCTTGGTTCAGTGTTGAAGTCCCTTGGCGCTGGCTCGGATCTGCATCCGCTGCTCCTTCACCGACTTTAGCCGGCGGGCAGACCTAATGCGCATCGGCAGCAATGACCGCTCTCTCATTACGATACCAGTGATGCTGGAAGTCCTCATTAATAGTGTGAGGACGTCCAGCATCGGTTAGGTGACCAAAAGTCGCCTAATGATCCAGAAGTCCCTCTAGTTTATAAAGAACTGCAATAATCAAATTTCCAGGATTAAGGGTGCTTGAACACTGCACTCAGACCACTTCAATGAGCTGAAGTGGTCTGGATGCCTATAGTGTCCCTTTAAACTTTTCAAGGTATCACCTGATGTACCTTATTATTACACATATTTAACCATTTTTGCTTACATGCCTCCATCGTCACTTTAATTTTATCCACAAGCCCCTTCCTTTATTCTTCAATGGGAATATTGTTTAAAATCCTCACATTACACACAGGCGTTTAAGCAGTTAAATATTCTAAAAAGCAGGAAAGTACACTTCAAAATTGTTACCCAAATTTAAGATGAAGCAAAAAAAAAGAGCTAATTCTGTTACACGTAAGAGACTTGGCTGATGCGAATATCCTTGCAACAATATATTTGGTGTTCTATAAATAAATTTCCAGTGGTAGGACTGAGGGCTGTGTATGTTTTTCTAAATCTTTTTTGTTTGAATTTCTCTTCGCTGTATATTTAAACAGAATTCTGTTTGCCCTCTGTTCTGGTTACAATTTGCAGCATCAAAAAAATAAATGGGAACTTAGTCAATGTGTTTTGATGTGGTAATAATGGTAGTTCTATTATATACATTAAATGAGGAAGGAATTCTTTATTCTTTAATCGTTGCTTGGCCAAAGTATTCTGTCAAATTCAAGGCTTGCCTGTTTTATGTCAAAATGTAAACAAGAGCATAGAATGATTAGTATTACACATATTAGAATTAAAGGGATAGACCAAGCTCCCTACGGTTTATTGTAGTGGTTATGGTGTAAGAAAACTTCTTACATCTTTTAAATCCTGCCTATTGAGATAGGAATGTATATGGTATGAGTAAGCACTGCCTGCTTAAGGCATTCTTCTCAGACTCCTTCAATTGCAGGAGTTACACACAGAATGCACACAGAATAGCAGAATTGTGTAAAATATGCCAAAATACCTCTCAACAAGGTTTCCTGAAATGTTTTCATAACTTTTATATTAAATGATATTTTCCTGTTACGATAAGGCTGTAAGCCTGCTGAAGAGGTTATTATTATTATTTTATTATTTATATAGCGCCATCAGATTCCGTAGCGCTGTACAATGATGTGAGGAGTATTCTTGCCCTCATACCCGGATCCCCAGTGGCTGGGGACAACATCTGGCTTCTGAAAGTTGCCAAAGCCAGACGTCGATCCCGCTGGCCATCCAATAGCTGAGAGTGTCAGATAAATGCTCTTAGCCAAAGAATGTAATTAGTTGCGTAGGAATATGTACAGAATTGCCCTTAATCGGCCTCGAAATTTTGATTCAGACTGGCTAATAACGCCCTTATGATGCTGCCAGAGATGGAGCTACACCAACGGCAGTAAGGGGGGTTAAATTCAAAATGAAATGCTGCACATACAGACTCCAGGCAACATGGCCACTTCAAATCCCTGATGCGGTAATGGTGCTTGGAGTTACACTGTAAATCTTAGGATAGTGTAATGGATACTGTTTAGTGTTAGTGAAGTGTAGGGTTATTGGTTAGTTGCTAGTGTTAAGGGGTTAACATTTCGGCAAGGGAATGCCCAAGTGCTGCCTGAGATTTGTGAGAGTAACTGTCCCAAGAGGCAGCTATTTCCACTAATGCCATGAAATGGCTGCTGGTGCTGCTCAGCATTGTACCTCCTACTAATCTAAGGCAGATGGGGGCAGGCATGTCCCAGTTCTACCTAATATTATATCCTCAAACTGCACAGAGGTGATCAGCGTATTATTTTCTGATCATTGTGGGGAATAGCTGCATGGGTGATGTCATCATCTGAAAATGACAGGTTTAAAACACACGAGCTGCACATTTAAATAACTCGACAACAAACTATAAGTGCAGGGAGTCATTGAACGGGGGACCAAAAGAGTGGGGAAACACATACAGCGTACTTGAGAAAAACGCAAACGTAGAGATGATCTTATATTTAGCCTCCTGTAATTTGTGAGCGCTACCACAAATTATCCCAAGCAATGAACCCTTTTAATATTGTTTCTGTTTCTGTCTGTGTTTCGTTTCCTTTTGGCCCAGTGTTGTTGCAATGTATTCTTTATCAACGTGCACACATGTTGCAGTATACTCGGTTTTAACTGCTGAATCTTGAAGACTCACTTATGTTCTTACCAATGCAATTTATGGTATGCTCTCAACTAGCTCAATCCAGCTCAAATATTATTTACTGAAACCTAATAAAATCTAAACAACAGGCAGATCATATAATATGAGTGTTTAATCTAAGAAATATCTCAATATATTTTATTAATTCAAAATATCAATCTTATTAATTTAAAATACATCAATAGTGAAATATTTCACACTTGACATATTTTCGTACCTTTCCGTTGCTTTCAAACAATCCTTGAAAAGTCTAAATAATGTATAATAAGTTCCCTGAAATAAATTTGAGAAGAATAACAGCCATTGATTGTAGGAAGAGTGTACAAAAGCTTACATGTCGCACAAACTAACATTTGTGATACCTGTTGAGATCACCATACGTGCCCTCCAGCAAAAACAATAATTAGCAGCTCATAATCCCCGACGCCCCTTCCAAGTGTTGCTGTACATGAGACAAAAAGGATTCACTGCAGTATCAATTCGCGAATCGCACAGTTGGGGTTGGTTATGCTCATTCCATTTTTAATGTACCAATCAGATGCTTTGATATGGGCACCGAGCCCGATTTGAAGCTCGATCTGGAGACAATAATAATAAAAAAAAAATAGTAAAGATTATTAACCCTTTGAGTGCTGAGAGGCAGGAGGCTGAGTAGAGGCATTTAAACAGTTAATGAAAATATCAGTGTCTGAGATTCTAGAATCCTGCAGATATCTCTGAAAAACAATTGAAACAAGGATCAGAGAGAGCTTGTGTGCAAGAAAGAGATATTATGAACTAGGCGCAGGGATAGGCAACCTTCGGCACTCCAGATGTTGTGGACTACATTCCCCACAATGCTCTTACACCAAAAATGCTGGCAAAGCATCATGGGAAGTGTAGTCTAAAACATCTGGAGTGCCAAAGGTAGCCTAAGCCTGATAGGAATACAAATAATGGATTAACGCATTACTTGCCTGCTCATTTTAACACAGACATCCTATTCCTAGTGTGCCAATTATTATTATTATTATTTTTATTATTTTATTATTTATATAGCACCATCACATTCCGTAGCGCTGTACATTGGGTGGACTAACAGACATGTCATTTTAACCAGACAATTGGACGTACAGGAACAGAGAGGTGGAGGGCCCTGCTCAATGAGCTTACATTCTAGAGATTAATTGAAACTATTAGGATGCTATATAAGTTTATGGTTTTACGTAACAATACATACAGCGTTTGTTAAGCTGCTTGGAAAATGCGTATTTATCAAGAAAAAGTGACAAATGCTGTTTTGCAGACAATATTTTTTTTCAACCCTTATTAAATTAAATTTGTTCAAAGAGTGCTACCCATAAAAAATGTATTGACAACCGTTCATGCGTCACACATTTATAATAACACTATCGTTTCTCTGTAATAGAAACAATTCTCGTGGCACCAATGTGTAGTTACCCATATTCTACTGTTAACATGTTTTATACACAGGCACTGTACGAAAATTCCGAACCAACCAAAATGCGCAATGCTGAACATGCTCGTTTTGCTTCGTGATTCGGAATTCTGTCAGTGGTGCTGGTTGATGGGGAAAAAAACAGCGACTGACGGCTTGGGGACAGTCACTAAATGATGATTTTATTCACAGATCACGTGAGAAGTCAGCAATAGAGGGCAAAAAGTAATATCAGTAAAAAATAAATAAATCTAGATTTCTATGTACTATATCTAATAAAATATATAATATATTAATATAGATGTTGTATTTACTGCTACTTCTTTTTTGCCTGTATTGGTTACTTTTTATCACTTGGTATATCGTGTATACATTTTGCAGCACGCTGATTGGCCCACTTTTTCTCTAAATTTTGACTCGTCTGATTTATATTCAAATTGGGTTTTTGGTACTAAATTTCTGCCAAGCTGAACCGACATATAACTTTAATTCACGGGGTCCTGGAAAAGTTTTATTTTAAGGAAAAATGATTCAGCTGAGCAAATTTTTCTTACCATGTTCAGATTTAATAGGCAATCATTGTATATGACGCCGCGTGTCACTTAATGTGTAAGTAGACAATTGTACTGTCTATCTCTACATAGCAGCCAGGGTTTTTTGGAAAATGTGTGAAATTTATCACCTAAGATAGTGGTTAACAATCAGTGTTATTCATTAAAAAGAGAATTACTGAGAATTCAATTGAATTTTAATAATTAGGCCAATATTTAGATTAAAATAGCTAAATAGTTTTATGTTCAATATGGCGATTTTGGCCTTAAATGTAAAATTCACTTTGAACTTACTTGGAATTCCCAGCAATTCACACGTTAGTGAATAAACCCTGAGAGTTGCAGGACGTCGAACGCAAAAAGAAAATCAGATTGAGAATAATTGGCCCCACCTCCAATGACTCCACCATGCAGCCTGGTATGCAAAATTAATGATGTGCTAGTTTTTTTTTTCTTTTAAATGTTATATCACACTTTTAGATTTTTCAAAGTATCCTCACTACTTTTGATATCATATCAAGATAACATAAATGTTGCATGATAACTCATTATGTTATATAAATTACTTTTATAGTTAGAGAAATATGTGGAACAGAAAGCGTTTTTTTTTCATCTTTTACATGCAGTAGGGATTTTTTTTTTTTAGGCTTTTGGGAATATGAAACCATTTTTTGTGTGTTTCATGTATGCAAGGTAATGAATAATTAGCACGAAAAAAAACAACCTTACAATTTCTTGTTCGGAGAAGGTATACCGCAATTATCAAAAATTAAGGTATACCGCAATTACTGCAAATGAAGGTATACAGCAATTACTATAAATGAATGTAAGGTAAATACTACCTCTAATTACATTTATTGATGTTGTGATTGAAATCACAAATATACTAAATCATTTGCTGGCGAGCAACGATGGCTTGGTAGAAACATGCTCATTTATCTGTTTTACCCTTTATCAGAAGTAGACTATAAATTTGTATGCAAATTGTGTTGCTGATCAGACAGTATCTTCGAGCTTTGGTTAATACAGACAACTAAATCTTTTTTTTTTTCCCTGCTGAGTCAAATTAAACTGTCCATTACATCTGAAAGGTGTGGAATATACTGGACTGTATATAATTTCTTCAACAACAGAATCACGTCAGAAAATTATGATCAAACGTAACATTTAGTTGTTTGTGAAAAAGTAAATTAAATTTAGCATTAAATATTTTTAATCTAGATATCCATTTGCATTTTTTTTAGAAGTTGGTAAGTACAGGATACTACTAGGCCCGATGTGATTTCTGTTTCATTCCTTTAGTATGTTAATTTTAGGTATACAAAGATCCAGAGCTTTTATTTAAGAAATATGCCCTAGGGCTGTATTGGTAGGCATTCGGCAGATTTCTGGTTTGGTATTAAAATAAATAGTTGTTAAGAGATCATATGAATATGTGTCTCAGAAGATGAAAAGCCAGTCGGTTTGAATAATTTATTGTGATGCAATATTTTCTAGAAGTCAAATTAAGAAGACAAAAAAAATGTAGCAGTGTTCAAATGTTTGGTCTAAGAAAGGCATTTAGAATATGGCAATTTAGAATATGCATGAGAGAACCTTACCTTGCAGGCTTACAAAGCCATTAACTTGGTGAAAGTTGGAAGGCAAAGTTGAACAGATTTTTTAGCACACACACATTTGCTTAACCACAAAAATATACAAGGCGGAAATTATATAGTTAAGAATAAAATGTTCTTAGTCTTTTTCAGTTCGCAAAAGCAAAAACAAATAGATCTCAGTTTAGTAACCGGCACATACTTGCACAACTGGCACATCTTGCAGCACCCCAGAAAAATAGCTGTGCTAGGTGATGCCCAATCCCTCTGGTTCGATTTAAAAAATAATCTCAGCAGTCAATTCTAGGAGATGGGGATGTCCAGTCAATTTGTTAAATGTATTAGAACATCCTCCCCCTGGTGGCGATGGGTCCTTTAGCCCCAAACTTTACGTAAACATCACCAGGCATATTATCACAAGACAAACCAAATTCTCAGACACAGCAGCATTAGAAGGAAGGCAGCCACATCTGAAAATAGAGGCTAAATTATATTTACATAGCTATGCAAGTTAGAGAGAGGCAATGGACACCCTTGAAATTGCCAACAAAGACTAATTACACATTAGAAATGAGAAAATGTGGGTTTAATTAAAAAAAACCCCATTAAATTCCATTTATATCCATAAATTGCACTAGCAGAAATACTAGCAAATGAATACACTTAAAACCTCTTCAAAATGTTGGCTCCCCTCCGCCTGTCAATCAAATCCACACCACACCGGATCTAATGCAGAGGATTGAGTGACAAGGGGAGCAGGAGAACCGTACCCAGGTTTCTCTCTGCTCCCTTACATCGTGTTGCTGTCCAAGCTGGCATTCCTCGTGCTTGCTGGGAGAGTATGGGATGCAGTGATACTGATGTGCTGGCAGTGAAGTCAGCATATTGGCATCTGCAGTGAGTGATTGCCCTTTTTTGAAAGTGTCACTGACAATGGAGGGTGTGTGAACAGAACTGTAATAAACGTAGACCGTCCACAATAGCAGCAGGTTGGCAGCAAGGGGTTGCAGTTTAGTAATGATATAACAGCCCCCATACCACAAAATAAATATGTTTATCTGCATGATATCTTGGGAGCTGTTATCTTTTAAAGAGACACTTCACTGCCCAAATAAAATAAAAATATATATTTTTAAAAGCACTGTTTAGTAGATATAACCCCTATGAAAACGTGTATGTATTATGCATTTTTTTCATTGTGGATATATCTAAAAACAGTTTGCATGAGCTGCAGATCTCTTATCTGCAGCTTCTGCGAGTCCTCCTCTTCTAACCCAGCCCAGACTTTCTGTGGCTGTCCAATCACTGATTTCCCAATGCAGCTCAATGAGAATGCAGGTGCTCTGTGCTATTGCCTCCACTGAGCTAAACTACCAGGAAGTAACAGAACTGGTTATCTATTTGACAGCCAGGGGGTATAACAAGATTCATTTATAAGAGTGGCAATTTATACTATTTGTAAAACTTTGTAGAAATAAAATAAAAAATAAGACACTATTCACAGATAAAGCACAAAATGCTTTCTGAGTCTGGAATGTCCCTTTAAATTAAACCTATCATGACAGGTTCACTGTAAAGGGGACCTTTGGAAATACTTCCAACACTGCGGAATCCCTAGTGGGGGCTACAGATATCAAACAACTTGTTTTGCTGTTTTCAAAGACCAAATATGCATTTTGTGTATTGTCTAAGCAATTTGCCAAAACCAAAAAAATGTATCTGTTCCAAAAAAAAAATGAGCAGAATCCCAAATTTAAACTAGGGTTCTGCATCCATTTTCCATAATTAATCAGTTTGGTCAAAAGTATATAATTATCACGCGAACCACCATAGGCCTAATCTTGGGGAGAAATCCTCGAAACGGTTTAATTTTCCTGGATTTCAATAGATAAAAGTTCCACCCTGCAATATTTACTGATTTACTAGGAAGCCGCCATAGAAAATATTGCAAGCAAGCATTTCTCAAGGACCTACATTAGTTCTATTAATTAAGCATATTAAACTATTTTACACAACATTACATCTTAACATGATACACAAGTGAAAATAATTGCTGTATTAATGTGCCGTTTAGTTAAGATATGTGTAAGCATAGAAATGCTATCATGTGCATCATGACCCTTGCTTGGGAATTGCAAATTTATTCCGGGGGTTATTTTTTGTTTTTTTCTTATGAATGGACAACATTTAACTTTTTGTGTTTTCGATTACATTAGCATGTACACTCCAAATTATAGGGATACATTCATTATTTGTTGCTAGTCTTGTTTCTTTTAAAACATTAAAAGCTCTTCAAACATTGTTTGGATTCTAATTGATTTCCAATTCCATAATGATGACGTTTAGAGCATATATCTGTCTAAAGTGAAAACAGAAACTATGAAAACTCTGGGAACAGCAAAAGCTTAGAGAAACTCAATCGCTTACCCTTTGGTAAAACCCGACTCAGGTCTCAAAATAGTTTTTTCTCACTTGTGCCATTACAAAGAGAACATATACCGTTTGCATATCAGACTGATCCCACCCAAAAGGGCAGTCCAGAACCAAAATGCCAACATGCTCCCTATGCATGAGAGATACAGTAATCCAGGACGATCATTCAGACCTTCTTAGTGTCTTGTCAGTGAGGTGTAGCTGATACCCCTCTACGCACAGTGAGCAAGGGGTCCACATCTGGATTGCCCTTTTAACTTCAGGAGATCCTAAGCAAATTCAGGGGCAGTTAATGTTTAGCTCAACCTGACACGACAGGTTAGCTTTGCTTTACAGAATGTCAAATTCTTAAAGGGGCACTCTAAGCACCTAAACCACTGCGCCTTATTGTAGTAATTTACAAAAGTAAGAATTGTCAGAAATTCAAAGTGAATTCCAAATTTAAAGCCAGAGTAGTTGAATTGGAAGTACAGCTGACTTACATAATTCTTCTAGCTTGGCTCATTTGAACTTAAATGGACAGTATAGTCACCAAAACAACTTTAGCTTAATGAAGTAGCTTTGGTGTATAGATCATGTCCCTGCAGTTTCACTGTTCAATTCTCTGCCATTTAGAAGTTAAATAACTTTGTTAATGCAGCCCTAGTCACACCTCCCCTGGCTGTGACTTACACAGCCTTCCTAAACACTTCCTGTAAAGAGAGATCTAATGTTTACACTTTCTTTATTGCACAGTCTGCTAAATTTACCATTTCTTACCTCCTGCTCAGTTAATAGCTTACTAGATGCTGCAGTAGCCTCATGTGTGTGATTAAAGTTCAATTTAAAGAGCAGGAGATAAAAACTTCTAAAGTCAGGTAACATCTGATTGTAAATTAAGGTTGTTTTTTCCATGCAGGCTGTGTGAGTCACAGCCATGCGAGGTGTGGCTAGAGCTGCATGGATAGAAAGCGATTTAATTCCTAAATGGCAGACAATTGAGCAGTGAGACTTCAGAGGCATGAGCTATACACACAAACTGCTTAATTAAGCTAAAGTTGTTTTGGTGACTATACTGTCCCTTTAAATATGAAATTGTATTTTAATTCACTTTGAATTTCCGACGTGTCATTTTATTAAATAACCCTATGAGTCTTTAAGAGGCCTCTTCCCGTTTTCTTTTTAATCAAACCCAGCCCCAGCATTTTCAGATTATCGTTGATGTCCAAAAATTCTACCATTATTTTGAAATGATGAAGACGCATTTCTGCATTATCTTAGTAGCTGGAATGGTGTTGAGTTTTGGGTCCCATTTTATTTATTGTCAGACTGTTTACTGACAGTGTGGAAAAAAAGCTTCCGAAGATTCCTTGTTCCATAATCCTTACAATACGCTGCAGTTGTTATGGGGGGTAGGGTGCTCTTTAAATGCTGTGTCAGTGACGACTGTATAACCTCACCTACATGTGATTGACAGACGTCTTCTGTAACAATCTACGTGAATATTTCACACAATTCCTCGTGTTGGAATGGACTGCTTGCTTACATATCAGAACATTATGCTACTGAAAGAAATTGAGAAACTCTCACAAAGTCTAACTTTTTATAAAAGCGGAGAAAATCACCATGCAGTATGTGCCATGGACACATTAAGCTGATTTTAGAAATTGTGCAATTTATGTCACTTTCAAGGATTTTGCATTAATTCAGCAATGCCTTTTACAATTTATAATCTTTGCATGGCTTCCAAATATAATTGAAATATCAACACTAAGCAAATATGCCTGCAGGTCCCAATGCTATCAAACACTTTCAATTTCACTCGGCCCAGATTTTTCTGTCCATTAATCTCTCCTCCAGAATGAACCGAAATTAATGAATTAATGAAAGCTTTAAAAAAAGCTATTTTTAGTAAGACACATTAGGTGTCTTCTTTAAATCAAGTGCCAATTCAGAGGATAATATACAACTACTGGTAGAGGATAACCGTCATGAAACTGCGCTGATTATATTTTGTATGTTCTTAATTTTAATTGTACCCCATGCAATTCTATATCGGTCAAAGAAGAAGCAACTTTGGATTGACAAGGAATATGTATATGGAGATGCTCAGAATAATTGTTATAGGTAAATAAATATTACTAGTTTATTTTTAGTGGGAACCATACGAATCCAAAATTATATATACAAACAGAAAAGTGCAAAATGTACAAAAGGCCGAACCCAGATCTTCAAAAAAATACCACGCATGGAGGGGAAAGGAATGGAAAAGGTGAGATATGGTAGGACAGTAAAATTGGATCTGGCATAAGGTCTAAAACAAGGGACAAAATGTTATGGATCTAGAGAAAAGAATGGAAGTAAAGCCCTAAGAAAGAAAGTAGTTGTCACTGTTAAACCAGGGTATACCTGGCAAAGATGGTACCACCATTGGAGCCAAACATGGAAGGAATGCCTAAAAGCAGACATCTGGAAGATGATTGGCGGAATGTATGCCAACCTGGAGGGTGAAAGGGTAAATCTGGAGGATGGAAGGGAAATGAGCTGGAATGTTGTAAGGGAACAGTCGTGGAAGTTGATTGGTGGAAGGGAAACTAGCCTGCAAGATGATTGATGTTAAGGGTAATTAACTGGAAGATGTATGGTGGGAGTGGAAACTAGGCTGGAAGATCAAGAGAGGAAAGGGAAGTAGCTTGGATGACGATACGTAGGGATAGAAAGGTTCCTGGGAGATTATTGATGATTATGGAAGCAGGGCTGGAAGACGAATGATGGAAAAGAAAATATACAAAAGGAAGAAAGAAGACCTGGGATAGTAATCATGTCCATAGCAAAAAGGACCATACCAAAGATAACCCAGAAAATTCACTCTGTGCTGCATAAAATATTAAGAATGTATTGTGTAATAATACAAGAAAAAGAGGAGGTTTCTAATAATCATTTAATTGCATTATTTAGATTTTGGAACAAAACCTTTATTCTACACTGTTTTTGAAGATATAACTGTCAGTCATAGGGGTTTCCATTTCAGGAGATTTTCGAAAACAGATAAAATATAAAACTTCTAGAACCTGTAGGTTAATACACTTTAAGAAAAGTAAGTGTACGTGGATTAAAAAAAAAATCTTTCAAAAAATTCTATACGGCTACTTTTGTGGCAAGACCAGGTTGCATAGATCTAGTTGTGTACCAGAGAAATCATTTGGACATTTACTCGTTGGGAATGCGGGATATTTAAATAATTCTAAAACCATTTCATTTCAGGCATTCATTTCTCGTTAAATCCACTGCAAACGTGCAGTACCAGTCTCATGAAATAATATTGGGCCAATGATTTAATATACTTATCCACAAGGTTCCTCCGTCTGCCACATAGATTCAGATGACATAAATGGTTGTTGAAATAAAAGTTTAATAATCAATTGGGTCTTTGATTTCTTTCACCTGATCGTTTCTCAGACAGGATTTGGAACGGTCCCATAAAGCTTATTTGTATTGGTTGGCTTAAAAAAAATTCAAATTAAGGGGGAAGGAGGAGGTAATATGTATGCGCACAGTTTGAAACAATCGTCATTAGCGGTTCCAGATTTTATTTGGAACGATGAAATGAAGCGATTCGCAATTGGCTGAAATAAAGTACAACAAATATTCTACCCTCAAGATTCTCAGAAAACGATTGCTATAAATACTCTTTTCTCTGTTTGACATATTTCCATCAATTTTAACTATTCATTGTGAAAGTGCTGATACAACAATGCCGTGTTCCCTTTTCTGTAAAAGAGCAGATGCTGCATCACAAAAATGACTCAGACTGAAGACGTTTTTGCCAGAACGACTGATCCGGCTGACCGGCCATAGAGTGCTATTAGCAACAAATGTATCACATAAATCAACGCATTTCTTCCAAATAAAAGGGATGAGATTTCATGGAGTGGAGAAATGGGATTTTTTTCCTAACTTTTATTTTTCTTGGTCTCACATATTTCCAAAATGTGCATGCAAGAATGCTCTCCTGGACGCTGTACAATCAAGTGTTCGTAGGCTTATGGGGGGTGCAATTTGTTCTTTTATAACGGTCCAACATGCTACATGTGCAAACTAGCTGTGAAATTTTGACAATGTTTGTGCAAAACAGGACTAGAGACTGTAACTAAGACTGTGGTTTTTCTTATAAAGGATCCTTAGCAGTGAAATTACAGAGTATATTGGGAGTACTCCATACTCTTTACACTGATGGATAACTTGAAAAATAGCCTCAATTAATAGTTTTTTTTTTAACTTTTCGTGCTTTTCGTATTTTCATTTGGATTGAAATATTTCAATATATGAAAGAGACGGTCTAAGCACCATGTATAATTTAATCTTAAAGGAGAAGCATCTGTGGAATGGACAACATTGAGTAAAAACATTGAAACATACTCTTGTTAACCTTTTCTTTTTCATGACATGCTTTGTTTTCTTTTAAATTTATATTAAAGATTTAGCAAGTGACATCACCATCCAGTTCAGACAAGGCAAAGCCCGGTCACACATGGCAAATGGGAAGGGGTAAAAGAAACATTCAATTTCAATTTCTCTTCGTCTGTGGTTCCTAAATGCTGACTAGAAGGTGCTGACTAGATGTCAAATGTCAAAAGACAAATGTATCGAACTGAGAACTTTTTGTCTTTTTTCTTAGTAGTTTGGGGTCAAGCCCCTGAAGACCCCTGGAGTCTCCTCTTGGTACTGGGAGAGCTTGTCTCCACTGGAACACCAATCTTGTTGGTTGCTGTACAGTGGAGATTAACTTTCCTCTAATATATATTTTTTTAGAAGAGTTTGTAACAATGATTGCCAGGGAGCTAAGATAGAGTTCCTCGGTTTCAGGCTAAAGATGTGTGAATTTCTACATTTAATCTTGTTTTTTTTCACACCTCTCAAATACCGTTTCCCCCCCCAAAAATAAGACATCTCCCGAAAATAAGCCCTAGGATTTTCCCCGAACATAGATTTGCGGGATTCCATATGCTAGTAAGCTAATCTAAGTTCGGGGAAGTTTCCCTGAACATAAAGATTTGCGAGATTCCATGCCTGGTCTATGTTTGGGGGAATTCCACTAAACGTAGACATGTTTTCAATGCTTGCTATCGTTTTTCTCTGAAAATTAAGGCATCCCCCAAAATAAGCCCTAGTGCATTTTTTGGGGCAAAAATTAATATAAGACACAGTCTTATTTTCGGGGGGTATGCTACATATGTGTTAATTATAAGGACGGGTGAACATAATATTAAATATTCTGGAAAGTGACAGTTCCTTTATAATGGAGTGATTTTGGTGAGCAGATGCTGCCCCTCCAGACTTGCAGACGAAAACAGTGCAGTTGTTGTGAAACAACTCAAAGGGTTAAATGGAAAAACAGTTGGTTGTGCAATGTGCTTTTAGAAATTGGTTATAGATCAGCATAAATATATCTCTTTGACTCCTATTTATACTTTGTTCTAGCTATTGTAGTGGGATTGAAGGTTAATTATTACAGTAGCATGCTTCTGATGAACAGTTTTGATAAACCAATTGCTGATTTGAAAGACATCAATATTCTTCAGATCTCTGGAGTGGAGTATCGTCCGATACAGAATTCCTTTTATTACAGCACTCAGCTCAGTTCCTAAAGAAATACACTCTGTATTGTAGAACAGTTCTGATGCCGTTAATTGTCTATACTTTTTTATATGCTATGAGAGAAGTGGTGAGACAATGGCAGTGCATATATTCCCATGCCGCCCACCCTATATATCACTATAGGATAGGGACTGTGAGAAAGACACACTATCATCTGTCTTCTAATATCTTGTCTTGGCATACTCTACAATTAGAGGGGCTGAAATAAAGGGAAACTTTCATTTCTGATTAATTCTGAAAATACAAGATTATATGTAATAAAGCATGGTGCTATATTATTTTTTTTTGTGCTATATTATTTGTTAATAAATAGTGATGTCGCGAACATAACATTTTCGGTTTGCGAACCGTGAACGCGAATTTCCGCAAATGTTCGCGAACCGGGCGAACTGGGAGAACCGCCATAGACTTCAATAGGCAGGCGAATTTTAAATCCCACAGGGACTCTTTCTGGCCACAATAGTGTCCTCCCCCCCAGGCCCCCACCCCTGTGTGGCGGGTGGGGGCCATAAAGATAATGAGGGGGGGGACCTACTGTCCTCCCCCCCAGGCACCCACCCCTGTGCGGCGGGTGGGGGCCATAATGATAATGAGGGGGGGGACCTACTGTACTGAACACTCTGATTGGCCGGTTTAAGCTCAGAGTGCTCAGAGTGCTCTTTGTCATTTTACACAGCGTGGGAAAATTCCAAAGAACTTTCCCACGCTGTGTAAAATGACACAGAGCACTGTGATTGGATGGATTTCAAGGGGGACCCTAGTCACCCCCTCCTCCCCCCCAAAAAAAATATCCCCCTACCTACCCCCCTAAAAATAATGAGGGGGGGACCTTTAACTAAGAACCTGTCAAATAAATTAGAAAAAAAACAACTTACCATTTGATGTTTTCTTTCTTCTAAAATCTTCTTTTAAATCACAATCGGGGGGACCTACTGTTCTCCCCCCGCCCCAACCCGTGAGCGTTGGGTGGGGGCTATAAAAATAATGAGGGGGGGACCTATTGTATTCCCCCCCGCCCCCAACTCCTGCGTGGTGGGTGGGGGCCATAAAAATAATGAGGGGGAGGGGACCTACTGTCCTCCCCCCCGGCCCTCACCCCTGTGTGGTGGGTGGGGGCCATAAATCACAATGGAGTGGGGGCCCGCTCAGGGGTGGGGGCCGGGGGGGGACAGTAGGTCCCCCCCATTGTGATTTATGGCCCCCACCCACCGTGCAGGGATGGGGGCCGGGGGGGGGACAGTAGGTCCCCCTCATTGTGATTTATGGCCCCCACCCACCGCGCAGGGGTGGGGGGCCGGGGGGGACAGTAGATCCCCCAATTGTGATTTATGGCCCCCACCCACCGCGCAGGGGTGAGGGCCAGGGGGGAGGACAGTAGGTGTCCCCCTCATTATTTTTATGGCCCCCACCCACCGCGCAGGGGTTGGGGGCGGGGGGGGAGGACAGTAGGTCCCCCCACTCATTATTTTTATGACCCCCACCCAACGCTCACGGGTGGGGGCGGGGGGAGGACAGTAGGTCCCCCCCATTGTGATTTATGGCCCCCACCCACCGCGCAGGGGTGGGGGCTGGGGGGGAGGACAGTAGGTCCCCCTCATTATTTTTATGGCCCCCACCCACCGCGCAGTGGTGGGGGCAGGGGGGGAGGACAGTAGGTCCCCCCCCTCATTATTTTTATGGCCCCCACCCAATGCTCACGGGTGGGGGCGGGGGGAGGACAGTAGGTTCCCTCCCCATTGTGATTTATGGCCCCCACCCACCACGCAGGGGTGGGGGCCGGGGGGGAGGACAGTAGGTCCCCGGGGCGGATCGAACATCGCATGTGTTCGCCCGTGGCCGCGAACACGAACATGCTATGTTCGCCGGGAACTATTCGCCAGCGAATAGTTCGGGACATCACTATTAATAAATAAATATGAATTAATAAATTATTTTTAGTGCATCTCCTGACTTAGTCAAAAGCACCACGTATCTACCAAGTCTATGAACAATTTGAAACTGTCCCAGTGTGCAGTTTTGCGAGACCAGCGATTTCACACGATATCAGGATTTACAAATGCATACTAGGTTTTGATGAGTACATGGTGTTTAGTCAGACCATCAATCAAGAGTAAGCCAGGAGGTCCATTAAAAAGGGTATTTATTTATCAGCATTTATTGCAAAAGAATGCTCACAGAGGCTATAATATGTGAAATCTTTTATTTTAAAAAAATGACAGATTTCTTTTAAGGACATCACCTGCAAATTGCAACAGCTGCCAGGGAACGTAACTTTCCCCAATCTCAGGTACAATGCACATCCCAGGGTCAGCCTTCGATTAAAGTAGTTCTAGCTCATACACTTGCTCTAAACTCAGGGTCAGCCTGGAGGGAGCAGTCTCAAGCAGACCACGATAGAGACATTCCTGTATCCTCTCTAGCCGGTCTGACAGGAAGCTGATTACTGAAAGAAAAAAGCTGCTTCCTGTCAGACCAGGTAGATCCCCTATCGTGGTCCACTCAACCATGCTACACAAAGGCACAAAGAGACACACAGAGGGGCTGGGGGAGTCAAGGAGACACACAGAGGGGCTGGGGGAGTCAAGGAGACACACAGAGGGCTGGGGGAGTCAAGGAGACACACAGAAGGGCTGGGGTGGGAACAAAGAGACACAGAAGGGCTGGGGGAATAAAGAGTTACACATAGAGGCTGGGAAAGACAAAGATACTTTGCGTGCGATAAAAAGGGTGTGTCCGCCATCTTGGCTAATTTAACCACACAGCAGCGGTAAGAAGGAGTGATTGACAAAGCAAGGTAGGAGGGTGGCTAAAAAATTAGCTGTGCATTTATATCAGTATGTATGTATGTGTGTGTGTGTGTGTGTGTGTATGTATGTATGTATGTATGTATGTATGAGTATGTATGTCAATATGTATGTATGTATGTATGTATGTATGAGTATGTATGTCAGTATGTATTTATGTATGTGTATGTATGTCAGTATCTATGTATGTATGTATGTATGTATGTATGATTATGTATGTCAGTATGTATATGTGTGTGTGTATGTATGTCAGTATGTATATGTGTGTGTGTATGTATGTCAGTATGTATTTATGTATGTGTATGTATGTCAGTATCTATGTATGTATGTATGTATGTATGTGCATGTATTTCAGTATGTATGCATGTCAGTATGTGTATGTATATGTATGTATGTGTGTGTATGTATTTCAGTATGTATGCATGTCAGAATGTATGTATGTCTCTCTATCTGTGTGTATGTGTATGTATTTCAGTATGTATGTATGTCAGTATGTGTATGTGTATGTATATGTATGTTAGTATGTCAGTATGTATGTCTATTTGTATGTGTGTGCATGTATTTCAGTATGTATGTATGCCAACATGTATGTATGTGTATGTATTTCAGTATGTATGTATGCCAACATGTATGTATGTGTATGTATTTCAGTATGCATGTATGTATGTCAGTATGTATGCATGGCAGTATGTGTATGTATATGTATGCATGTCAGTATGTATGTGTGTATGCATGTCAGTATGTATGTATGTCTCTCTATCTGTGTGTATGTATGTGTGTCAGTATATATGTATCTGTATGCATGTATCTGTATGTATGTGTATGTATTTCAGTATGTATGTATGTCAGTATGTGTATGTGTATGTATATGTATGTTAGTATGTCAGTATGTATGTCTATCTGTATGTATGTGCATGTATTTCAGTATGTATGTATGCCAACATGCATGTATGCGTATGTATTTCAGTATGTATGTATGCCAACATGTATGTATGTGTATGTATTTCAGTATGCATGTATGTATGTTTGGGGCCGCAAAATGTGGCAGCTGGTACCCGGTCGCAGGGGACCGCAGGGCGGCCGGGCCCCCTGGAGTGACGGGCCCGGTCGCAGCTGCGACCACGGTATGTACGCCGCTGTCAGTATGTATGTATCTGTATGTGTGTGTATGTATTTCAGTATATATGTATGTATGTATGTCAGTATGTGTATGTATATGTATGTTAGTATGTCAGTATGTATGCCTATCTGTATGTGTGTATGTGTGTATGTCCATCTGTGTGTATGTATGTATGAATGTCAGTATGTATGTATGTATGTATATGTATGTATGTATGTCCGTATGTATGTATCTGTATGTATGTGTATGTATTTCAGTATGTATGTATGTATGTCAGTATGTATGTCAACATGTATGTCTATCTGTATGTGTGTATGTTTGTCTGTGTGTATGCATGTATGTATGAATGTCAGTATGTATCTATCTGTGTGTGTATGTATTTATGTGTATATATTTCAGTATGTATGTATGTAGGTATGTGTGTCCGTATGTATGTGTGTCAGTATGTATGTCAGTATGTATGTATGTATGTGTATGTATGTGAGTATGTATGTATGTATGTATGTGTATGTATGCCAGTATGTATGTCAGTATGTATGTATGTCAGTATGTATGTATGTTAGTATGTGTCTGTGTATCTTTGTGTGTGTGTATCTGTGTCCTTTTAGTATCAGTGTGTGTGTTTGTGTCTGTGTGTGTGTGTATTTAGGTGGGCCCTGGGGTGGGATTTGGGGGAGGGCCCCAAGTGCCCAGACCTTGAGCTGTGTTAGGGGCCCCAAAATATCTGATGGTTGCCCTGCCTCGATGACCTCCACTAACCCAAAGGGGGGGGGGGGGGGACATAGCAGCAAGAGGACTTAGCACCGAAGCTGTGCTGCAGCGTACAGGAGTGTGGCTGCCTCTTCCACCCGACGATGTCACTAGGCCTCTCCTGCTGCTACTGGCAGCTGGCACTTTGTGGACTTGACCCTAGGCACATCGCTTGGGGCAGGAGGTGGGTAAGTCCCAGAAGGTGCTGTTTGAGAGTGCCTAAAGATTATATTTTTGCAGAATACAATGAATTGCGGAGGAGGACTCAACAGATGCGTCCAACCGCCATCATGGTCAGGCCCTGACCCTCTATTTTAAATGTTTTTATCTCCTGCGCTGTAAATTGAACTTTAAACACACACAGTAGGCTCCTGCAGGGTTTAGGCTACTAACAGAGCAGAAGATAAGGCACTCTAAATTAGACAGACTGTGCAATAAAATAAGTTTAAACATTAGATCTCTCTTTACAGGAAATGTTTAGCAAGGCTGTGCAAGTCAAATGCAGGGAGGTGTGACAAGGGCTGCATAAGCAAAGTTATTTAACTCCCAAATGGCAGAGAATTGAGCAGCGAGACTGCAGCGGCATGCTTTATACCCCCAAAACTACATCATTCATTATTTTGTTACTATAGGGTCTCTTTAAGAATGTATTATGGGAACATGCTTGGATTTATTATGACTCCAAAATAATATTAATAATAAAATATATTCTTCATTGTTATTCTACATCCGAGGGCTGTCCTTTTATTAAAGGAGCCTTAGCCCTAGCCATAACTATAACCTTAAACCCAACCATAGACCTAACCATAAAGGTAAACCTATGCCTATTTTAAAATATATATTAAACACAAATGATACATTAAGTTGAAGCATGCACTAAGGGTTATTATTGTTATTTATATAGCGCCGACATACTTTGCAGCACTTCATAATTATAGAATGAGGATAATTGAAAATAAGCAATTGACATACACAACATTAACAGAGACAAGAGCTGAAGAAGCCCTGCTCAAGTGAACTTACACTCTATGAGAAAGGAGAACAGACACACGAGATATAACAGCATGCTGTGTGGATAGGGGTTGATGGATGTGATGATTTTGACAAAGTAAGGCAGTAAAAATGTATTTGTGGAAGAACCCAACAGTTGACGGAGTGAGCTGGTCTATGGAGGTGAAGAAGGGTAATTGTAATGAGAGAGGAGTCACCCTGGAAGATGGTAGGCTCTCCTAAAGAGTCTTAAAGTGACTATTTAATTTAATATATCACTAATCCCCCCAAAACTGAGCAAATTGTGCATGAACGGGCACACTTTAAAAAGAAAATATTGTGGTACAGGTTTATTTTCTAACACTTTTAACTTGCAGCTCACCTCACGCTCTACTGCATAAAAGGCAGCGAGCATTAAAATCAATGGATTCTTGAAAAACATCGTTCGTTGAGAGAGTAGAAAAGCTATGAGATGACAGGTAAAACACCACGCACACAATTCACATGAATTTATTTTCAACTTTACGTGAGACTAAATTCTGGTTTTATTTACTTATTATACATATAAAAATGCGATTGTGAAATAGACTCTTACCATGCCATTGCCATGCAATATTTTAAAAATCTTCAATATTTGCGGCTGATATCTCTTACATTCCGCTAAGGAAAAACGTAGAAATGTAGGAAATCTGTGGATATTTACTAACTTGACATTCTGTGAGTATGGTAAACTCTTTGGATTGATGTTATAAAATGGTTTATTGTTTTGGTGCTATATACTTGAACATTTAAAAGAATACTCCAAACACAATAGCCATTATAGGTTGCTGTAGTGGTTATTGGACCACCATTGCTCTGGCACCGCACCACATTAAGTAGACAATCCATTACAGTAAGTACTATCTTTTCCTGCAACCTGACGTCTCTATAAAATAAAGCCTGGATTTGGTCCTGACTGGCCTTGCTTTGTTCCATAGAGCCAACTGTATTGTCCTGGAGGAGAAGAGTGGCCGAAGGGGTATGTAGCTGATGGTGATGGTGGGATGCAGGTAAGTTGTCAAACTGTGCTAAAACGGTTATTGTCTTCCTGTCATGATGCCAGGGCATTTTCAACATCGCAACCGCAAGATAAAGTTTTTATGGTGCATGGATTGTTCCTTTAAAACTTTAGTTTGTACATCTGTCACAAACCGAACCTGGAACTGATATGTGGCAGAGAAAAGCCAATGATTTTTAGATCAATGTAATAAATATGAATAGATTAGAGAAAAAAAAATAAAGGACACTTTTCAGAACATTATTATAAATTTACTCCAACATTTCTGTGACTGCTCCTCCCTCTACGCTTACTGGTAGGTGCAAAAGGAGAAAATTTCTTTGTAGTTAATAAGATCGGTTCATAGGACTGTTGATTACATTGTGACATCACATGCTTCTTGGGTGAATCAAAAGAGAACATGTATGTAAAGGGTTACTTCAAAAATCAAAACCACTACAGCCTGCTGAATGGCTTTTATGGTAGGGGTACCTTGGCGTTGCTCCCTGGTTATGGGGCAAAACATTTTAATACTGAAGAAATCGGATGTCGATCCTGCAGATCATTCATTGCCTGAGAATGCCAGCTGATCACTCTCAGCCAATGGACGAGTGTCTGTACATCAATATATGCACACAACTGACATTAGCCATCGACTCTTGTTTCAGGCAGGCTGATGACGCTCAATGATGCTGCCGGAGGTGGAGTTAAACCCCTGTTAGAAAATTATCTAAACTTAGCATGTTCAACGTTTCACAACAAAACACTGGAAAGTCTGCAGTCACCATAACCACTTCAAAACACTGGGAAAAAAATCACAGCAAAAGGACTTCCAAAATATTCTTTTTTTTTTTTTAGATGCACAATGAAAGCTGTATGTGCTCTTTTCTGCGTTACTAATGTACATATTCAAAAAGGTGTAGATGGCAAAACTACATGATATTCATTAAATGAGTAAAAGTCTATACATAAAACATAAAAAAGAAGGTACTAAGGTGTCATGCAGGTCCTTAAAGAGTTATTACTGTTGGGTGAGTTGTAACTGAAGTTTATACTTTACCTAATCTGAGTGGGTGTATTAAGTAAAATAAAATCACACTCTGGGACATGTCTTAGGGTGTTGCTGAACCTACTAAAATTTATAAATAAACCATAAGGGATCACTCCATATAAAACAAGTTATGGCTCTATCAAGGCCAGATAGAATATGTACAGTACGTCAACAAAAAACGGGGATTTAGGTAAGTATTATGGCCTTAAAATGCTGAGCCACGAATTCTGGATGAGTGGCTCCTAAGTGTTGCTCAATTGATGAAACTTGTCTCAGAAGCTAACCATTGTGAATGTACATTTACTGACCATTCGAATGGCCCAGTTTGTGGCATAGAAGCAGTATAGGCCCTTGAGTTGGATCTATCTGCCTGTCTGTCTATCAAATCTATCACTGATCAATAAGAGGTACCATATGCTTGAGCAACTCAGATACTAGTATACAAATTATCATGTTAGCTATAGCACATTAAAATGATAGTGGAAACTGTGTAAGGTTAATTATTTACATGTAATTACAGTCCGGTGGGGTTCCCCCAATGATTAAGCAATTTAAGTAGGTGTACGAGCGTTCTATGATTTTACATATTAGATGTGTCTTTCAGTTTTATTGTTCTTTGAGAGTTACCAGGGAAAACCCCTTTCATGTAGGTTTCCAACTGAATCAAAACGGAACTGAGTTTGCTTTCCTAAGGTTTGCATGTCATGTTTTTACAGGTTCCATGTGTGGGCCTAAACAAACCAACAAGTCATTCGATCCACATTGCAGAGTCGACTGCAGAGGATGCTCTCATTAGCTCTGTAGATAACTTTGTGTCTGGCTTGTGGAATATATTTACCGCATGTGTGGGATCCGAACTGCTGGTGCACTTACTATTTAAATAAGACACCTTTTTTCGGAATTTAACAGTAAAGTGGCTTGCAGGTGTATGCGCAAATCAGAAAAAAAACACCTAAGATTTTCCAAAAAACACATGTCCGGAATATTTTTCTTTTTCCAAAAGTTAGTTAAAAAGAGCCAGAAAGAGAACGATCTATGTATACATATACATATATATGTTTAGAAACAGATATCATGCCTGTGGATATATTAATCAATTTGTATAACCCATCTAACCATATTTCTAGTTATTATTAACTTCATGATAGGTCAAGTAAAACATTCTTAAACTGCTTAAAAAAACATTGTAAGCACCCAGACCACTTCATTTTAATTATGTGGTCTGGGTGCAGTGGACTTGCCATTTTGCTGCCACAATATAAATCACTGCAGTTTTGCATCGCAATTGTTGCGCATATGCGTTTTGTCTGCAATGCACATTTTAATGGACAAAAGGTCATCAAGGTTGATGACATCGGAGAAGTGGATTGGTCTGCTTAGAAGAGAATGTTCAGTACTGTATTATAAGTGAGCAAAGTGTTATTTTAACGTCTTTAAAAAAAATAATAATATTTATAAAAGGGGGCCCTTCAATCATGAACTCTCTGCCCTGCTATTTGAGTGATAACATTCTATTTTTAGTGAGAGAACCACAGTGTTCCTCTGATACATGCTTCTTAGGGCTAAAGCAGAAGAACACTCACTGTCTAGTGTTCATATACACATATGTAAAGCAGTGTGCTCACAGTGGCGGTCAAAAACACTGAACATTTTAGTTTTTTTTTACTTTTATTGTACTAGGAAGAAGTATGCACCTTACAACAAACAGGAGGCTGTCATTAGTTCATCATACAAGGTCCGCTCCCTATTGCCAGGTGTACATATAAGCTTTGCGGAGTATTGCACTGGTTCTCCCATGGCAGCCGGTTAATATAATATAAAAAAAAGACATGTTGAAAAATTTAGTAATAGAAAATGTATTTTCAACAGTTGTATGATGTTTGACGATGTCTGAGGATAAGACTAAGCCCTAGATCAGGGGTCCTCAAACTCTGGCCCCCCAGATGTTGCTGAACTACAACTCCCATGATTCTCTGGCTATCTATGTAATTCAAATAATCATGGGAGTTGTAGTTCAGCAACATCTGGGGGGCCGGAGTTTGAGGACCCCTGCCTTAGATCAACTACAGAAAAAAGTAAATTGTTATTTAACCCTCATTCACATAAATGGTTAATATGATCGCATGTGCTAGCTGAATTTTGCACCCTTCCAGAGATGAACACCTCACATCAGCTTCACAACTCATGTAAGGTCAGACGTGTAGTCTAATGTCTCACAGCAGATAAGCATTAAACGCTGAAGCCTCTTCTCACCTCTAGTTTAGCCTGAAATACCCGTGACATGTTTTCATGGCTCTGAAAGCACTTCAAGTAGAAGCAGCTGACACAGGTGATAATAATGATAAGCGACACACGGTTGGCTAATGCTAAAAGCTTAACTGAGACAGTATCATTCACTGCTAGGTATGGATCGTGCACAATAACTTTGGTTTTTTGCAAGTATGTGTTTTGTCACTTGACATAATTGACAGTGTACACCTTAATCTATAAATAGACAAAACAGCAAATGCTTGTCACCTAAATACACATACTTTACTTTGTTCTTTAACCTTCCATTCAAGAGACTGATACATTTATTTCATGTTACTAAGTTTAAATAAAAAATATTTTCAGCTGTCCATGTTTATTTCTGACTTTAGATAATCGTTGAATAATTTTTTTTCAAAAAGTTTAAAATTCCCCCTTAAAGGGACACTATAGGCACACAGACCACTCCAGCAGGGATGTATTTACCACAAGGCAAACAAGGCATTTGCCTAGGGTGGCACTTCCGGTGCCACCCAAGCTCCCAGACAAATGCCTTGCTTGCCTTGTGTTCTGGGGCTGTCCACCTTACTGTGAGTGAGTGAGTGTAGCTGTCAGTGTGTGTCTGTGAGTGAGTGAAAGTGTGTGGGTCTTTCAGTGAGAATGGGTGTGCCTGTGAGTGTGTCAGTGTGTGTATGTAATTTTATGTGTATCTGAGAGTGTGGGTGTGTCAGTGTGTGTCTGTCAGTGAAAGTGTGTGTTGGTTAAACAGTGTGTGCTTATGACTGTGCGTGCCAATGACTGTGTATCTGTATGAGTGTATATCAGTGCATGTATCAATGAGGGCATGTGTCTGTCAGTCAAAAAAGTGGCCTTGACACGAATTGGGGGGCACATTTAGATTTTGGGGGTGCCCGAATTTAGTCGTGCCTAGGGCAGCGCAAATCCAAAATACACCACTGCACTCCAGCTCATTGAAGTGGTCTAGGTGCTGTGTCCCTATTGCACTGTTTACATGGCAGCACTGTCTGCCTCCAGTGGCTGTCTCCCAGACAGCCACTGGAGGCGCTTCCTGGAACCTAACGGACCTATGGTCCGGGTACTGATGCTGGACGTTCTTGCGCTCTACATAAGGACATCCAGCGTCAGATTTTTCACCATAGGAAAGCATTGATTCAATGCTTTTCTATGGAGAGGTCTTATGCGCACTCGGCATTTGTCACGCATTAACATCCGCTCATCGCGGGACATTGGAAGAGGCGGATAAAGTAAGTAAATAAAGGGTTTTTAACCCTTTATTCACGTCGGTGGATGGGCGCACAGAAGGGGGAGGCAGAGGTAGCTATAGTACCAGGAATACTTACAGTATCCCTTTAAACTTACCTATATTCCAGCAGAATGATGGGTTTTGTCCAGTCAAATGCTTCTCATAGAGAAATGATTGTGACATTCATCGCATGTACAGCAATCACTACGATCTGTCACTCTAATCATTGGACACACAGCCAGCTTCCAGCATTAGCATTCGCTGCATAATATTCAAAGACAGCTATTGGCTATTTTGTCCTAAAAATTACATTGACTTACTTTTGAATTCTCAACAATTTTCACTTTAGTATATAACCACGTGTAAAGAGTGCCATTTCTCATGTGCAAGGCTTCAGAGGCAGCATCTGTATTCCCAAATTGCACCAATATGTTGTATGGCAACTTCTCTGAAATACATTCTTACAGCAAGAATTAGTGATCATAAGAAAATAAAAAACTCCCAGCAAACACTCAACTGATAGATATACATACACTATATATATATATATATATATATATATATATATATATATATATATATATATATACTATTATATATACATATACCAATGAATTATCTATCAAGCCACAACAAAGATATCCAACTTAATTGTCATTGGTTTTATTGGAATGGGATGCCTAACAAGCCCATTGGCATTAATATGGAGTTGCCAACCCTCACCCCTTGCTGCAATAACAGCCTCCACTCTTCTGTGAAGAGTTTCCACAAGAGTTGTATCCCTGGGGATTGTTCCCATTTAGCCAAAACAGCATCTGTGAGGTCAGAAACTGATGTTGGATGAAATGGTCTGATTCGCAATTGGCATTCAAATTCATCCCAAATGTGTTCAAATGTGATGAGGTCAAGCGACTGTGCAGGCCACTCACGTTCCTACTAGACATGTGCAATTTCGGGCTATTCGGACATTTGACTTCCGAATGTCCGAATAGATGAATTGTCGAAGTGCCGAAGCACAGTATTGCCTAAGTTCTAATATACTTACCCAGTGAAAGAAGAAGAATGTTACACTGTATACAATTTTAAATAAAAAGTATACAACCATAGCCAGGATTCAGCTGTAAGCATTTGCAACACTTACAACAATCAAGTAACATACATTCATATAAAATGTAAGTTACTTGGTCAGTCAATGTAATGACAGGAATGAATAAGTAGATAACTCCCTAATTAGGGAGCTATCTACTAAAAGGCTGAAATACCTAAATTGGTCTTTCAGCCAAATTTACTAATACTAAGGAAAGATTACTTAGTATTAGTAGATTATGCCCCTACTCGCTATACCGCGAGTAGGGGCATGTCTATTAAACAGTGAGCAGTCTGTGGCTGCTCACTGTAAAAAAAAAAAAAAAAAGTTCCCCCCTCCCTAAATCAGAATAAGGGGGGGGGGGGACCTAATGTCCTCCCCCCTGGCCCCCACCCCTGAGTGGGGGCCCTAATGTCCTCCCCCTGCAAGTTAGGCAACTATTCACACTACTCTACACAATATGGGCTGTGCACTGAAAATAACCTAATAATACTTGTCATTTATATAAATATAAAAAATGTGCTTTACAAGGTTGATTATTGACGCCACAAATGCATTGCCACTTTCTCAGGTGTTAGGAGCCGTATTGATTGCTAAAAGCTTGTTCTCTTGTATTTTGATTTTATTTATTTATTTCTTCTTTCTTTGGGAAACAAATAAAGCCATTGAATTTACTGTTGATATTAAGTCACATTATTCGTGATAACCAGCCATCCACTATATAGATGTGTGATTTATTAAACAGTGAGCTGTTTTACATTTTCTAAATACTTTAAAACACACACACAAGTTTAGGAAAATAATATTAAAAGAACAGCTCTAGCAGACTGAGGATCATTTGGTTACTTAAGGCTACATTTTTCAAGTCATTTGCAAAATTCATCACAACTAAAGTTACATTTCAGACAGTTCTGGTTCTGCGAATGTAAAGGTGCAGTTTAGACACTATAACCACTATATGACGTGTGTATGATGCAATAAAGCAGTGAGCATTTTCACACAGGTCATAGAGAGGCAGTTTAAGCAGGTATATTACTAGCTATTATCAGCCTGCACAGACCCCATGCCAACCCCTGGCAGTGTCACCCATTAACCCCATGCAATCCCCTAGCAGTGTCCCCCATTAACCCAAAGCCACCCCCTAGCATTTTACCCCCCCTCATTAACCTCATACCAACTACTGGCTGTGTACCCATTAACCCCATGCCATCCCCTAGCAGTGTCCCCCATTAACCCAAAGCCACCCCCTAGCAGTGTACCCCCCTCATTAACCTCATACCACCTACTGGCTGTGTCCCCCATTAACCCCATGCCATCCCCTGAAAGTGTCCCCCATTAACCCCATGCCATCCCCTGGCAGTGTCCCCCATTAACCCCATGCCATCCCATGATAGTATCCCCCATTAACCCCATGCCATCTCCTGACAGTGTCCCCCATGCCATCTCCTGACAGTGTCCCCCATTAACCCCATGCCATCCCCTGAAAGTGTCCCCCATTAACCCCATGCCATCCCCTGGCAGTGTCCCCCATTAACCCCATGCCATCCCCTGGCAGTGTCCCCCATTAACCCCATGTTATCCCCTGGCAGTGCCCCCCCATGTTATCCCCTGGCAGTGCCCCCCATGTTATTCCCTGGCAGTGCCCCCCCATGCCATGCTCTGGCAGTGCCCCCCATGTTATCCCCTGGCAGTGCCCCCATGCCATGCTCTGGCAGTGCCCCCTATGTTATCCCCTGGCAGTGCCCCCCATGTTATCCCCTGGCAGTGCCCCCCATGTTATTCCCTGGCAGTGCCCCCATGCCATGCTCTGGCAGTGCCCCCTATGTTATACCCTGGCAGTGCCCCCATGCCATGCTCTGGCAGTGCCCCCCCATGTTATCCCCTGGCAGTGCCCCCATGCCATGCTCTGGCAGTGCCCCCCATGTTATCCCCTGGCAGTGCCCCCATGCCATGCTCTGGCAGTGCCCCCATGTTATCCCCTGGCAGTGCCCCCCCATGTTATCCCCTGGCAGTGCCCCCATGCCATGCTCTGGCAGTGCCCCCTATGTTATCCCCTGGCAGTGCCCCATGCCATGCTCTGGCAGTGCCCCCTGTTATACCCTGGCAGTGCCCCCATGTTATCCCCTGGCAGTGTCCCCCCCATTAGCCAGAGTGAAGCCATGTTGTGTTACTCTCCTGCTGCAAGCACCAGCCTCTCTGACGTCATGACCTCGCTGTCCCGAGATAACCCCGCCCCTTGCTGGGACGGCTATGGCAGCGGTGACGTGTGAGTGAGGGGACGTGTGACGCAATACGCATGCGCCGGATGTCTCCCGGAGTGCACGCCGCCAGTGTGGAGATAGTCCCGCCCCCCGCTCCAGCCAGCATGTCCTGCTCCATGTCCTTCACCCAGTGACAGCACAGCCTGCCCTGCCGTGACAGCTCAATGTAATAACACGTTATCCACAGCGGCCGGGGGGAGGGGCCCGCATAGCCGGACTGACAGCCCTGCCAGCCACTCTCAATAAACACCTGGCCGGGGATGGAGCTGGAGGTTAGAACCAACTCCACAACACTCACACACCAGAAATCCACAGCCACTATTATAGACTGCATGGCCCATGATGCTCAGGCAGCCAGCTGCAGGAAGCTATCATCCCTACCCCCACTAATCAGCCCCTGTGAACTACCCTTCTCAATCTCTCAGGCAGCCAACCATAGCAACACCAGTATCCTGGTTTCATATGATTCTCAGGCAGGCAAAAGCCACCTCCTGCCATGCTCTATCATGACAGCTATGGCAAAAGCCACCTCCTGCCATGCTCTATCATGACAGCTATGGCAAAAGCCACCTCCTGCCATGCTCTATCTCATGACAGCTATGGTACAAGCCACCTCCTGCCATGCTCTATCTCATGACAGCTATGGCAAAAGCCACCTCCTGCCATGCTCTATCTCATGACAGC
This sequence comes from Pelobates fuscus, assembly GCF_036172605.1. Taxonomy (NCBI): domain Eukaryota; kingdom Metazoa; phylum Chordata; class Amphibia; order Anura; family Pelobatidae; genus Pelobates; species Pelobates fuscus. The sequence continues at coordinate 24,381,519 of NC_086324.1, read as the reverse complement.
TATGGCAAAAGCCACCTCCTGCCATGCCCTATTATGACAGCTATGGCAAAAGCCACCTCCTGCCATGCTCTATCATGACAGCTATAGCAAAAGCCACCTCCTGCCATGCTCTATCATGACAGCTATGGCAAAAGCCACCTCCTGCCATGCTCTATCATGACAGCTATGGCAAAAGCCACCTCCTGCCATGCTCTATCATGACAGCTATGGCAAAAGCCACCTCCTGCCATGCTCTATCATGACAGCTATGGCAAAAGCCACCTCCTGCCATGCTCTATCATGACAGCTATTGCAAAAGCCACCTCCTGCCATGCTCTATCTCATGACAGCTATGGTACAAGCCACCTCCTGCCATGCTCTATCTCATGACAGCTATGGCAAAAGCCACCTCCTGCCATGCTCTATCTCATGACAGCTATGGCAAAAGCCACCTCCTGCCATGCTCTATCATGACAGCTATAGCAAAAGCCACCTCCTGCCATGCTCTATCATGACAGCTATGGCAAAAGCCACCTCCTGCCATGCTCTATCATGACAGCTATGGCAAAAGCCACCTCCTGCCATGCTCTATCATGACAGCTATGGCAAAAGCCACCTCCTGCCATGCTCTATCATGACAGCTATTGCAAAAGCCACCTCCTGCCATGCTCTATCTCATGACAGCCGTTTGTTTGTTTTTCTTAAACAGAATTTTGTAGTAACACTTAGATGAGGGTAATGGGCCATATAGTCCTCAATGGATTGAGTATCAAAAGTCTGACAAGCATCTATAGTCCTAAATAGTGAAAGAGGTTAGCCAACACTTCACTGGAAACCTGTGATTATGTATTCTACTAATTATCCATTCTGTTACCTTTACTACTTCAAAAAATGTCAAGTTATACAATAAATGCTGAGAATGGAGCTGCTAATGCCATTTCTAAAGTTATTGTAATATATTGGTTTTTTTTGTTTTTTACTTTGTGTACAAAACATTTATAGGGTTGTATGGGTCTATGATATGTCCAACCTTTTTACACAATTGTTCTCTAAACTTTTTTTTTTTTTTTTTTTTAAGGAAAACAAGTAGAAAACCAAACGTCAACCAAAATGTCAATTCTTTTGATTGAAGCATTTTATGGCGGCTCCCACAAGCAGCTGATGGATCTTCTAAACCAAGAAATAGAAGGCTGCATTTTATACAGCCTTCCAGCCAAGAAATGGCACTGGAAAGCTCGGACATCTGCACTGTCCTTTATGCAAACTATTCCATCCAGTGACAGTTACAGGTAAGTTATTGATTTGCTGTCCCTTTAAACACGTTTTTTTTAAATATATATTTATGTGATATCATATAACAAAGAATGGCAGATATTTGCTACTCCTACAATCTTACTCTTGGAGCAACTGCCAATCACAATATAGCTACATGCTAGCTGTTGCTGATATGGGGGAGTAGAAGAAGAATACATTGTCAGTGTTCTCTAATGACTGGTGCATTTGTGTTCATATTTGCATAAGTTTTTGGCACATGAACCTTTTTCATATGCATAAAAGTTTTACTATATCCTTTATACATTGGTGACTTTTTGTTTTCCAGTTTCCATGTAATGCTCCAAAATAAACTGTCTTATAAGAATTTATATTCCTCTTGTGGATGTTGTGCTTCTTTTTAATTGATGATTTTATCCCTGCTTGCATTCTGAAAATAAGTGAATGATTAATATTACAAGGGAAAAAAATGCATTAGCAATCTAAAGGATTTTTATATCTTAAGCAAATAGGAAGCCTTTGAAAGCAGCTTACCTGTTTCAGATAATCCACCACCCTTAACTGTAGTGGACACATTTGTCAGAAAAAAAGATGCACTCTTGCATATGAAACAACAACAAAAAGAAACACAGGACACAAGTGTCAGCAGGGGTACAAACAAAACAAAAAATGGGATGCAGATGAAGGAAAATATTGGCGCATACAGAAAAAGCAACAAGTCTTTAGCCATATACCACCATTGACACCAAGTTTACATTTACATCCGTTAGAGTTGTGCTGCACAACCTCACGGGAACTTCTCACAATACAAGTACCAGCTATACCAGCTATGCCTCACTGACATGAAACGATCGTCTGGGGTTGCTGTATCTCTCGTGCAGAGGGAACTTGCTGGCATTTCGGATCTGGACTGCCCGTTTGGGTGGGACCTGTCTGATATGTTTCAGAGATGTTCTCTCTGTAATCGCACAAGATGAGCAAAAACCAGCTTGAGAACTGAGCGGGGACCCACCGAAGGGAAGGCTATTTCAGCTGCTGCCCGTTCTCAGTATTCTCTTGCGACCCATTTTTTTTGCTTCTCACAAATCTCTGACTGCTCTGTTATTTGGTAACCATCAATATGGATAGTAAGTAAATTGGAGCAGACTGAAAGGAGAATATGTTCAACTAAATAGTAAACCTTTAGTCCACACCGGACTTAAAAGGATACTCCGTGTTATGTAGCTCAGGTGACAGCTGTTTATATCTTTCAACCTAAAGCCTTTCAATTATTGCTATAATAATACATTTGTGTATCATGCCATCACATAATGCTGCATTTTTATGTGAAACTGTACTGCACAAGTTTACACAATGAAGTACTGTCTTAAAGTTTTTGCCTGTTCTAGGCCTAGCCACTTCCTCCTCCCCACTTACACCACACACACACACACACACACACACCGTTACATACATACATACATGCAAAGGCACACAATCACACATAGACAGACATTCGATTGTCTCTTACATGCTAATGTTGGACTGCTTTATATGGAAAATTTAATTTGGAACTACAGTTCTTGTTAACTCTTGTAGCTAGTAGTCCACAATATTACCAGCACTCTGGGTCTTTAGAAAAATCTAAAATCTTTATTGTAGCATAAATCCAGATAAAATAGTTAAAGGAACACTATAGGTTCAGGACCACAGACATGTATTCCTGACCCTATAGTGTTAATAAAACCATCTAGGTCCCAGGCTCCCCCATGCCCTCCCTAAATATAGTAAAATCGTACTTTTATTGATCTGCCTGCTTGGCTGACATCATCAGAAGTGATTCTCTGAACCAATCTCAATACTTTATATAGAGACAGAAAGAAAGAAAAGAAAGAGCCTTAACTAACTAGTACCTCCATGTGGGGGATAACCCCTATTTTGAGTTGAATAAAGAGAAGAAGAATTGGAGGTAGCAGTTAAACGTTTATTACAAAACCAGGCTATACCAACTCTGCTATACCATTAATGTGGAGGGTGGTTTTCTCTGTTTTATACAAGTCAGGGAAAGCGTTTTTATAAGGGGTGCCCTCGAAGGCACAGTAGGGAGAGTTTAATTATATCTAAGATACACTATCTCTCTTTTTCGCCCTATCTCTACACTCTGTTATTTCAGCCTGTAAAGACTTATTAGGCTTCTAAAACTTTTATCACCAGCATTAATATCTGGCAATAATGATCTATTTAGAGCACTTTGTGGGTCTACAGGAATACACTGCATCCTGAAATAGGCTGATCGACATGGGGGTAAAATAATTATACATCTGTACCGACTTTAACTTATCTTTATATGTACACTTACCCTCTGCTGACTCTATCTCTTCCCTTTGCCATATTACAAGGGGAGGAGGGGGTTCTGTAGATTATCTATCAGGTAGGGAAAGTGTTTTCGCAAGGGGTGCCCTCAAAGGCACAGTAGGGAGATTTATATCAACTGCATCGATTTATTTTTTATCGGCTTAAAATTACGCTTTTTGGGTATACTCATGAGTGATTCATACATGGCAAGCACTGTGTGATTAAACACCAAATATTGCATACAGCGTTTAAAATATTCATTTTATTTTCATCTTTCCTTTATAGTCTGATAGCCCTACAGTCTGTCACCATTAATACTTCAAACCGAGGCGGTACATTTCTACATTGATACGTACACATGTTTTACAGCTAGCTACTTTACTTTTCAAAGTGGCATTTTGTTCATACGGATACTTTTACTTATAATTTCATCGGGTGTACTTGCTACAAAGACATCTTAAGTGACGTAAGCGGCAGACTGTTCTTAGGAAAACACCGGTAAGCCGGTGCCTAGATGCCATGACTGTGAATGTCATTAATTAATCCGGTAGCCATGGGGACATCAAAGTGTCAGCGATTTAGGCTATTTTGCCGTAACTGTATTCCGCTGTAACGGTAGTAGTTTGCTGACAGAACTAGGAATTGTGAAACACGGTTCCTCACTAACAGTATTTCTTGATTATCAATAATGTATAGTTAACACATAATATTTAGATAGCGCGGTCAATTAGTCTACTATTATAATATAGCCCTGCTCTCAGTGGTTTATTTTCCACTTAGAATTGTACTCCAGAATTGTACTCCAGCTATACCTGTCAGCATTAAACTGCAGTTGATATTGACAAATCTTCATACAAGTCGATTTCTGGAGATTACAATCTATATAATGTTGATTTTATGCTATTCACTTCTTCTTCTCTTCTTTACTTAGTGTCTGTGTGTCTGTGTGTATTTTTTGATTGCCCCTGAATAAAATTTTTTTTTTTAGCTATTTGATTAAAAGTGACGTTTTATTTTACTTTTGATTCAGCAAACCATCAAAGTAATTCCCTGGTTTTGTAATAAACGTTTAACTGCTACCTCCAATTCTTCTTCTCTTTATTCAATCTCAATACTTCTCCATAGGATTGGCTGTCAACGAGGCAGATCAGGGCAGAGCCATCACACGCCAAACAAGGCCTGGCCAATCAGCATCTCCTCACAGAATCAATGCATCACTATGAGGAAAGCTCAGTGTCTCCATGCACAGGGTGGAGACACTGAACAGCAGTGCTGCACAGTGGGCAGCACTGCCCCAGGAAGCACCTTTAGCAGCAATCTGAGGAGTGGCCAGTGGAGTTATCACTAGGCTGTTATGTAAACACCAAGCACATGTTGCCCACAATGAATATATTTGCGGCCCGGTGAGCCGCGAGTTTGCCATGATTACTAAAGCAGAGTAGGCACCTGCATCCTTGCACACACGAACATCATTTGATTTATTGCTCCCTACCTTTGGGAACTGGTGTGGGGCTTCTTCTCTTGGGAGCTCAGTCTTCTTGCTCCTCACTGCTCCCTCACGTGCGCAGTTTAGTGATGCCAGAAAATGACATCATATTCAGGCACCCGGCATCACTACAGAGGGCGTGCGCCATGGAGCAGTGAGGAGCAGGAAGACTGAGCTCCCTCGCTGCCCCCAGGGACTTCTTCTCCGGCCGTTACTGGGTAAATTTGAGCAGAGTAGGCACTGCCAATGTATGAAGAGCAGGTGCCTACTCTGCTTTAGTAATCATGGCAAACTCGCGGCTCGCCTGGCCGCAAATATATTCATTGTGGGCCGCATGTGGCCCGCGAGTTTGACATACTTGCTGTACACAGTGTCTTATAACTGTAGCAGTTTGCAGACATCTCTGCTGCTAGCGTTCTAGGATGAAGCTTCTACAACTTTTCCTTTATCCATGTGCACACTGGGTTGGCACATATACTTGTCCATACATCATATGTCACAAGCTATGGCCACACACATTCTTGAATGGTGCTAATATTTAGTTGATAGCATCCACAATGTAGTCCTCATCATTTTTTCAAAGCACAAGGAGTTAGTGATGATGTCAGCGGGAGGATTAGGGAAGTTGTATAGTTAAGACAACACACTAACAAAAATTCATTTTAATAAAAATAATTTTAAATATCTGCGTTAAATAATACTGCTTTGTTAGAGTAAATCGGAATATATTTACAGACTTGTTTTGTTGGTCTAGTAGTTTTTTCCAGAAAAAAGGAATAAAGATTATCCCTATGTTTGATATTGCCAATACAATATTGACCTGGCTTCATCAAACTAAATAGGTATAAATGTGTATTTGGTTGTAACTGTGAAGTCTGATATTTTTGTTTAAAGTCTTAAAAATCCTTTGACATGCACTTTAATTGCTATCATAGCCATGTCCTCCAGCCTATCACAAGGTTATCTGAATGTTCAAGGTCGGTATCACAAGACATCCTGCACTAACTGCAATAAACTAATCAGACATTACTCACAGACACACACCACATTAGTTAAACTTAAATTGCATTGCCCTAACATAATTTAATTGTAACTCATCTGATTACCTACATATTACTGAGAGGAGAGATCTTGTGAACTGCAAATCATCCCACATAAAAGTGAGGATATAGTATTAGGAAAATGTAATTACAAAATATTTGACTTTTTGTTTTCATATGTGATTGCGTGTGCATACATATATGTCACACAAATATGAACTACAAAGAATACAGTATCTGTGCTAAAAAGTTACCGATCTGATAATTGTTTAAGTGGTAGACTGGGTTTAAATGTCTGAAACTGTTTTTGTTTTGTTTTTGGTAACCTTTCATTGTAACGACTTATGCAAGACTCTTTTTCTTGTCTGGCTAGTCTGGCATGAAAGGATTATGACACTGTACTAGTACGTTAGCCCAATTGCTAAATGTCTGTTTGTAAATTGTCTTTCGACATGGAAGCCCTATATGATCTTACTTTTTCTACAGCAAATAACTAGTAAATGTGTAGACCAAGTATTACGAATCCCATAGTACTCCTCAGTGCATTTCTTTTGACATCAAGCAGTGAAATCTACATAGCTCATGCCCATGGTGTGCATTCACAAGCGGCGAGATGAGCTGAATGACAGCTCAACTCTCCGCTAAAACCCACCCAGCTCCTACCACCAAGGTAAAATGGAGGGAGTGTGGACTGGCCAAGGAGGAGTGCACATAAAAGGGTGAAGAACCTATGAAGTGGAGGTCTGGACAAAGAATTCTGATAGGTAAATAGTGAGCCTCGCAGGTAACCAATCAGGTAAGGCTCACTATTTACCTATCAGGGAAATCTTATTGGTTTCAGCGTGGTTTGTTTGTTGTTGTTTTTTTGCGTTCAGTTCTTTTTTATTTTATAAGTTCCACATGCTTTATGGATTTTAATTTGGCCTTTTTTGTGGCTGAAAAAAAGGTTTTAGGAAAAAGACATCAAATGGTAAGTTTTTTTGTATTTACAGGTATTTAGTTTTATTGTCCCCCCCCCCCCTCACTATTTTTAGGGTGAGTGAGGTACGTAGGGCTTTATTTAATTTTTTGGGGGGTGAGGGATGACTAGAGGCTTGGTGACCCCTAGTTACCTGGGAAGGGGGGCATTTTTTCACTTAGCCCCCACCCGTCACCCATGGGTGGGGGTTGGGGGGGAGGAAACAATAGGTCCCCCACCCCATTGTCTTTTAGGGCCCCCACCTGGAGCTCATGGGTGGGGGCCGTGGGGGGAGGACAATAGGTCCCCCTCCCCATTATCTGTTAGGGCCCCCATTCCTCATGGGTGGGGGTTATGGAGGGACAGGAGGTCCTCCCCCCCATTGTGTGTTAGGGCCCCCACCCGCCGCTCATGGGTGGGAGACGGAGGGGGGAAATAGGTTCCCCCATTGTCTTTTAGGGCCCCCACCCGCCGCTTATGGGTGGTGGCCAATCAGGACCTCCTCCTAGAGATGCATTGAATAAATGCATCTCTATGATGAAAATTCAGCATCTCCATGCAGAGCGGTCATACACTTCCACATCATTATCCATTTTGTCCATCCTGGAAGTTATTGATTGGCTAAGAGTGCTGGGCCGTGTTTTGCACTGGAGTTGACACATTTTGTGAGAGTCATCTGATATGCTAAAATCGATTATACTCAATCGTGTTTACCTTGTGCAGTGGATAATGCTCAATTTGCACATTTTTGTTGGTTTTCATCCGTTATCCTCCTAGAAGAGAAGCGTGATGCAGTAGTAACTAGGACAGGGGTGGTCAACCTTTGGCAATCGAGTTGTTGTGGACTACTTACATGATTCGTTGGCGGCATTATGGCTGTGAGAACATTTTGGGAGATGTAGTCCACAACATCCGGAGTGCCAAAGGTTGCCTACACCTGAACTAGGTTGTGTGTTTTCTGTTTTTCTAGGTTGTGTGTTCACTTGCAGAAAAAGTGGCATTTGAAAAAATTATTATTTTATCGATTAGTGTAATTTGTTTTATTGTTTCAAACATTACAGCTCATTGTTTTTTGTGATGTTTTTAAATGTTCAGATCTTAACAAAAAAAAAAATCAGTGATACAAAAATGTAAAATATATATATTTATAATATAAAAAAAATAAAGGATTTTTAAAGATTTTTTTCCCCCATTGGCATTTCTGTATCTAGCGGTTGCGCAGCTATACATGCTAATTAAATCAACCTTGTTCTGCTGAATGACATAGCACGGTCTTGCTACGGTGGTAGACCATATTGTGTAGTGAAGACTACTATTACATTGTTAACTTTCAGGTCTATTGAACGCAGTCCCTCAGTGCTCTGGGTTATTTAGAGCAAGGCCACATATTATTAGTAGATGCTGACCTGGCATAAAGATAAGCGTTTGACAATGCAGGCAAAATATACTCCTTGTAGCCTTGTTATAACACTTAGGAAAAGGGTTTTATAATTAATTCTTGCATTTTTCGTTTTACAGGATAATATCTTCTGATTGAATAAGGGGTTCAAATCCTTGTTAACGTAACATTACAAACTTGTGAATATTGTTTGGTTGAACACGTTTTAAATAGAGTTTAAAGAACATTTACATGTGAATAAAATGTGGTCTTTAGTTAGAGGGTCATTCCATATTCCCCCCCTTCTCTTTCACTGTACATTTTAAAATATTATGCAGACGATGCATTAAAGAAAAATCACCTTTAAATGTCTTTGTTTAATAGTTTTTCTTGGATAGTATAAATATGTCCTCTCTAATTCACATTATCTGCTAACTAAGAAATTTGCCCTTAATTTGCCTGAATTTATTCAAGGCAATTCAGACGGAATTTTAAAATATAACACTCTGCGCTCCTGAAGCATATCAGCTTGCTGAGGTTCCTTAGGGACTTAACAAAGTGTCCCCTGTTTGTTACTTTATAAAAGTGCCAGGGTTGCACCCTCCCAGCTGTCAGACAGCCGGGAGGGTCTTCTTCCTGATCACTTGATGCCCTAGTATAAAGTTAAAGGCAGTGCTTCTCATACATAATTGTAGGGGCACAGTGGAGATTGCTGCGCATGCTCCCTAGGTCTTTTTTTTTTTTTTTTTAGTACCAGTAAGCGGAACTATGGTGAGAAGACCCTCCTGCAGCTGGATTACAGGTAAGTAATCATTTCATCCAGGAGGAAAGAGGGCTGGAACAGTAATATAAAAAGTAAGTCGAACACTCTCCGGTGTTATTCATAAATGTAAGTATGTATAATGTTGGAATTTTTCTTTAACCCTTTAAGGACACATGACGTGTGTGACACATCATGATTCCCTTCTATTCCAGAAGTTTGGTCCTTAAGGGGTTAAATTAGGTCTCATCTGAATCTAATTTACCCCCCCCCTCCCCCACCCCCCTTCCAGACCTGACTAATGGGTGATAAGCAGCAAAGAAATGAATTCCTGAACAAGTATCAACTCCCTTCTCTTTCTTCAACTCACAAATATCTAGGACCCCTACAGCACAAAAGTAGGGCAGTTTTTGCTTGCTTCCCCTGTGGCGGTATACCTTCCCGAGGATGAGTTACTACCACCTTCCCAGTTGTGCCCAGCCCTAGAGTAATTATAGCTGCGAGCCAGTGATTATAGTCGCTTGCAGAAGGGCAATTGTGATATCACCTAAAACCTAGTCGAGACTTAGTGAAGGGTGAAAAATAACTGTTTTTTGCAGGCAAGATGCAAAGGGCCCAACAGGGGGTCTCCATTTACAGCAATACAAAACATAAGCCCACCCCGGCGCCGCTGTATCTGGGAGATAATGGTATCTCCCGGACACAGGAAGCCAAACACACAAAAACCACAAAAATACACACAATACAGTAACGCACCCACACATGCTATGCATCCCCAAATAGCTCCTGGTCCCAGCTATGATCCCTGCAAATTGCGCAGCTATCGGATGTACAGAGCCCGAGAAATCGTCATACAAAGTCTGGGCTTGAGGCTGTGTACATACCCGAAAATAGCTTCATAGAATCACTTGCTTTCGGCCAGTGATTTAAATTGGAGGGAAGGTGTTTCTCCAGCCAATCGGGAGCAGTGAAGCAGAGTCATAGTTCCATGGGGCTCGCGTCACTCTCCAGTGGATATCTCCACGTGGGTAGCACTGGAGAGAGCGCTCTTTGGCGGTTATCTCGTCACACTGCTACCTTGACATTTGTGGTGTGAGTGGAGGGGGATGAAACACAAATCAAATGAGAGCCCTCATTCTCTCCTCTTGACATTCTGTCACGTAAGCTAGATGGAGTATGTCTGCATTGTTTAGAGGCCTACAAATGTATTTAATGGACACACATTTTTCAACATTATTCCATGCAAGGCATTGTGGGAGCATATTTAAGTATTCACATCCACCATAAGGACACAGATCAAACTTCTGAGGACGTTTCTAAGGAAACGAAATGTGTAGGACCGAAAGCGGCAAGCTGACTGAGGATCCAGACCTCCCTTTCAAGGCGCTTTATCACTTGGAGTCTGTGAGTTCCATATTAAGTGGGGGCACTCGTTGCACTATTATTTTTCATTTCTTATTCTAGAGATCCAGCCCAAAGTTTGTGTGTATATCAGACTTCAGTTAAGTATAAAGTCTGATTTCCCTAGCGACAGTTTATAACTTGGCTAAAGAGAATCCCATCTCTTACCCACATTTGGACAAACCTCATTAAATTAAACTCTTTTCTAAGGGTGGCGTACCGAATGATCCGATAAACCCTAAAAAGCAAATGTATAGGCTCATAATTTTTCACCTCTCGGTTAATCTACCTTTTATCTTCATAAAAAAAAATACATGGAACCCTTCAGCCATCCCAGGCTATATACATGTAGAATGTACAGGAGCAAATTTCACTCAGACTTAGACCATCTGTCCTTGATGACCTAAGCCGAGACAGGAAACCGAAATTGGCTTAAATGGTGTTAATTTTGATTGATGCTTCAGCCTTTTTGGAACAGGTGGGAGCAACATGCTCACACATATCAGCTTACATTTTTTTCAGACATGCCCATTTGCAGGTAAAAGCTCATACCGGATGAACAGTTAATGTATCCTTTCATCACCACATGTCGAAAAATGGTTCTCTGCATCTATTATGTCTACTCATTATTTCTTCAACCTAACTATAAACATACTGTGCATAACCACTAAAGACTTGAATACAATACATATTCTCGAATAGCACAATGCTCTGCCTTTTTATGTGGAAATTAACATTCTTTATGGACAGCGTTATACTTTGTTTTAGAATTTTATTTACACACCATATATGTATATATCCGTAATTACACCATAGTAATAACGAAAATAAAGTTTTGAATTAAAACTATAATTAGAAAAATTGTTAAATGATGTATGAAAGAGATATTTATCTTTGAAATAAATATTTGATTTATAATATGTGCCTTATTGGTTTTATCCATAATATGTTTTTTTTTTGTTTAACTCTTACCTCCCCCTTCATTGATGCACCTGGATTATATTTCCCTGCTGAACTGAATGCATGAGGTTTTCAGGCACCATTAGATCAAATGACCTAGAGTAAAGTAATAGGGTTATTAACCCGATTAGGAACCAGGAATCCGAAAGGGAATTACACATTTAAAAAAAAATAAATAAATAGGGAAGTAGTTATTACAAGAATGCACAATTTAGTGAACATACAGCAAATGATCTCGGAAAATGTGTCTTCTAACACCAATAGTGTGGTGTAGAAAAGAGGGTTTGTGCAATATTACCTTTTATGTTCAGTAACTCTGTATGTGATATTTAACAAAAGTACAAACCGTATAAAGAAAATGCACAAAGATACTTAAATTAGAATGTTTGTTCTTGGTTTCAGACCTTATTTCTTCAAAAAGTTTCTATATAAGAAAACATTACCTTAGAAAAACAATAGTGCTATCTGTTTATGAGTGCTTCAAGTTAAAAATGCACACTTACACAATTTGGAACACATGACCTTACTTTAATATGATAAGCCATATAGAAAGGTGTCTCCTAATCTGGCAGGTGAAAATGCTCCAGCCTCTTTCCCCTACTACGCATACATCTTTAAAATCGATGGTTTCCTTGGTTTGGTTGCTATCAAGACCAAGCATGCCTTCTTCACAAATGCCATGTGCCAATGTCACACTGGCATGCTGACTGGTTTCTTCTGAGACAATGTGTAAGTGTGCATTTTAAAGTGATAAGTGATGGCACTCTTAAAGGGACACTAGTCATCAGAACAACTACAGCTTAATGTAGTTGTTCTGATGTCTATAGTGTGACCCTGCCGACTTTTCAATATACAAACTGCATTTCCAGAGAAAAGGTCGCGTTTTCACTCTGTTGGCCACTAGAGGTTTTTCCTATTTCTGTGCTGCACAGTTTGCATCTATAGTCAGCAATACAACTTTACCTTAATGATGCAGTTTTGGTGTACAGATCATATCCCTGCAATCTCACTGCTCAATTCTCTGCCATTTAGGAGTTCTATCACTTTTGTTTATACAGCCTAGTCACACCTCCCTGCATGTGACTTACACAGCCTTCCATAAACACTTCCTGTAAATAGTCATCTAATGCTTATACTTCCTTTATTGCAAATTCTGTTTAATGTAGCATTTCTTATCTTCTGCTGTGTTACTAGCTTGCTAGCCCCTGCAGGAGCCTCCTGTATGTAATTAAAGTTCAATTTAGAGAGCTGATATTACAAATTGTAATGCAAGTTACTATCTGATTGAAAATGAAACCATTGTTTTTATACAGACTGTGTGAGTCACAGCCATGGGAGGTGAACAGAAACAAAAGTGATTTAACTCCTAAATGCCAGTGAATTGAGCACTTAGCCTTCAGAGACATGATCTATACATCAAAACTGCTTCCTTAAGCTAAAGTTGTTTTGGTGACTATAGTGTCCCTTTAATCTATTTCTATCTCTACCCTATGAAGAAGGAAATCATTTCACTGTACTAAGCAGGGCAGTGCTTATAGTATGTTCCAATGCCTCAGATTGCTGGTTTCTTTAGTACACCAAATCGATGTAAGGGTGTGTATTTTAAAAACAAGCTATATAGTTTAAATAATATACACATTAATTGCTATTGCCTAAGTGAGAACAGCTGCTTAATTGTACATTTTTATAAAAATAATATCAGCTCTGTACTTGTCATGTATTTTTATTTTGTTTTTCAATTGCTTGTGTGATGCTGGTTTACCAAAATCTGAAGTGATATTGTTTCCAGAAGTGTTTCCCAGTATTTTTGTTTTGTTATGCCTCCGTAAAAAAATAAATAAATGTTAAAGGGACACTATATGCACCAAAACAACTTTAGCCTAATAAAGCAGTTTTGGTGTATACAATATGCCCCTGTAGTCTCACTGCTCAATTCACTGCCATTTAGAATTTCCCCTGCGTGTGACTTTCACAGCCTTCCTAAACACTTCCTGAAAAATAACCTAGATTTTTTTAGGTTCCTGTATTACGCAGTCTGTTTAACCCCTTAAGACCGCAGGGCGTTCTATGCCGTCCCTATTTTGATGTCTCTAAACGTGTTTAGGGAATTTAATTTGCTAGCACTATATTTAACCCTAAAGTCACCATAAAACCTGTACATGGGGGGTACTGTTTTACTCGGAAGACTTCGCTGAACACAAGTATTAGTGTTTCAAAACAGTAAAATGTATTACAACGACGATATCGTCAGTGACAGTGAAATGTTTTGCATTTTTTACACACAAATGGCACTTACACTGACAATATAATTGTTGTGATTCGTTTTACTGTTTTGAAACACTAATATTTGTGTTCAGCGAAGTCTCCCGAGTTTAACAATACCCCTCATGTACAGGTTTTATGGTGTTTTCAAAAGTTACAGAGTCAAATATAAGGCTTGCGTTTCAGTTTTTTCACATTAAAATTTTGCCAGGTTGGTTATGTTGTCTTTGAGACCAGACAGTAGCCCAGGAATGAAAATTACCCCCATGATGGCATACCATTTGCAATCGTAGACAACCCAGGGTATTGCAAATGGGGTATGTTCAGTCTTTTTTAGTAGCCACTTAGTCACAAACACTGGCCAAAATTGGCGTTCAAATTAGTTTTTTGCATTTTCAAATATTAACACTAACTTTGGCCAGTGTTTGTGACCAAGTTGCTACTAAAAAAGACTGGACATACCCCATTTGCAATACCTTGGGTTGTCTACTTTTGCAAATGGTATGCCATCATGGGGGTAATTCTTATTCCTGGGCTACCATATGGTCTCAAAGGCAACGTAACCAATCTGGCGAATTTCAATGTGAAAAAACTGAAAAATGTATCACGCTATATTTGACCCTGTAACTTCCCAAAACACCATAAAACCTGTACATAGGGGGTACTGTTTTACACATGAGACATCGCTGAATACAAATATGTGTATTTTATTGCAGTAAAAGCAAACAGTATTTTGACATTCACAGTTAAAATGTCACATAGAACTAAGAAAATGTAAAAAAAATTATTTTCTCCCATTCTTTTTATATTTTATTCATATTAAATTATGTTCCATACCTAAATAGTTGACGTTAAATGAGAGCCCTGTTTCCCCAGAATAAAATGATATATAATAAGTGTGGGTGCACTTAATATGAAAGAGGTGAATTACGGGTGGACAGACGTATAGCGCAAATGCCAGGTTTTGTTTACGTTTTGTTTTGATCACAACTTGTACATTTGGCTGCAGATGTAAGGGGTTAATCAAAAATTTCTTATCCCCTTCTATACCATACAGGAACCTCCTTTGTAGGGTTAAAGTTCAATTTACAGAGCATGGAATGAAATATTCTAACGAAGTTGACTGATTGAAAATTAAACTATTTACGTCACGCAGACTGCGTCAGTCACAGGCAGGGGAGGTGTTCCTTGGTCTGCATAAACAGAAACAAAAGTGATTTAACTCTTAAATGGCAAGGAATTGAGCAGTGAGACTACAGGGGCATGATCTATACACCCAAACTGCTTCATTAAGCTAAACTTGTTTTAATGCCTATAGTATCACTTTAAACGTCTTTTTAGCCTTTTTTAAAAGGCTTTTTGCCTTTTTTCCTGGATTCACTTAAAGCAAAAAATACATCATTTCCTAGGAGCTGAATTTCTGAACCCGACGGCACTAGCAAGCTATACATGGCAATTCAGCTTTATGTTTATATTTCTAATAGGTCTGATAGCATATCTCGTCTAAATAAAAATAGTGTGTAACATTGTATACTGCCCCCCAGGTAACTGTTCACATGGATAAAAGATATTATTTGTAACAAATTCTGGCCCTTGAAGTAACCTCCAGGGTAAATGTTCACATGTATTTACTCCCTGAAGTCTGAAAAGTGTATTTTAAAGACAAACCGCAAGCTTGTAAAATTATTAACGTTTGCAGAATGCAAAAGAAAACATTGCAGGATAGAATTGGTGTGTGAAGGTGGTTTATTATTAATTTTTAAAGCTGTATGTTGGGAATATTCATACAATGCACATCTAATACATTTATGGTGGTATCTTTAGCTCTTACTGGCTTAGGACAAAGTGTTTGAAAAGCTTTGTTCATTCATTTCCCCAGGCAATATATCATAAACCTTCAATTGATGTCCACCTTTGCTTGGTACTTGAAAATGGGTGTAGTGCCAGGGCGATGGAGGTTTTGAATAAAGTTATATAAATCTTTTAAAGGACCACTCTGGACACCCCTCTACTTCTTTTCTTGGTCCGAGGCTTCAATCAGGTGCTGCTCTCACTACCTCCCGATTTAAAAAAACTGAGCGAATAAATATACCTACCCTTTTCACTTTATTTCCTGAATTGGGAACTCGTGATAGGCTGAGAGTGTCCACGGCTGCTGCTCACTCTGTTTGGGGAGGAGAATTAACACAGGCTACACGAAATATAGTGTTGCACCTGCCTGGTTGACATATCTGGGAGCCAGACTTGCCAATCGTCCTGATTTTAGCACAGCAGTCACAAATATTTGGGGTCCTGTACCAATTTACTGAAAGCGTGCTCCCTACATGGTCTGCCCTCAGTTGTCTGGCCTTACATTATTTTCAGACATGGGCGGCGTGGAGGGATGGGGCGGGGGTCAGACATTAGCCAGTCTGGATCTCTAATGGCGCCAATAACACAGCTGGAGGTAAAGTTACACAACTAGCAGCAAAGGGGTTTCATGGTGAAATGTTGCACACAGAGACTCGAGGCACAGTGACCACATCAAAATTCTAAAGTGGTCATGGTACTTGGAATAACAATGACTCAAGCAAACCGAGGTTTTTAAAACAAAACATGTAGTGTGTATGCGTAGATACATATTGAAGAGTGCCAGTAACAAAATAATTCTAACACATTCACATCAGGGGCTTGATTAGAAATCGGTTCCTTTGTAAAACCTGTCAATTTTATAGAACAAAACATTCTTGCACTATCTGAGACTGCCCATAGAACTAAATATAATTTTACAGAATACAGAATATTCGATTTCCTTGAATAAAACCTCCCAGGTTTGCCGATTTAGTTAGTGCTGGGGTATTGCATAGAAGAGATTGGTGTAGTAATTAATATGGGTTATGATTGGTGAATTTGTCTGCTTGTTCCATTATACCCACTTGGACAGAGATTGTAACATACACAGACACTCCTGTCAAACTAATCTCTCGCACTGAGCAACCTGCTCCTAAAAATCATTTCTGCCCGTCAAGCATCTTCTTCTAAGTTTAAAAACACAAATTGCCAAGTGAGGTAATTCTTTGGTGTCTAAACAAAAAAGAGCACATTGTCTGGGGATTTCCAGACACGAATAAAGAAGCTTTTATGGCTGTCTTCTTTACCTGAGCACATGTGCACCTGTCAATGGAATTCACACATTTGTACCCATGTCTATTTTTTTTTTTCAAAACCTTAAATAAATACTTTTAAACCTGCTCTGGACAGTTTATCATTTTTAATAGCCGTTAAAAAGAATGGTATTTTTGCTTTGCTCCCTTTATATTAGTGAAGTGATTCAGTGAGAAATTATATTCTGGGACATTCCTCACATGTGCTTCAAAATGTCAAAACTTCAGTGAATGGATCCAATCAGACAAGAAGGAGACTGTTAACATGCATGAATGCAGTTAGATCTCGCTGGTTCCCAACATACTCATCGCCAGTTAACTAGAAAATATTGTTTAGGGGTCTGCAGTCAGCAGTGAGGATTACCTGTGCTGATCTCTTTCCTTATAGAAACATTATTACCCTGAATACTCATGGTCTGTTAACTCGAGAAGCAGGTACAGGTTTATACGGAGCAATGTTCTAATTCACTGGTTCCCAAACTTTTTAGGTTCAAGGCACCCTTAATATTTCAGTATTTTTCCAAGGCACCCCAAGTCAAAATTTCTAGGTTACATAGGTACATAGTTAACAAGCTGAAAAGAGACTTTCGTCCATCAAGTTCAGCCTTCCTCACATGTTTTTTTCTGTTGATCCAAAAGAAGGCAAAAACCCCTAGTCTGAAGCACTTCCAATTTTGCAACAAGCTAGGAAAAAATTCCTAGTTGTATATCTGTACAGTGCTGCAGCATTTACTGACGCTATAGTGTCATGTACAGTGTTGGTGTTTAAAGGGGTGCTTGTATATAGTTATTGTGTTTTAATACAGGGGTGTGTTTGTATGTAAAGTTTGCATTTGATTGCAGGCGTGTGTCTGAATGTAATGTTCACTTTTAGATGCAGATGTGTGTGTGTGAAATATGCATATAAATGCACTGACATATACACAGAGATACACACCAACATACACACACAAACATTGATACATGCCCACACCATGACACAGATACACACACTGACAAAAAAAACACACCATGACACACATGCACATACACAGACTCACACTGACTTTTATATGCACACAGTTGCACTCATACATACAAACATTCATACTCACACACACTCATTCATGCAAATACACATACTCACACACATACAAGTGATTTTAAAAAAAATATCTCCAGCCGCCCTCCTGTTCCCTCCAGCTTACCTTAGGTGCCAGGGGGGTTACTTGGAGTCCTGCTGCTGTGGGAGTGAGGGGTCTGGAGCTCTTCGTGCTCCTGCTCCCTCATGCTGCGGCTGCCTCCTCTCACGTTGTCTCCCTGCAGGATGCTGGCAGGAAGTGACAGGCTGTCACTTCCTCCCAGCCGGCCGACATTACAGGGGCCCGGTTGCGGTATTAACCCCCTAAGGACCAAACTTCTGGAATAAAAGGGAATCATGACATGTCACACATGTCATGTGTCCTTAAGGGGTTAAAGGTCTTATAATCATAGCACCGGGGAACCATTCCTCGGCACCCCTGTGAGCATGTCGTGGCGCCCCAGGGCACCGCAGCACACAGTTTGGGAACTGGTGTTCTAGTTCATTATAGAAACTCTGATACCCAGAATAGTCATGGTCTGGTAACCTGATAAGCAGGTACAGGGTTCTACGGAGCATTGTTCTAGTTCATTATAGAAACTCTGATACCCAGAATACTCATGGCCGGTTAGTTAACCTGAGAAGCAGATTTACCTTTCTCCATTCAGGGGTGATCAGACCTACACTCTAAATCACTATGGACAAACTTGTTAGCCTTAACCTATTTGTTTCTGTCAGGATAGATCTAACCCAACTTTGAAGCCCTGGCTATGAGGTAACAAAGAAGTTGGCAGTGTAAAATTGACCCTTAGTATCTATAAGGGGGTTAAATGGCAGAACTTGATATGCAGTCAAACACAAGCCAACGGTAAAACAAAAACGCTAATCAACTAACCACTAGAGCCTGTGTAGTGTGTATGATGCCAGTAGGGCCTTTTCACATCTCTGTGTAATTTATCTAATAATTTTAGAACATCTCAATGTGTCTCTGCAGCTCAGGATGGCCAATACAGGCCCGCAATACTTTAAGCCAGGGTTCATAGTACTGTGCCAAAACAAGATTTTGAAGTACCTTGGTGTGCCGGTCCTATTTTTCTTTAAATTGAGGTGTGTATGTTGCTGTGTTGTGCTTGTGTTATATATGGGTGCCACAGTTGCTTGTTAACTTACCTGGGGTCCACTGGGAACCTGGCTTGCCAGGTATAGGTCAAAGGCAGGACCTGCAATAGCTGCTGCTGCAGGCTGCTCGACTCAAGTGTGGATTCACGTTCACAAGTGTTGGGAGGAAGTGTTCTGCTACAATGCGTGAATTAAGGATTGCCGTTCCCCACCTGCAATCATAACTCGGGTTGCACTAACAAATATCTGAAGTCCCATTGGGACTCCTGATAGGACAGAGCCTGTTTGGCTCTGGCAGCCTGGAGTGCCTTGCAAACGCACCTCGAGTGCCATGCGTTGGACACTTGCCTTAGGTTGCTGACCGCTACTCCAAGCCAATATGCATGGTCCTTCACCTCTCTCCTTACCTCAGGAGAACTAAGGCTTTGAGAGAGCTTCAGGGGGCTGGTGTGAGTTGTTAGGCTTGGAGTGTACCTTTAAAGGGCTATTATAGTCACTAGAACCACTACAGCGTAATGTAGTGATTCTGGTGTGTATAGCCTGTCATATGTATATAAATGGCCTCTTGGGCAATTTGGAATTTGCATTGTATGCCAGGCTATGACTAAACAGCCTTGTAGGTGATCATAAAAATAAACAGGCAAACAGACTTGGCTAAAAAGCCTTTATTGAAAGAGGTTTGAATAAAAGTGACATGAAAATGGGATGAGTCTAGTCTAGGATGCCATCTGTCCTAGTGAAATTTGCATGAAATAAATTAAATTTGCTGTAGAGCATCTGAGGGGGCAGAGGTGGAGTTGTTCGGGTAACGTATTACATGATTCACCGTCAGTTAATAAGGTATGCTTCACCTTAGATAATCTGTACAAACACACATTTTATGTCAATGATTCACAATTTCAAAACATGTAAAATTTGTACCAAATAAACTGGCTTTTTAGTTAGACAGTTCATGCTTTCAGTGCCTTGAACACATTCTTGAAAGAGTTAACCACAGTCTCTTTAGTTATATTATTTATTCCTATTGTAATAGCAGATGAAGTGATCATTTTCTGTTATTCAAGGGTTTTTGCCCTGGGGGCTGTAGAGCAAGGATGGAGCGGAGCATTTAGTAATAGCTATCACCTGTAAAGTATTCCGTGAATCCAACTTTCACTGAATTCTGTGAGTGTGCAATGTTGTGCAGATCTGCCTCTCAGGGAATTAACAATAGTTTTGAGGAGGAGGGAGTTATCATTCACTTTGTAGGTTTGTTGATATAAACCTTTTGCATTGCTAGAAAATAGTGTCCGTCCCATTGTGGTGGTATTTACGGAGTTAACTGAGTGAGATGGAGACACGCCAAGTTAAGGTTTGAAATCAGAAGATTGAGAGTGCGATGCGCATGTCTTTAATGCAATTAATACCCTGGCGCTGTTACCCAACTTGTTTAAACAGTCCTCCCTACACTGGGTGAGAGAGCCGCCCTGTTGTAATTGGGGCGGACTGTGTGCAGCTTGTGCAGTAACACAAAATCACATTTTGTAACTTTTTGTAAGAGAATTAGCCGTGTTCTCTTTGTGATTCCGCATTGTATTGCATATAATCATGAACGTTTTCTTATGTGTTGGCGTCCTATAAGTCTCAATATATTCTCAATATATACAGTTACTTACACTCACAGTTACAGTTAACTCATTGTACACATTAAACATCGGATCCTTCAAGGGTAACTGTCACTTTAAAAAAAATATGATTTTTCATTAAAGAAAACATTGAAAATCACCGATAAGCTGTGTAAACCTTTTTTTCATGAGTTGCTCCATTTTCTTCTTAATTTGAATTAAAGATTTAGCAAATGACATAATCCATTTCAGACCAGGCAAATCCATGGCAAATGGTGCAAATGAAGGGGACAGAAATAAACATTGTTTAATTTCTCCTTTTGCCTTTGTCTGTGCTGACTGCCAGGTAATAAGGACAGAGTATGTAACACGGAATGACAGGGAGCTGTGGATCACATTTTATTTTTCACACCTCACACATGCATATTTTTTAAGTAAACATAATATTTAAATCCTGGGGACAGTTTCCCATTAAATCGACTCTGTTATGACATGACAGAAGTAAATCCCTTGTACATTTACCTGCAAATCCGAACTACTTTACTATCGCATTGCACGACAGACCTCAAAAACACTTCTATAGCCAGCATTATGGTTACACAATATTATCTAATACAGCTGTTTCCAACTGTGTCTGCTGCCTGTTTGTCTGTCACATACCTCCCAACATTTCAAATGGAGAAAATGGGGACACTTTAATTTTAGTTGTGTGAGTGGAGGTTTGGCCAGGGACATGGTTGTTATGGGAAATATTAGGTGACTTACTAATAACAATTTACCTATGCATCTAAAATCTAATTTAGAAAAAGAACAATGTATCTTACTTACACATTTATTGTAGTTTGTATTCACATTATAGTGAGTTGTTTTGCTGTGTTGCTCTGTTATACACTGAGACACACCAACAATATGGAGCTCTTAGAAAAGAGGGACATTAGGATAGGAAAAAGGGACAGATGAATTTGGGACCAAAATAGAGACTGTCCATCCTAAACAAGGATAGCTGTCACCATTTACAATTGCAAATCAGGGAGTTTAGGTACTATCATTTGATACAGGACAGAGTCTCTTTAATACACACCTACTCCATTTTTCCCATGACACCCTGGTGCTCTTTTAAAAATAATTCTAAACACAATGTATTCATTTACTCCGATGCTTTCATGTTTTAAAGGGGCATGACGCATTTTCTTACCTCGTGAAGATGAACTTGTGATGTTTACGGAGAATAATATTTAATGCTCTCTCTATGGTCCCTGTTAATGAAGTTGCAGTTAAACGGTGGTGTCAGTCATGTGCCAAGGTGAAAATTGAAGGTAATCTGGCATATGGGCTTCAGGTCCCAGAGAGGGAAAGAATCCAAATATTGGAAAGCATCAATATATGTTAATGACTCACATAGTGGAGTAAACAAGGTGTGATGCTGTTGGTGTGATGGTACAAAATATGCCAGTGAACTCTGAAGAAAAGGTGCAAAGATCAGCATGTCAGGAAGAGGTGATGAGGTGAAAATGACACACTATGGAGTTGTTACAACAAGAGTGATGTGCATATTAGTTTTTGTTGTTTTTGCTAATAGGAGGTCTAAAGGAAAAACGTTCTGTCAGTATATATAAATTAATTTACTGTTTTAAAGCATAAATATCAAAACTTTGCACAATAGGAGTTACGTAATGGCTGAGCGTCATGGGATATGCACTGCAGTGCAAAATGTAGCTATCTCGTTTTTAGAATAAAAAATTCTAAATTCTCTATCTGGGCTCTTCTTGATACACTAGATCAGGGGTAGGCAATATTTGGCACTCCAGATTTTGTGGATTACATCTCCTTTAATGCCCTTACAGCCATAATGCTGACAAAGCATTGGGGACATGTAGTCCACAACATCTGAAGTGCCGAAGGTTACTTACCCCTCCTCTATGGTCACGTGGAGTGGCTTCTATAGAAATAACCAGGTATGTTGATGGTAAACACTGAAGAAAATAATGAATTTAACTGCGCGGGAAAAGTTAAATTGTTTTATTTTTTATTTTACAAGTGATTGTTTAGGTAAAGATGATTCTGGCCATAGTGAGGTTGGATAGTAAGTAATAGAAAAGGGCAAAAGCAAAGGCTAAAAATATAATCTTTATTATAATCAAAACACACAAACAATAGAAGATAAAAATAAATGTAACAAAACTCACACCCCAATATATTGTGACAACCGAAATAACAAGTCTGTAAACTTTTAGTGTCTGCTGAGGTTGTCTTGGCACTGCTCAGGGGTTTTACACCTTGGTGAGGTAGGTTTACTTAGTTCGAATCGAGGTCCTGTGAGATATATCCTTCACGTTGCCCACCTCTACCATTATTTTGTTGGTAGCTGAAATTGTATGATGGGCACACAGGCTTGCCACCTAATGGACAGGCTCTCTAGCGATTTCACCTGGGTGATCACCTTCAAGATAAATAATGATATATCATAGACAACCATGCAGTAAATATTAGTAAAGACAATATTTTACTTTCCTGTTGGATTGTGCATCCATCACAAAGAGATAGGACACAGATTGTTAGAGAGATTACGGTATATTGATTGGATCATTTTTACTAGGTCTCTGTCCCCAAAAACAATGATCTTGCCATGTTTTCAACATACAGAGGAGTAAATACCTGTTTGATTCCAGTCATTAAATCTAAATTGGAGTTTATTACTCGTTCCCTTCTGTGTCCCTTTCTCACTTATTCCACAGTGTTAACAGTGAAATGTTTAGAGAAAAATAACTCTCCATAGAGAAATTCAGAACAACCTTGCTTACCACTGCCCTGACCAATACCTCTCAAACATGCCCCCATTCCCAGCCCCCATTGTATTCTAAACTCTGAGTGTAGAAAGCTTGCATTTGAGAACCATAGACCAAACTAGTCATTGCTCTCCTTAGGTACGATGTTATGTATATCAATTGTACTGCTCGGTGGAACTTGTTGGTAGTTTATAAACAATATTAAAGGAACACTGTAGTGGTAGGAATACAAATGTGACCTGTTAAATGTTTAGGTCCCTGTCTCCCTCCCGTAAGGAGTTAGAATGCAGTATTACTTAATTTTTTTCTGTAGCAGCGCCCGTCTCTGAGCTGTTGTCCTACCTCCTTGACTAAGGTCATCCAGATTGATGATCTCAGCCAATCCAGTGCTTCCCCATAGGAAAATATTGGAAGGCTAGTGTGCATGTGTGGCAATAAGCTGTGCTGCACCAATCACACTATCTAATTTAGGGTTTCCCAAACCAGTCCTCAAGACCATCCAACAGTCCAAGTTTTATCTAATTGAAATAGCAGTTTTTCTTTGATATTTTGTCAGAAACACCTCTAGTGGCCGTCTGAGTGACAACCACTAGAGGCTTTTAAACCCTGCAATGTTAACATTGCAGTTCTGCATAACGACAATGTTTTACCCTGCACGGACAAAACTATGGGGACATGGACCCAGACCATTTCATTGACTGGTCTGGTTGCCTATAGTGTCTAGCCTTAAAGGATCACTCGAGACCACTAAAGCACTTTAGCTTGCTGTAAAACTTTATGTGTGTACTATTCTTTTCATTTTGAAAAAAGGGCAGATTTCAATATAAATTGTTATTTTTATAGATTAACCTGGTTGCAACTCCTGGCAGTCGATCAGACAACCTGTCTTGTTACTTCCTGGTTTGGTTAGCTCAGTGGAACTAAACTGAAGAGACAGCATTTGCTTAGAGTATCTGCCTTGCATTAGGAAGTATGTGATTGGACAACCACAGAGACTCTGGGCGGAGTTAGAAGGGGAGGATTTGCATGGATTGGCAGCAGACGAGAAATGCAGTGTTTGTAAGCTGTTTTTATGTAGACTCCAATGAAATTAAATGAATGCATAGTTAAAGGTTTGCAAGTTTTCATTTGGAGTATATCTACTAAACAGTGATATTTATTTTGTATTTCATCAGCGGAGTGTCCCTTTCACTACCATTTTGTAAAACCTCTTTGGAAACTAAACTCTCTTGTCATCTTTATACAGTTGGCAGTGTTTTAATGCAGAGGTAACAGTAGCTTAAGACTGTTTAACCCTACAAATGTTCAGTTCCTTCCCTCCCCCCATAATATATTGTACAACATAGCATTTAGTTGTATCATAACTGTAGCTGATGGAAGTAACCACTAGCTCATCCTTGTGTGTCCCTGGATTCCAATGGGTTTAAAAATTCCAGTATTTGGAGAGTCCGTGTTTCTGAAGATGAGAATGTTGGTGTCTGATGAATGTATATAGAACCAGCTAGCAAACGGGGCACTTTACAGGTTACATTACAGTATAGTAAGTTGAGTAGGCATACAGTGTATGTATATTTTATGTTTATAATGCAAAGATTATAGACTGTTTTTAATGTGAATCTTTTCTTTATTATTAGAGTAAATTAACGGTCTCTTTTTCTCCTTTTCTATTCCAGTTACAAGTGAGGTTTTGTCCTGATAAATGGACCAATTTCTTGTAGATCTTAGTTTGATCATATTCCTGAACGAGTCAGAGAGAGCTTCAGGCTTCCTCCAGCCCATGGCTCTATCAAGCCAATGCAGCATCTCATACTTGTGACAGTATAGCTGTAAGTAGCTATTTTAAAGTAGCTATCATGCGTAGTGACATTTCTACATTATAAGCCTAAGGAATAGAATTATAAAAACTCTGCATATGCAGAAACTTCTTAGTAATCAATTTTGTTGGGGGGAGAAAAAAGTAATGATTCAAACTGTGTGGCAAGCACAAATTTTCATTAACACATATATAAGAGCCAGAGTGAAAAGCAAGGGGAATGATATTTTCCTCCTTTTCTTCAGCAAAATGGTGGGCAAGGAGGGGTAATATATGCCTCTGAGGACCGGAAGGCTAGGCAGTATATAGTAATCTGACACTTGTAGGGTTAACATGTCTGCATTCACATAGTAAAAACAGAGACGGCTTCTGTCTTCATTGATGTTTTTCTTCTAGAGCCAGGCTCAGGAGCATAACAAGTACGTTGCAGCCCATGCGTCAGGGATTTAGCTCTGAAAACTGCAGGCCTTCTTTGACCACTCCAGTATTTATGTTTAAAACTGGAGTGTTTCTGTTCCCATCTTAGATCACTGTATTCCCCTTGTTCCTAGGAATAAACACTTATCTAATTTGTTATCCAGTGGTCAGAGGGTGTCCTCTCTGCACCTCCAATCCACCTTATGGAGATTGTCAGTATTTATGATCTCCCGGTCAACTGAAAGCTTCTCAAAGAGAATGCTTGGCAATTGTCACACTACACCTATAGTGCTTCTCATGGAGAAGCACTGAAACCAATGCTTCTTAATGAGAAGGGAGTTCTTTCCGCTTTGAAAGTGAGAAAGAACACCCTCGTGGCTGCCTGATTGACATCTTGAGGGATCAACCTTGTTACTTAAAGGGCCAATTTCTTTTGAACTCTGCACTTTTAAGTGAAAAACGGGGAACAGTGTTAACCCCGAAACACCTCAACAGAAAAGTATTCTAGGGTTGTGAAGCATTCCTTAAGAGGAGGTGGAGACCTGGGGATAATGAGCTCCCTGTTCTTCTTGCCCCGGGAGCTTCTTTGTTTTTGTTTTGTTTTTTTTCTAGAAAATTCCTCTGTTTTGTTTTTGTTTTTAGGGGAGGGGGGGTGCGGCAAGGGTCTTCCTGGAACTCATACATTCTTGTTATCTCTGTTGTTGCATTGTGTAATACTGTGTCCTCTTAGACCAAAGCTTTAGTGGTTTACCCAGAGATTGCTCTCCCCCTTAATACTTATTTATGTTGCATTGTATTTTTAGATTAAAGTTAAGTCAGTGTAAATGTGGCAGCGTTAAGGATAAAATACATTTTTGAGTAGTATAGGGGAGGTAAAGCAAGCGGTGTTAAAATGACACGACCAGCGATTTGGAGTGTAACTGCCTCTAATGTCAGACAGACCCAGACATGTCTGAGATTAGGGCCCCCCAAAATGTCACCATCTGTGTATTATGAAATTCACATAATCTGCCTATTATTTGTAAGCAGTGCAGAAGATGTTGACTGGATGAGTAAATTGAGCAGGCATGAAACTCATGTAATGTTGGTATTTTGAGACAACAGCATTTTATCTAGCATCATCGTACAGCAGCCATATTGCCAGAATGTGTATTTTTTTTTCATTTAAACATTTTTATTACATTTTCTCAACTTGGTGCAAAAAGAAGTTGTCACAGATAAATGAGACAGTCACAGCAAGCAGCAGAGGTATCTGCTAAAATGTTGAGGGTCAATGAAATGCACATGCACCATTACTCATCTCTTAATGCTCAGATCTCCGTTCTTGTCTGCTGTGTGTGCAGTAGTGCGCTCAGGTGCCTGTGTATGTCACTGAAAAAAAAAAATCAGCTAACTATACATTAATCAGCCACTCAACATTAAAAAAACCCGACTGGTTAAGTGAAAAACATTGATTATATCGTTACAATGGCACCTTTCAAGGGGTGGGATATATGAGGCAGTAAGTGTACATAGGCAAGTGAAAAGATCTGTGACATTGACAAGGGCCAAATAGTGATGGCTAGACGACTGGGTCAGAGCATCTCCAAAATAGCAAGTCTTGCGGGATGTGCAGTGGTTTGTACCTCCCAAAAGTGGTGCAAGGAAGGACAACCAGTGAAGCAGTGTCATATATGCCCAGGGCTTATTGATGCACATGGGAAGCCAAGGCTAGCTTGTCTGGTCCAAGCACACAGAAGAGCTACTGTAGCTTAAATTGGTGAAAACTTAATTCTGTCCATGAAAGAAAGGTGTCGGAACACACAGTGCATCAGTTTGTTGCATATGGCGCTGTTTGGCCACAGACTGGTCTGAGTGCCCATGATGGCCCCTGTCCATTGCTGAAAGTGCTTTCAATGGGGATGTGAATGTCAGAACTGGGCCTTGGAGTAATAGAAGAAGGTTACATAGTTACGTAGCTGAAAAGAGACTTGCGTCCATCAAGTCCAGCCTTCCTCACATTTCTTGTTTGCTGTTGATCCAAAAGAAGGCAAACAAAACAGTTTGAAGCACTTCCAATGTTGCAGCAAACTAGGAAGAAAAATCTTTCTTGACCCCAGAATGGCAGTCAGATTAATCCTTGGATCCATAAGCATTTACCCTACATTGAAAGATGATATCCTTGAATATTCTGTTTTTGCAAGTATGCATCTAGTTGCTGTTTGAACATCTGTATGGACTCTGATAAAACCACTTCTTCGGGCAGAGAATTCCACATCCTTATTGCTCTTACAGTAAAAAAACTTTTCTTTTCCTTAGATGAAATCTTCTTTCTTCCAATCTAAACACATGACCTTGTGTGATATGTAAAGTCTGGTTTGTTAATAGATTTCCACACAATGGTTTGTATTGGCCCCGGATATATTTGTATAATGTTATCATATCCCCTCTCAGGCAACGTTTTTCTAAACTAAAGAGGTTTAAATTTGTTAACCTTGTCTGATGAATCACATATTCTTCTAGACAAGGTAGATGGCCGGGTGTGTGTGCATTGTTTACCAGGGGAAGAGATGGCTGTAGGATGCACTACAGGAAGAAGGCAGGCCAGAGTAATGCTCTGGGCAATGTTCTGGTGAGGAACCTTGGGTCCTGGCATTCATGTGGATATTACTTTGACATGTACCACCTATCTAGTTTTGTTGCTTACCATGTAAACCCCTTCATCGAAATTCTGTTCTCTTATGGGAGTGGCCTCTTTCAACAGGATAATGCACCCTGCCATACTGCAGAAACTGTTCAGGAATAGTTTGAGGAACATAACAAAGTGTTGTCTTGGCCCAAATTCCCCACATCTCAATCCGAATGGGGTGGGACAACCAATCTGATACATGGCGGCCCCACCTCGCAACTTGAAACGTCACTGTCACCGTCTGGGGATTTTTCAAAGACCACGAACGATAACATCGCCACTTGGAATCCGGTGGCCAGAGAAATCAGGGAAATGTAAGACGCGTGCAAGTACATATTCGAGGTCTACGGAGGATCCCGCAAGACTGAGGGATCCATATAGATAAGGCCAATTCTAGACTGTGGTAGCTCTGCCCAGTGTCTCGAAGTGTCAGGCGGAGGAACTATAGAGAGACAAAGTAGTGCTTACTTTGTCTCAGTATAACTCTTGACTTCAGTGAAATTCCAACATACTCTATGAGTATTTCGTAAAGATTTTGTTTATGAAATATTCATTTTTGTTGGGGGTATGGGTGGGGTTATAGTGTCGCTTTAAACTATCCACTGCTGATGTGTTTGTGCCAGAGACCACAGGAGACGTTCAGAGGTCTTTTGGAGTCGAATCCTTGAAGCACCAGAGTTGTTTAGGCAGCATTAGAAGGATCTACATGATATTAGGCAGGTCGTTTTAATGTTGTGTCTGATTGATTAGTGTATACTTTAATCTGTACTAGTGATTTTTTTGCTTGTATGATGCATATTTTAAATAACGTGTCATCTAATGAGATTTTTGTTGTCCATATGTGTAAGAATGACAGTTCCAAGTTTTGCTCTAACTTTTCACATTTGTATCTTATTATTATTTGTCAATAACCGTTGGGTAACTGCATAGTCACATACAAAGCGTACTTCAAAGGTATGCCAAATCAAATTATCTTCATTTAAGCTTGTTTCCAATGATAAACATTGGTGTTGACAAATCATTCACCTCTAGGCCTGGTTTTTGGGGAAAAATCTCCAACTTTACTATTCATGCTGATCACACATCAATGACTGCACTCTCAAGGTCTGGATTGCCTGGTAGCAACTGGTTTAAGGCAAGTCTTACAAATTAAAGGGACACTGACATGTTTAGGACATTATTAAATACTTTAAAACATTTTGTTTTTATCTTATTTGCCTTTTTAGTTTGCTGATTTTTTTGCAGTTCTCTAACCATTCAACTAGTTATACTTCATAGCATCAAACCCCACAAATTTGTCTCTACTTGCTCCATCACCACAGGATAATATTGAGCAAGGTCAACAGTCCAAAGATATTTCTATTATTCCAGCGAATGGATAATAAGCCATTGTATTTGGGGGTTGAAAATTGGCCACCTCATGGAATGTGCTTATTGAATGTTCTTAATAATTCTTCCAATCAATATTAAGTAATTGGAATTCCAGAGTAAGGTCTTGATGAATTTGAGTTCCACCCAATGACGTTATGGGAACACAACTTGTATTACTCATAACTGTGTTCAGTATTCGTTTGGTTTCAATGTGCATGCGTATCTTCAAGATGTAAAACAAGAATAATGATTTATTTGAGATATCACAAGCCATACCTTGAAGAATTAATGAACCTGAAAATAGAATACATTTTTAGGACATCAATCCATCAAGCTGGAGAGACACACAATTAAACCTGGTTAAATGAATAACTTATAATAGAATAACATAGTTATATTGACTGCATTGCTTGTCATGGTTTAATACATGCTCACTCTTTGACAGTACCTCTTTATTTACGACCTGAAGACAAACATAGTCTTAGCCTCTGACCGTGAAGTTAATTTTAATGATGAAATTTACCTTCGGAAACAATCTAATTGTGGTTTCAATTTCTTAAAAAGGACTCGTCACCTAAAACCATCCTTGGGCTGTTCACAAAGCTTGACTGATTGAAAATGTATGCATTGCACATTAAGTCGTCATTACATGGCTCATATTATCCTCCTTCCACATTTTCTTCAGATGTAGCATAAAATAAAGTCTTGTGTCTAAAGGAGGTGGACATTTAAATCTCTGTGTAGTCTGTGAGGTAGAACGCTCCCGAGGGGCAATAGTAACATCTCTAACATTAAAAGCAACTCATAATGGAAATTTGTCACAGGTATGGCCATGAGACAGGTAAAAATGAATTTTAGTCAATTTTCTGTGTCTTTTCAAAGACTGTATGTCAATTATATTTTATTTTTAGGAGCTAAACAGACATTCATTTTGGATGAACCAATGTGTCAGAGGAATGTCCTCTTAACAGGGCTGCGCAAAAGGTAGATACTTTAATGTTGTACAACTAGAAATACCATGATGCCTTGCAAGCTTTTAGAATGTTGGAGCATCATGTTAGTTGTAGTTCTGTAACATCTGGGCATCTACGGTTCGCCCACCCCTGCTCTGTAGCCTTCCTAACTTTTGGACATTACTATTTTTTTCAAATCTTTCAAAAGATTTTATGGGTTTGAGTGTTCCGAAAAGCGTAAGAATGTAACTGTCCTATATCTTGTCAGCTGATGATGATGCAATAAAATTGCTTTACTGCCTGGAATGCTGTTTAGTAGTTTCCTTTGGTTGAGAGCCTAGTCTTTTCAAGTTCCGATACATGACTAATAATCAGCACAATATGGTTGCCCAAAGTGTCCTGCATTGATTTAGATTTTTCTTATTCCCATTGATCATCACCAGCAAACATATGTGCATTTATTTTTCAGAAAAAAATGCCACTGTAGAAGAAACATATAGAAATATCTAGATTTAGAACCTCCAACCTTCATGCCCTCGCATGTCATTCTACAGAGTATCTTCCAGAGTCATCTGCATATGCTTTTATAGTTAAAATATCACAATGTGATGCTGCAGATAGAAATGAATAAGAATTGATAAAGAAAATGCAGATTACTTTTTTTTTGTTCTCTCTTATTCCATTTTATAAAACTCTTTTCTTCCAGGAAGCATCAGACGTGGATGTAATCCCAGTTTTAGCATAATTATACAATAATTTACTCAGCACGTACCTGTGGCCTTCAATGTCCTTAGTAAAGTATCTTTAAGACCGCTGTAGGGCACAAGTGATGGACGCTGATTAGCTGGTAGGGTGTAATCAGCTGAGCTGGCATGAAGTACTAAACTAAATAGCTAATGACTGGCAGTGACTAGATAATACTATGCAAAGATTTTTGATGTTACATTCAAGAGCGACGAAGACAGTGAAAAAATAATGTGCTGATGTCTACATGATCAGTATACAAAAATGCAGATGACAAGGTGCGCGTACTTCCAGAACGTTAAAGTGGTTCTGCCAAGTTTTTGTTTTGATTAATTAAAAATATTTATCAGAAATCTAGCGGTATGATGATTTAATTCTTCTAGGCATGTCTCATGTTAGTGTTAATATGAATTGTTATACCCTTTTATATATTCAGTAATTGCACGGACGTCTTTTGCAATATTAAATTGTCGGTTGTCCTAACCTGATATAAAACTTGTTTGGACGCTGTGATCAGCACAGTAAAGATAGCAAATTGTGAGAATAAAAAGGTCAGGTTTAAAGGGAAACTATAGTGCTTCTGGCCATATGTACAGGAGGCATATTGCTGGTGTTAGTCCCATAGGTGCAGGCAACAGGTGCGTGATTATTTAGCTCACCATGGCCCAATAAGGTTGGACACGTTGGCAGGACCACCACATATGGAGGAGCGAGCCCTTGTCTGCCTCACATCTCCAACAGCGGGAGGAGGTGCCAGGATATATGTGTGCAAGTCTCGTTGGGACCAAGTACCATCGGTACTATAATTTCCGTACCTGTTCGAAGTGTGCGATACAGGATGTGTTACCCTTGTGGATCGTGAAAGCCTTAGACCATTGGTCTTCGGTGAAGGTGCATCCTAAGTCTGCATGCCAAGCGTGTTTGAAGTTGTCTACATTAAGTTTTTTGCTTTCCAATAGTGCTGTGTACACCAAGGAAAGGATTTTTTTGTGTGTGGTGTCCCCTTGAAACACCAGGCGTCAAATCTGGATATTGTTGGCACCTGGAGGCTGGCTGTGGTCGTGTGCAAAAGGGATTTGAGCTGTAAGTACGGGAAAATTGCTCTATTCGGCAGATTGAATTGCTCCTGTAAGTCTGGGAATTGTTTTAGGGAAGTTCCGTCGTAGAGGTGGTATACATGTGTGCATCCCGCTGTCGCCCATATGCTATGATCAAATGTCTGGTTTCTCAAATGAATGCTGTACATTGTTGTGGCTAGTGATGTTGTCAGTGGGCCACTAAGGTGTACTTGATGTGTATCCCACGTATTTAATAGCAGCTTGGTCTGCTCTAATATGTACGGTGTATCAGGCCTCAGCCTTTTTGGTACCCAGAATAGGTGGTGTAGCCCCGCTCTGCACGCCCAGTAGGATTCTATAGCTACCCATTGAGGTGGTGAAGCTGTCCTATGTGTGGTTGCGACTGTGGAGAGGAGTGCAGCCTTGTAGTATAAATTTATGTCAGGGAAATTCATTCCCCCTTGTTGTATTGGTTGCTTGAGTACATGAAGTGCCACTCTGGGTTTTTTATTTGCCCAGACGAACCGTGTGACGTGTTTCTGTAGAGCTAGTGTGTATTGTTTGAGGATGGGAATCTGTAGCGTTCGGAACAGGTATTGCCGTTTGGGGAGTAATGACATTTTGAATGCCGCTATGCGCCCGTGCCAGGAGTGGAAGTCACTGCCCCATTGGTGCAGTGTTTGTATTAGTTCATTTGACAACTTTTCATAATTATACTTAAACATTAGGTGTGTCGACCTAGCCACCTTAATACCTAGAAAAGTTATGTAATCATCCCTCCAGTCAAAGTTAAAGGAGTTTTTCAGGGTTCGCAAGAGTTGACCCGGGAGATCAATGCCCAACGCCTGTGTTTTCGTTAGGTTGAGCTTGTAGTAAGATACTCTATTGTAGTCTTGTATACACATTAACAAGTTAGGTAAAGAAATTTGTGGTTGCGTCAACGTTAAAAGTATGTCGTCCGCGAAGAGGTTTAGGGTATATTCCCTGTCCCCTACTCGCACTCCATGAATGGATGGGTGTGCCCTTATAGCCGACGCCAGGGGCTCCAGTGCCATCACATACAACAGCGGCGAGAGGGGGCACCCCTGCCGTGTCCCATTAGTTATCTTGATTTTGTCAGATACAAACCCAGAGTTTAGAACCTGGGCCGCTGGTGCCGAATATAAGGCCCTGACCGCCGAGATGAAGCCCCCCGGGAGTCCGAACCTACGCAGGGTCGCCTCCAGGAACCCCCATCCCAGCCGGTCAAAGGCCTTTTCTGCGTCTAAGGACAGCAACACTCCCCCTCCTGAATTTGTCGCCTTGAGGCTGTACATGAGGCTAAGGACTTTTCTTGTATTGTCTGCTCCCTGTCGGCCCTTCACAAACCCCACCTGGTCGTCATGTATAATATGGGGGAGTATGGGTCCCAGTCTCAGTGCAAATAATTTGGCGAGGAGTTTGACGTCCGTATTGAGGAGCGAGATTGGTCTGAAGTTTTGCGGACATGTCGGTTGTTTGCCTGGTTTGGGGAGGGTGATAATATGGGCAACCTGCATCTCCCCAGACAGTGACCCCGTGTGTATTGCTTCGTTGAATACTGCAGCTAGGTGTGGCGCTAGTACCTCCCCAAACTTATGATAGTAGGAATTTGCGAAGCCGTCCGGGCCCGGGGCTTTAGCACTCGGTAGGGTCCTAATTGTGTCTCTAACCTCA
Organism: Pelobates fuscus; assembly: GCF_036172605.1. Lineage (NCBI taxonomy): Eukaryota > Metazoa > Chordata > Amphibia > Anura > Pelobatidae > Pelobates > Pelobates fuscus. The sequence continues at coordinate 24,347,258 of NC_086324.1, read as the reverse complement.
TCTGTGGTAATTGGCCTCGCCAATGTGTCTTGTTGTTGAGCTGTCAGAGTGGGGAGCGTTACACTATCCAAATAAGCAGAAATCTCTGTATCTAATGGAGTGTGTGTGGTCGGATCATGTTTAAGATTATATAGGTCTGAGTAGTATTGTGCGAACTCATTGCCAATGTCTATGGGGGTTAGAACTTTCCCTCCTGATCTGGTGTTCAAGTACGCTATTTTCTGTGCTAGCTGTTGTTTTTTTAACCTCAATGCCAATAGCCTCCCTGCTCTATTTCCTTGGGAGTAGTGTGCTGCCCTCAGTCTCCTCAAGTTGTATCCCACTTTGTCAAGCGCATGTTGGCGCAGGTCGTGTCGTATTTGAGATATTTGATCTTTCAGCTGTGTGGTCGGGTGAAGCTGGTTTTGGGCCGCTAGGGAGTACAGCTCTTTTTGCCACTCTAGCACTTTAGTATGCGTTTTGCGTTTTATATGTGATGCTTATTTTATGAGTATTCCCCTTGCCACCGCTTTATGAGCCTGCCATATAGTGTGATGTGACAGTGAAGGGCTTGCGTTTTCCCTAAAATAGGTTGTAAGGGAGTTGTTCATTGTAGTTGAAAATGTGGTATCTGTGAGGAGGGTCTCGTTCAGACGCCAGGGGCTTTTGTGCTTAAAATCATAATTGTCTTTTAGAATTAATTCCACGGGGGCATGGTCCGACCATACTATCTGTCCCACCTTGCTGTCTATTATCTGCTCCAAGTCCCCCCCCCCCCACCAGAAACCCATCAATTCTGGAGTATGTATTATGGACTGATGAATGATAGGTGTATTCTCTGTCTTCAGCATGTTTTACTCGCCATGCATCGTAATAGTGATGCAAGGTCAGTAGTTTCACCAGGGCTGCACATTGTCTTTTTAGAGGCCTATACCTAGGGCTGTGCTGGGAAAGTGTAGTGTCGAGAGTTGGGTTCAGGACGTGGTTTAGGTCCCCACAGATAATCGTAGTTCCTTGCTGTATGTTCGACACCCTGCGTATTATTTTATGGAGAAAGTTCCTCTGATTGGTGTTGGGGGCGTAAATATTGGCTATCGTGTATAGAACATGGTTTATGCGCCCTACTATAATGGCATATCTGCCTTCTTTGTCTATGTCATCCAAAATCAGATCAAAGGCTACTTTCCTGCTTATGTAGGTGGATACCCCTCTAGATTTGGTAGCCGCCGTGGAGTGGAACTGGTGTGGATATAAAGAGGTCAGCGGACGTGGGTGTGTCATTCCCCTAAAGTGCGTCTCTTGCAAACACACAATGTCTGCGTCCTGGGCCCTGATGTCCCTCCCCAGGAGATGTCTTTGCACTGGGAGGTTGAGTCCCCTTACGTTATGGCTATAAATCCTTAGGGTGTCATATAAGGGAAGTGTCTGTACATTGCAAATGGATGTTGTTCTAAGCGAGGGCTCTGCCTTCCCCAGCCATGTCGAGCCAGGCAGATCCCCTTCTGCATTCTCCTTTGCTCTCTTATCGTGCGACCCATTCCGGAGTCCAGCTCCAGGTTTGGGAATGCTGCAGACCTGTTACTATGTAAGTCTTGTAGAGTGGTTGGGCCACCCACTAGGCCCATGTGTGGGGTGAGGAGGGGTAGGTAAGGTGTCATAACAATGAAAAAACAAATAACATAACAATTTACATCGCAACTTTGTAATACAATTATAAGTGAGAACATTATTGCCAAAACGTTGGCTAGGCTCCCATCGAAGCTTTTAGCTCCGACCCCCAGGGTTACCCCTACCCTGGGGGTCGGAGCTAAAAGCTTCGATCCTGGTTGATGGTGCTACCGCGAGGTTGGCCCTCGCTGACTCAGTAACATTTTCATAGACCCTATATATATTTGTCTATTCAATACATTTACCCGCTAGTTAACTATTCTCTGCAACCATGGGGAGTGTACCGTGAGGCCATTTGGGTGTTTCAGGGCTTTGGGCCTGGGGGTTTACCTTCCCAGCGTTAAATAAAGTTGGCACTTGTCTACTGCTGATATTGGGGTCGATTGGCGTTGAACGGCATCATGCCCCCACCCGGGCCACGTCTGGGCCTGTGCCAAGTGATTCCCATTTACCACCCCACACCTCAACCTATATTTCCATAGCGGCTATGCCTCACGGCCTGCTAAGGCTAATCCAAGGCCTCCATTAAGGTAGTTAACACTGAACACATTCACTACTTATAATACAACTATGAAAAAAAGTGCTGCCATCTGATACTTGCGGGCTTAGGAAAGTTCTTGGCATTATGGTGACAATTATTTCCTTGCTTTCTTCCATGTTGAAGGCAAGCGTTTGTCCGGTGTCGGTTCTGATTGAGATGCAGGCAGGTTGATACCCCAGTCCTTTAGGGTCTGCAGGCCGTTTTCCGGGGATATGATAGCTGTGAGAATCCCGTTGCGGTGAATCAGCAGTTTGGTCGGGTATCCCCACCTGTATGCGATGTTATTTGATCTGAGAAGTTCCGTGACCGTGCTGAAGGATTTCCTCTTCTTGAGTGTCATGGCGGAGATGTCTGCAAAGATTTTGATTTTCTGATATTCTAAAGGCAGGTCCGTGCGTGTGCGGCTAGCTTTGAGGACCGCTTCCTTGGCGTGGAAATAATGCATTTTAAGCACCACATCTCTTGGGGTGTCTGCAGGCAAGCATTGTGGTTTTGCTACTCTATGAATGCGGTCCATCAGCAGGACGTCTTGCGGTAGGTCCGGTACCAGGAGGCGGAACAGCCCAGTTGCAAAGGCCTGTAGATCCTGCGAGCCTACTTGTTCAGGTACATTCCTCAACCTTAAGTTGCTGCGTCTTGCGAGATCTTCCATATCGGCAAGTTTTGCCTCATATTCATTTAGCTTATCCCATGCTTCCTCCACCCTGACTGTTGATTGTGCGCCTCTGTTTGTGTTTCCACGATATTTTCCAGTTCCGAGGTACGGGACCCCAGTTTTTGAATGTCGGTATGGAGGTCTGTAAATGATCTCTGCAGTGTACCTTGCAGCTTAGCCGCCATGTCGTCGAACATAGCTTGCAGTCCTTCCGCGGTGAGTACGAGGCCCGCGGTCTCCACGTGCATGCCCTGCTCGCCATCCGTCTCGGCGCCATCTTGCGATTCCTCGGGTATCAGGGTCCCTTTCGGTTGCCCCTGTTTGTTGCTGAAAAATTGCAGTTTATCCTGCTTGTCGGATGCTCGTTTGCTTTTGTGATGGGACATGGTTTAGGGAGTCCCCAACTCCGTGATTTTTCGTTGATTCGGGTCTTGTAAAGTTGTGTGAGGGCCTAAAAAGCCGCGGAGCTAGCAGACCATGCAACTGCTCGCGTTCAGATCCAGGCCACGCCCCCGTGCCTATATCATTCTAATGAATTTATACATTTACTATCGGTGCCTATATCATTCTAATGAATTTATACATTTACTATCGGTGCCTATATCATTCTAATGAATTTATACATTTACTATCGGTGCCTATATCATTCTAATGAATTTATACATTTACTATCGGTGCCTATATCATTCTAATGAATTTATACATTTACTATCGGTGCCTATACCATTCTAATGAATTTATACATTTACTATCGGTGCCTATATCATTCTAATGAATTTATACATTTACTATCGGTGCCTATATCATTCTAATGAATTTATACATTTACTATCGGTGCCTATATCATTCTAATGAATTTATACATTTACTATCGGTGCCTATATCATTCTAATGAATTTATACATTTACTATCGGTGCGGTGCCTATACCATTCTAATGAATTTATACATTTACTATCGGTGCCTATATCATTCTAATGAATTTATACATTTACTATCGGTGCAGTGCCTATATCATTCTAATGAATTTATACATTTACTATCGGTGCCTATATCATTCTAATGAATTTATACATTTACTATCGGTGCCTATATCATTCTAATGAATTTATACATTTACTATCGGTGCCTATACCATTCTAATGAATTTATACATTTACTATCGGTGCCTGTATGATTCCAAGTGTTACTTCACATTTGTATGCCCGTGTGATCTGTCATTATAACGCTCAGTTGAAGACCACTGAAGATGTTGCCTGTGTATCATATGTTAAACAGAAATATGTAGTTGGGAATTAATAATAATAATAAAAAAATAATAAGTTTAGTAAATAAACTCAGGAAGGTTGAGTGTTTTAGAAATGTCTCCAAACCCTGAAGATGGCATTATTCTCCGTTAATACCTGCTACACCATTAAGTATTTTTTTTTTTTTAACATTAACTTTTTTTTTTTTTTTTTTTGCCAACTCAAATCTGAGACTCGAGACTGTCTGAGGTTGGTTGGATTTATACTAAATCGGCTCCCCTCCTGCTATTGATATGTCAGCAGGGTTTCTGTCTCGTCAGCTACTCCTTCCATAATAACGTTTTCAGGAGAGACCTGAACTAAAATGATGACAGCTGTTGCCTGGGCGCATGACTCCCACTAATCTCAAGCAGACTCAGACATATGTGTCCTTTCTCCTCCCTGAAATTATAGGCTACTAAACTGCGCAATGTCAGTCAAACCACACATTAAAATAATGGGCGTTACATGTAATGTTTGTGTGCATATGTGTGGATGAAGATTAAAAAAATATACCTTTTTATTATTACAGGGGATTATAAATTCCTGACACCCAACAATATTGCCCCGGATGGCCCCGGATGTTGTTGGCTTGCGCCATGTATTTGTAATTACTGATATTCATTTCAGAGATTCAGTGGATAGCTCCCATTTTTTTTGCTGGATTTCCTGGAGCATATTTGTATTAATGTTATCATTATTTTAACCTATAATAGAAACTCATCTGGTTTGAGTCAAATCATCTCATTGCTTGGCCGTGGTTCTTTTCAGACGTGCTGCTTAGAAGTCATTGAAGCTCAAACAGCAGAGGAAATGCAAATCATCCTCACACTGATGATGTACAGTGGCGTGATTGTGCAGCAGTACGTATGGCTCGTGGATTGACCACATGAAAGAAGTCATTTAGAGTCCAGATGAGCTGGAGCTGGGTTAACTTACAAAGTATGTGTGAGTTTCAAAGCTTGAAGACTACCATTCCAATTTAAAATATTTATAATAGAAAGTTTCCCCCACTTTTTTTTCCATTTTATTATCTCTCTCCAAAAAAAAACCAAAAAAAAAAACAACGTTACTCACTGTTTCTCTCTGTGTACACACGTGCATATATTTTTAATCATGCGTATGGGTCTGGCCAAGAGCTGGAGAGACAGTGGTAACATGATGTTTTTTCTTTCTCTCTGTTTGTTGTTACGGTACGGGAGAAGGACTGAATTAACGAATGTAGCTGAATATGGCTTCTTTAAAATGCATGATGTCTGTGTATTATATGTTTCACAGAAATATGTAGTGTGGTTATTTATTACAATATGTATGTGTTGTTATCACTGTAGTGAGAATTCAAGGTGAATTTCAAAATTAAGGTCAAAATGGAAAAATGATCCCAACGAGCTATGCTTTTAATTCAGCTACTCTGATCTTATATTTGAAATTGACTTTGAATTCTCGCTTTGCTAAAGAACCTTGCATATTTTAAAATCCTAAATGGCCAGGATGGTGATATTGTTTTGTGCAGTTATTCTACCTAATGAACGGTGATAATGCACGAGCAATCTCCATGCGGTATGCAGGCTCTGATTTCAGACAGAATTGCGACATGTATGAGCTTAGTGGAAGTCAGACTCCTGAGTGGCACCAGCTGTCATTTAAATGGCCACTTATCTCAGACAACACTTGGACATGTAGCCACTGTGCTGCACTATTGCTAAACACCTTCAATAGGTAAACCCCTACACTAACCCTAACCTAAAAATATTACGTAATGTAAACGATATATGTCGCCGAAACCTGTATTAGGGGAAATAATGCCATCTCAGGTTCTAGACACATTTATAAACCACTTGACGTTTTTTTCTCACAATACACAATTCACTGTAATGGTATATTTACTCTGTATTGTAAGCAGGGATATATTTGCTGCAGGGAGAATAAGGCTGTGGGTTAGGGTAGCAGTTAGGAGAGGGTACAAGTCTACACTTTTGTTGTTTTGTTTTTACATGTAGCAGATTATTTAGGTGCGACTGCTTCTCTGCTTGTCCTCTCCCTCCGCGGCATCTCTTGTGATTGGCTGCCTTACATGTGGTAGCTGTTCTCCTGTCCCAGCAACATATTGAATTAGTGGGGAATTAACCAACAGCACCGTCACCAAACCTCTGTAAAAATGTAAAAAAATCTCACCCTACCCCACAATCTTAAGTCACTCTGTAAAGCATTGTGCTGTGTACGCTTGGTATACCAGAAGTACAAGATTTTAAAAGCCTATCTAACGCTTCCAAGCTAGAATTTGGTGACAAAATGCTACAGTGAACGGTTTTATAGAATATTGCTAAAATGTTCGTGGCGTGCAGTTTGGGACGTCGCGCAGCTGGTAAGTCGTACTAATGCGGAACTTTCCAAATGAGATATGGTGCTTGTCACTAGTGACCTTTCTGGAACCATGAGAATTTTATTTGAAACCATACGCTGACTAGTTTGTAGAACATCAGTCATATTTGCCCACTACAATTCCGAAAGCATTCTCTCACATTTCTTGGGCTTTAATACAGCTAATGTATGTGGGAAAGTTGTATTGCATTGTGGGAGCATTATTTCCCCCATATTTAATTTTTTTTAAATTGAGGTTATCCATTGTTGTAAACTGCAGTGGTCCCACATAAAAAGTGGCCATTTTAAACCAATTTACTCTGAAGTTTTAGGTTCCCATAGTTGCTTTATCCCCCGAAGGTTTAATATATTTTCCGAAATTGTAAACATAAAATATTGTGGTCTTCGCTGAGGCAAAGTGTTCATTTAAACAAGTGCTGATGCAGGAGCTGTCAGGAATTATCATGCTCTCCTTATTTCTTCTCATTACTTAGGGTCTTTTCTGTGCAGAAAATGCCCCGTGGCTTTTAAACCTCACCTTGTTTCAATTGCTTAAATAGTGTCTTGAGGGGGGAAATTAATGTCCATGTCAAACACAATAACTACTGACATATATTTCTGTCACAAGTTACATTATAATAAACTTTTATATTTCAGCTTCCTTAGTGCTAGGTGTTAAATGAAAGAGTGTAATAGTTTCTAGTCCCTTGATATCATCCATTAGCTATGTCAACATCCCCTTTGTGGACATTCTGTGATAAGAAAAAAAACCTGGTATTGAGTGGCTACTACGCAGCCTTTATCTTAAAGAGAAAATCTTTAGTAATGACTGATCATCTTAACAGAAACAGGATCATTCATCTGATTCTTACCTGTACCCGGCAGTCAAGCTGGTTAGCATGTATTGTGCATTTTGTAAGCTTTAATTCATAAAATTGCAATGTGCACATTTTATTTTGCACATTTTAAAGCAAAGATATGGTTCTTTAAAGGGACACTGTAAGGTTAAAGATAAATATATACATTTTTATCTTTAATATGTTTATTTTTGCATTCATGTTATGCCCCCCCCCCCCCCCATATAGTTTAAAATTAGGGAATAAACCAAATGTTTATATATACCTGTAATCAAGCACGGTGAGGTTTTGTGTGGCTTGGGGCAAGTGCTGTTATGAGAAATTTTAAATGACGTTCTAATAACAATTTATAAAACTAAAATTCAACAAAACTAAACATTTATTGTAGTTTCATTACTGGGAGTGTTATTGCTGTGGAGCTCTGGTTTTCACTCAGACACACCAACAATATGGCGCTCATAGAAAAACAATAAAAGGACGTTAGGATAGTAAAGAGGGATTTGGGCCAAATATCTGCCCCTAATAAATTGGAAGGTATGAATGTGCAACTTTAAGAAGAAAGCGGTCAGCTAAGCTACAGATTTCATGAACGCTTCCTATATATATATAAGATATGTGCAGAACCACATTGAAAATAATGAGAGGACTAGGACTTGCTAAATGGAATCCACAATGTCCTGGTCTGGGGCAACCATGCTGAAGATAAGCATCAAGTGTTAAGATCTTTACAGATGAGTTTGTTTTTATTCTTTCATTTGTATATTTTTAAAAAGCATTCGGGAGTGATAAATACATAACACGAATGTTTCTCTTTTGTTTGTTCCTGAAATTCTAGGGTCCTTTTCACAAGCTCAGTGCTAAACCTGGCTGAACTGGTTGCCCTTCGCCCAGACCTTGGAAAGTTGCGAAAAATCCTTTACTTCCATGAAAACCAATTGGTGTATCCAGTTAGAAAAAGCCAAGAAAGAGATTTTCAGTACGGCTATAACCAAATTCTTTCTTGGTAGGTTTGATGTCTTTGTTTTCGATTTTACTTATTTTTTATTTTTATTTTTATTTTTTTTTATTTTTATTTAAAGAAACACTATAGGGTCAGGAGCACAAACATGTATTCCTGACTCTAAATATAGTAAAATCTTAACTTTGTTCCAGTCTGCTGGTGCTGGCTCTTCCCCTGATCTGCTTCTTTGGTTGACATCATTGGAAGTGACAATCTGAACCGATCACATTTCTTTCCCATAGGAATGGAGGCAAATCAGTGGCAGAGCCAGCCCTGACCAATCAGCATCTCCTCATAGAGATGAATTGAATCAGTGCATCTCTGAGGAAGGTTCAGTGTCTCGATGCAGCGGATGGAGACACTGAATGTCAGTGATGCACACTGTGCAGCACTGCCTCATGAATCTGCTCTAGTAGCCATCTGAGGAGTAGCCACTGGGGGTATTCCTAGGTTGTAATGTAAACTCTGCCTTTTTTTGAAGACCTTATTTACAGCAAAAAGCCTGCATTATTAACACTTATTGTACTCCCCAGAACAAATACAATAAGCTGTAGTTGTTCTGGCGACTATAGTGTCCCTTTTAAATTATTTATTTATGACAGGTGATATAAAATACAGTGTTTCAACATTGGTATACAGTATGACACATGAAATATCAAGACAATGTAATAAGAGCAATGCATTACCTTTTATTTTTGTTTTGTATTTGTTTTAGTATGTGAACCCTTTGGAATGATATGGATTTCGGCACAAATTGGTCATAAAATGTGATCTGATCATCATCTAAGTCACAACTATAGACAATCACAGTCTGCTTAAACTAAAAACACACAAAGAAGGAAATGTTGCCATGTTTTTATTGAACACACCATGTAAACATTCACAGTGCAGGTGGAAAAAGTATGGTAACCCTTGGATTTAATAACTGGTTGAACCTCCTTTGGCAGCAATAACTTCAACCAAACGTTTCCTGTAGTTGCAGATCAGACGTGCACAACGGTCAGGAGTAATTCTTGACCATTCCTCTTTACAGAACTGTTTCAGTTCAGCAATATTCTTGGGATGTCTGGTGTGAATCGCTTTCTTGAGGTCATGCCACAGCATCTCAATCGGGTTGAGGTCAGGACTCTGACTGGGCCACTTCAGAAGGCATATTTTCTTCTGTTTAAGCCATTCTGTTGTTGATTTACTTCTATGCTTTGGGTCATTGTCCTGTTGCAACACCCATCTTCTGTTGAGCTTCAGCTGGTAGAAAAATGGCCTTAAGTTCTCCTGCAAAATGTCTTGATAAACTTGGGAATTCATTTTTCCTTCGATGATAGCAATCCGTCCAGGCCCTGATGCAGCAAAGCAGCCCAAAACCATGATGCCCCCACCACCATACTCCACAGTTGGGATGAGGTTTTGATGTTGGTGTGCTGTGCCTCTTTTTTGCCACACACAGTGTTGTGTGTTTCTTCCAAACAACTCAACTTTGGTTTCATCTGTCCACAGAATATTTTGCCAGTACTGCTGTGGAACATCCAGGTGCTCTTGTGCAAACTGTAAACGTGCAGCAATGTTTTGTTTGGACAGCAGTGGCTTCCTCTGTGGTATCCTCCCATGAAATCCATTCTTGTTTAGTGTTTTACATATTGTAGATTCGCTAACAGGGATGTTAGCATTTGCCAGTGACTTTTGTAAGTCTTTAGCTGACACTTTAGGATTCTTCTTCACCTCATTGAGCAGTCTGCACTTTGCTCTTGCAGTCATCTTTACAGGACGGCCACTCCTAGGGAGAGTAGCAGCAGTGCTGAACTGTCTCCATTTATTGACAATTTGTCTTACCGTGGACTGATGAACAGCCAGGCTTTTGGAGATACATTTATAACCCTTTCCAGCTTTATGCAAGTCAACAATTCTTAATCGTAGGTCTTCTAAGAGCTCTTTTGTGCGAGGCATCATTCACATCAGGCAGTGCTTCTTGTGAAAAGCAAACCCAGAACTGGTGTGTGTTTTTTATAGGGCAGGGCAGCTGTAACCAACACCTCCAATCTCATCTCATTGATTGGACTCCAGTTGGCTGACATCTCACTCCAATTAGCTCTTGGAGATGTCATTAGTCTAGGGGTTCACATACTTTTTCCACCTGCACTGTGACTGTTTACATGGTGTGTTCAATAAAAACATGGCAACATTTCATTCTTTGTGTGTTATTAGTTTAAGCAGACTGTGATTGTCTATTGTTGTGACTTAGATGATGATCAGATCACATTTTATGACCAATTTGTGCAGAAATCCATATCATTCCAAAAGGTTCACATACTTTTTCTTGCAACTGTACATAACTTTGGTTCAACCTTTATGGCATTATTGCAATAGGTACCCCTAACCAATGGGGGCATTGGGGAGGAGTAGGGGAATAGGTTCACCTGTGCTCTTGATTGTATTATTATTATTATCGCCATTTTTATAGCGCCAACAGTTTCCGTAGCGCTTTACAATATTATGAGAGGGGTGGTTTAACTATGAATAGAACAATTACAAGAAAACTTACAGGAACGATAGGTTGAAGAGGACCTTGCTCAAACGAGCTTACAGTCTATAGGAGGTGGGGTATAAAACACATTAGGACAGGAAATAGCAATCAAATAAGGTGGGAGTGAGGCAGAGCTGGAGGAGACAGTAGAGTGCTGCCCTTTAGGAGAGAGCAAGAGACAGGTATGTGAGGTAGAGGTTACTCTGGGAGGCCATAAGCTTTCATAAAGAGATGGTTTTTAAGGCACTTCTTAAACGATTGAAGACTAGGGGAGAGTCTGATGGCGGTAGGCAGGCTATTCCATAGGAAGGGAGCCGCCCGCGAGAAGTCCTGCAAGCATGAGTTGGCCGTACTGGTGCGAGCAGCGGACAGGAGAAGGTCATAGAGCGGAGAGACCGAGAAGGGGCAAAACTATGGATCTGTGAAGAGGGGCTAGAATTTTTCAGTGCTTTATAGGTATGGGTTAGCACTTTGAATTGACTCCTATAGGATACAGGAAGCCAATGTAAGGACTGACAGAGGGGTAAGGTATGTGAGGGCCGACTAGATAGAATAATCATCCTGACAGCAGCATTCATTACAGACTGTAGCAGGCCAATGCGGCTTTTGGGAAGACAAATTAAGAGAGGGTTACAATAATCCATGCAAGAAATTACTAAAGTATGGACAAGCGTCTTGGTAGCATCTTGCGTAAGAAAGGGGCAGATGCGAGCTATGTTTTTAAGATGGAATCTGCAGGATTTGGCAACATACTGGTTGTAAGGCTCAAAGGTGAAGCCAGAATCAAGTTTGATGCCACGACAGCGCGCTTGCAAGGATGGACTTATGTGGATACCACTAATTTGAAGGGAGCGCGAAAGAGGAGGATCTGTATTAGGAGGAGGAAAGACCAGGAGCTGAGTTTTAGAGAGATTGAGTGCCAGAAAGCGGGAGGACATCCAGTCAGAGATGGAAGAAAGGCAAGCAGTGACACGTTGCAGGACGGCAGGGGAGATGTCCGGGGAGGAGAGAGATATCTGGGTGTCATCAGTGTACAGGTGGTAGTGGAATCCAAATGAGGTAAAACGTTTGCCAAGATAGGCAGTATAAAGAGAAAATAGAAGGGGACCAAGGACAGAGCCTTGGGGGACTCCAACTGAGACAGGACGAGGGGAAGAAGTATCATTAAAAAAGGAGACACTGAATGAGCGATGGGAGAGATAAGAGGAAAGGAAAACAATGAGAATACAGCGTCACAGAGACCGAGTAATTGAAGAGTTTGAAGAAGGAGAGCATAATCAACGGTGTCAAAGGCAGCAGAGAGGTCAAGAAGAATTGAGTGTTGGCCTTTGGATTTAGCTGTTATTAGGTCGTTAGTAACTTTGATAAGAGCAGTCTCAGTAGAGTGGAGAGGGCGGAAGCCAGATTGAAGAGGGTCAAGGAGAGAGTTGGAATTGAGAAAGTGAGACATACGGGTAAAGACAAGTCTTTTCAGAAGCTTTGAGGAAAAAGGGAGCATGGATATGGGAAGATAGTTAGAGGGGGGGGACATGGTTTTTTTCATGATAGGTACTACAGTGGCATGTTTAAGTCAGTAGGGACAACGTCAGAAGAGAGAGAGCAGTTGAAGGATGTGTGTTAAGGAAGGCACAATACAGGGGGAGAGAGATCTGATAAGGTGAGATGGGACAGAAGAATATGCACCTAGGTGCATGATAAAAAGCCCTGCCAGCCAAGGCATTCCCAGAGGTAACGTGCATATTTGGAAAGGAACGTTCAGGAGAACAAGAGAAAAGATTAACCTAAACAGAAGAAAGGATATAGGAACTAAAAGTAGAGCATGAGACCTATCAGAGGGCATGGTGTCAGACATTCCACAAAACGACATGAGTAATGTCCCTACTCCACCTAACCATAACCTCAGTCAGGTTCCCTCTAGAGTCCCCCAACTCCCATCTCAGGACAAACTAAGTCTGTTTCTGGATTCCATACGTGGGTAGAAGATGGAATGGCAGTCCCAGTGTCCTCGACTTTGAGTTAATTTTTATTATTTGGATTTTATTCATTAATGGCAAATGTGATGTATTTAATAAATATATACATGACTTGGGGACACATACTCTTGTTGTTTATTTGGGTAAATGTTTGCATCTTGACAGTGTTTTTTTTTTTTTTTTTGCCTTAGATTTATGTAAAACTATAACAGGTGAATTTCTTACAGAGTCAAATTTTGCATGTTTTGACAATAAAATTCACTATCCACTCGAATAAAATCCACGTGTCAGTCGAGAAGCTGTGACTTCCAGTCCTCTTCTGCCTTCCCAATCGGTGCTAGGTTTTGGACTTCTTGAACACCCAGGAGACAGACACTTCTGTGTCTCTAGGCAGGGAGAGGGATAATGCACACTTGCAGCACCCCTCTTCTTATGACAATATTACAGTTCTATGAGATCTATGTCATTACTGCAACCCACTCCTGCACATTTTGGGGGGTCGCACTGGTGACGTGGACCAATCAGAGTCCACGTCAGTATATAAATAAAGTTTTAGGCCCACATCATTGCCCTCTCATGGTTTCCTCTTGGTTCATCGTTCAATGCATTATAATATTCTCTGATTTTCCAGTACTTTGGCTTGTTATTTGACATTGCTGACTTCTGTAATCCTGACCTGGCTATTTATATTGTACTCCGGTATTTCTTTTATCTTGATCTTGGCTAGAATTTCTGTTTTCGCCATTTATCTGTATACACTAAACCCGGCCATTCTAAGGTCTGGTGATATGTTCTTTCCTGTCTTCCAGTCTCTGACCAATGACTTGTAAGTTGGGTAGTATATTCGTGACATTAGCCAATCAGCTAGTATTCAATCCATAGTGACTAGAACATACATTGATTTATCCATTATAAGGGCAATAAATGCAAAAATAGACGGTTAATTGGAAAATATATTTAAAGATCCATGCATTGCTTTTTGTTTAATAAACTGAATACATGTTGAAACAATTGTCTGTTAATCACAGTTTTGCGACCCTTAGCTCCACAAACTATATAACGAATGCGGGCTTTGCTTGTAAAGAACTTTCTTTAACTTTTATTAAGCTTTGTGCTCTTCTAATATATCCCACCCTAAAAATTCACTTCTCTCCACTCTCTCGCGCACACAGACTGTGATTGCTTGAGTGGGTGCAAAATAGAAAATTAGAGGTCAGTTTCCTTTATCTTGTATAATGAAGTGAAAGGGAGCAATTTGATAAATTCTGAAATAAAAGACATTTCCTTTGCTCCATTACACTCAATGAAGCATAGAAACATCCGCTTAGCAGTTATAGCATTGTATGGAGTTAACTAATGTGTTAGACCTTTAGGAGGGACATAGCTACATTTTCACAAACTGCTTAACTATCAATCAGAGAAAACACATCTACGCACAAAGGCTCATTTGGACACTCAGTAGGATATCTCCTGTATGTGATTGAATATGTCACAAACTACTCATGTCACAATACAAGCAATGTAACATAGAACTCACTGATCCTTTCAGAAGAGGTTTATTTGCCCTTAACCATTAGTTATAAAACAATACTATGTCTCAGAATCTGAAATGAATCCCGAATGGTTTGTAGATCTGAATATGATCTACTATGCTGTTTTATAACCTGTAAGTGCATGAAAGCATGTTACACCTTAATGATGCACACAAAAAAAGAAAAACATACAAGTCTCTTAAATTTCAAAAGGGGGGGGGGGGGAACTCCAGACACAGAATATTCCAAGTCTTTCCCAATAGAGTCAACAGCCTTTAATTTTTACAAGGCCAATTAACTACATACCATTGATTTGGGTTATGGTAAGACCTATTCTGTTAAGTCAGAACACCTGATTGACTCCCCATTTAAATAAGAAACACAATTGATGTAGATGTTTCAAAACTCTGAATAACACAACAGATTTTACCAGGTTTTTTTTTTTCTTATTTTTTTTTTTTTACTTCGGATTTTGTAACAACTTATATACATCTTCATATAAATTGTCTAGCTTTTTTTTTTTTTTTTTTTTTTTTTTTTTTGTTACGAAAGTGTTTCAAATTATTCTTCAGTTCCAAGATGGCAGTCTCCACGCTGATGAGCTATCCAATCCCCGACTGGAAATTGTAGCTAAACTTACTGAAGTGTGGTTAAATGAATGTAATATTAATATTTTGGGGAAAATGTTTGCAACAGATTTAGATAAAATACTCTTTTTTTCAGGACAGTGCCACTTTAAGATATACTGCCCATAAACATTTCATTGGGTTACAAACATACGTTATAATTTTAAATTACAATTTTCAGTGCTCTTGGTTTATTTTTCATTAGACCTTTTCTTTTTTTCTATTTTTCAAGGAATACATTTTAGCAAATTGGACACAGGTATAATGCCTTTAAATCCCTCCTAGACAGGAAATTAGGTAATAGGTTGTTTTGTAATGTACTGAACATCTGTTGTGCTAATGCCGGTGATGTTTTGTGTTCCCGTACGTATCTTACAGTATGTAAGGAGTTACGTTCTCCTGGTTTGTATTATCCTGGGGCAAATCATTGTCTGCTCCCAGCTACTACGCATTACATTATAAGACCTTCATATCAGGATTCCGGAAACGGACAGCCATGTTTTATTATTTAGGGTAACAAGACACATGACAATATGAAAGCATTATCATTAGTACTACATAAGGGAGTTTTAAGACTTTGAAGTAACAATCTCCATACATTTGTATTATGTTTTCATTTGTCATGCATCACTAGTGTACATAATTTGATTTATAGAAACCCCAAAAGTGTCTGACACCATTTACAGCACAGAGATTGTCCAAAGTGATAAAACGCCATATGGATATGAACTTCAAGTTTGTTTGTTTTTTTTGTATTATATCCCAGAAAGGTGAGCAAGAGTTTCAAAGGAACTTTATATTCCTTTGGAATTCTTTATTAATAATCAGGTCTTGTTGTTTTTTCGGTTCCCTGTGTACCGCGTATAGATTTAAATATATAAATCAGGCATACCTACCCGGAGAGGTCATATATTGACAGTCCTATGCTTTTGTATGTTCTTCAGTCAAAAAGATTTACTGATTGTATCATATATATATATATATATATATATATAAAGTCTTGTGATAATGCAAAAGAATACAAAGGGAAACTTGCAGAAGGTTCAGTAGAATAAACAAAATCCTGAAATCCTGGAATCCCAGCAGTGGCTGAGTGACAGGCAACAGAGGGTTGTAGTCAATGGAGTATATTCAAAGCTTGTGCTTGTCACCAATGGGGTACCTCAGGGATCTGTACTTGGACCCATTCTCTTTAATATTTTTATTAGTGATATTGCAGAAGGTCTTGATGGTAAGGTATGTCTTTTTGCTGAAGATACTAAGATATGTAACAGGGTTGATGTTCCAGGAGGGATAAGCCAAATGGCTAATGATTTAGGTAAATGAGAAAAATGGTCAGAGTTGTGGCAACTGACATTTAATGTGGGTAAGTGCAAGATAATGCATCTTGGACGTAAAAACCCAAGGGTACAGAATATTTGATAGAGTCCTAACCTCAACACCTGAGGAAAGGGATTTAGGGGTGATTATTTCTGAGGACTTAAAGGTAGGCAGACAATGTAATAGAGCAGCAGGAAATGCTAGCAGAATGCTTGGTTGTATAGGGAGAGGTATCAGCAGTAGAAAGAGGGAAGTGCTCATGCCATTGTACAGAACACTGGTGAGACCTCACTTGGAGTATTGTACACAGTACTGGAGACCGTATCTTCAGAAGGATATTGATACCTTAGAGAGAGTTCAAAGAAGGGCTACTAAACTGGTTCATGGATTATAGGATAAAACTTACCAGGAAAGGTTAAAGGAACTTAACATGTATAGCTTGGAGGAAAGACGAGACAGGGGGGATTTGATAGAAACATTTAAATACATAAAGGGAATCAATACAGTAAAGGAAAAGACTATATTTAAAAAAAGAAAAACTACCACAACAAGAGGACATAGTCTTAAATTAGAGGGACAAAGGTTTAAAAATAATATCAGGAATTATTACTTTACTGAGAGGGTCGTGGACTTTTAACTTTACCAACTTTACCAAGTGAATGCATTTAAGGTGATGCATTAGAACATAAAGTGAAGTCTTTTTTTTTCGTATACCTGCAAAGTACTTTGATAACAATACCTGATAAAGTGTGTACAGTTTATTACTTGGCTAATTGTTATTGACTTAAAAATATAAACAAGCAGAGCCCAAGGATTTGGTATTGAGGCTTACAATCTAGGCGCACTGAAGCGGAACTGCGGAGGAAGCTGTTTAATAATAGAGCAATTAGGCAAGGAGTGTAACGTTATATGTATATTTGTTACTAGCGCAATTAAAAAACGAAAATACAATGTGTAATCAATATTTAATTAGGCAGAAATAAATAACACAAAAATGAGTTAAGGGATTATCTTTGAAGACTACGGTTTTAATGGAAGGTAAACTGTGATGGATTTACAATTTTGCTAAATAATGTGTATGGTCTAAATTGTGCAGGTTTTTTTATTTTTCTATAATTCAATATTTTGTGAATATACCACTTGGTAAAAAAAAAAAAAATATTGGTGAACATTGATGACACAAGCTGATGGTCACATAATATATAATTAAAATAACAAGACATGGTACGGGTTGGCATTAACAGTGACTGTCTTTTCAGTTTAGTTGCTGATACTGTGGTTTTCAACTCCACCTTCAACATGGAGTCATTCCTGAAATCTATGGGCACATTTTTGAAGATGATTCCTGATCATCGTCCCAAGGATCTAGAAGCAGCCATCAGACCAAAATGTAGAGTCATTTACTTTCCCATCAGATTTCCAGATGTAACTCAGTAAGTCACTGTTTGCTAAAATATTGTTTTGTCAAAATAGAAAGAACTGTGATTTTTTTTTTCTTCTTAAATTATAAAAGCAATGACCAGAGCGAACATATTTCTTTGCGAACATATTTACCATAAACCTCCTATAAAAAAAAGGAAAGATAGAAACAACAACAAAGCAAATCAGTCTATGATGAAATAGTAACCTGTACTCAGTCATCTGAACCCAGGGTAACCATTTAATGCAACTCTTTAACATGGCTTCCTAAATGCTGATGTGTGTAGAACTGGACTGGACTTGTGTGTAGAACTGGACTTCTCGCAAGTTTGCGAGAAGTCAAACTGATAGAGAATGTCACATTACTATTTTTAATAATATTGACATAAATAATGGGTTTTAAAGCCAGAAAGTGAAGCCCTCTTCTTTTTGTATTCCCTTCTCACTTTCTATTTATTTTAATATGTCCTTAAAGCTGCACTGTCACGGCCGAATCCCGTTTTTCTGCCCCTAAGCCCCCCATATTACCTATTTTTTATCTTTTTTTTCTGCCCAGACCTAGGTCCTGAGTGCTGCCATGTTTGTGAGGGTAGATGAAGTCCGTGTAGGACACGTCATCTGCCCACACTAGATAGCGCTGTAAGACTCCCGCACATGCCCAGTTAAACACTTGTTTAACTCTTTGTTCGCTCTTTTGGTTTATTACAAGGAGGGAGCTACCGGCTCGCAGCTCCCTCATTGTAATATGTAAAAATAGAAGAGGCAGGGAGCAGTGCTCCCTGCTACTTCCTAAGCCCCCTATGTCCTCTCTCACTCTATGTGGGTCAATATTACCCCAATAATAGCATAAGGGAGATTCAAATCTCCCAAATGTCCCTACTCGCTATGCCGCGAGAAGGGTGTGTCTACTAAAAAAAAGCCCCCTAGTGTCCCCCCTCTCGAGCCCCCACCCGTGCTATGCGAGTGGGGGGCTATTAAACTAAAGGGGGGACCTACTGTCCTTCCCTCGGGGCCCTAAATGAAAATGGGGAAGGACCTATTGTCCCCTCCCCGGCCCCCACCCATGAGCGTCAGGTGGGGGTCCTAAATGAAAATAGGGGGGAGCTATTGTCCTCCACCCCAGCCCCCACCCATGAGCAGCGGGTGAGGGCCCTAAATGAAAATGGAGGGGGGACCTATTGTCCTCCACCCCAGCCCCCACCCATGATCAGCGGGTGAGGGCCCTAAATGAAAATGGGGTGGGGAGCCTATTGTCATCACCCCTGGCCCTCACCCATATGTGGCGGGTGGAGGCCCTGAATGAAAATGGGGACGACGACCTATTGTCCTCCACCCCGGCCCCCACCCATTATCAGCGGGTGGGGGCCCTAAATGAAAATGGGGGGGACCTATTGTCCTCCACCCCAGCCCCCACCCATATGCAGCGGGTGGAGGCCCGAAATAAAAATGGATGGGGGACCTATTGCCCCCCCCCCCCGGCCACCACCTATGAACGGCAGGTGGGGACCCTAAATAAAAACGGGGGGGTCCTATTGTCCTCCCACCCATGAGCGGCGGGTGGGTGCCCTAAGTGAAAATGGGGGGGAGACCTATTGTCCCCCCCGGGCCCTACACATGAGCGGCGAATGGGGGGAGGAGGGGACCAGTTTGTCTCTGTAACTTAGGATTTGTCTAAGCATGCTCTGAAGCAGTTGAAAGAGGGAGTTTGAAAACATAACCTCTGCATGAAGAGATTTCCATATTTTATTGTAGAGATCCCTTTCTGATGCTGTAGGTGAAATCTATTTTCTCCAAGTTCAATTATACAACCTCCTGTCCTTTGTAAAGAGGATGTAAGCAGCAATTATAGCTCTCCTCAAAAGCCTAACTTTTAAGCTATGATTTCTCAAATAAATTGTACATTAAGCACTCATTCTCTTCCTACAAATACTCTTTAAATGCTATGATTACATTGGAAATAAGTAATTAGCAATTTTCCGTAATTAATAATTGGCCTCTGTGTACACTCTAGCAGATATATTTCTGTGGTACACTTTTGATTATTTTCCCAATAATTAAATAATGAGCAATGTATTCTAGTTTTCATTATTTTTCTGGCCGATATAGTGATGTTAATTTTTGGGCTGGTAACATTCTATTTTCTTAAAACTGTTCTATGAGTGTTTTTTTCTTGTCATTTGTTCTTATCATCTTGTCGAGAAAACAGAAGGACACATGGCTGCTATCAGAAAGAATCGTATGTTTATCTCAATAGCATAGAAAACATTCATAAAATTATGTGAAAAATCAACTCTTTACTGCCTTAACAGCAGAATGTCATTGATGTACCTTATCCTTGATAGGATGTGGTCAGAGTTTGTCGATAACTCCATTGCAAACATTATGTTAAATGCAATTTATCTGAAGTGTGCACATGAACCCCCCGCTGCTATGCCTTTCATTTATCAATGCTGTTTGTGGTTATAAGCAAACCCGTTTTCTTTTATACCTAACTGTATAGTTACTGTGTCTTTTGATGAATACAACCATATGTTGACTTACTGTAGAAGCGTAGTTGATGCAGATTACTAAATTTGCAAAGTTCTTACATATTTGGTGTTTATTTTTGTAAATTTAGATATGGAAACTGAGTAGTCTCTTTCAGTATTTCTACCCACTCTGCTCTACACATTAAGATTGAAAGTATTAGCCTGCAATGCATGATGTTTTGCGAGAAGCACTCTGTTGAAGTGATAACCGACAGGTGCACCCCTACCTGTCACAGGTGCCTAATTCCAGGGCCCTAGGATTCTCCAAATGCGAGAGTGTAGCACTGGAACATAGACAATTATGCACTATGGCTGTATTTGACACCATGACACCTGAGATTGTAAGAGACAACAATTGCAGGAATGTGGATATTTTATGTGTGCGCTGCAATATTTTGTTTTACTTATATGTGTGTGTCTGTGTCAATTTTCAAGCTTTGTTCGTAAAAGAAACACTATAGGGTTAGGAATTAAATTTGTGTATTCTTCACCCTATAGTGTTAAACATGCAGTTTAGGCCCCTTGCCTCTGCTTTTCCCTCTTAAAAAGTATTAAAACGCACTTTAAATCCAGTGGCGTGAAGGTCCCCTGCCCCCTGCCTCCTTGGCTGACATAATCAGTATTGATAATCTCAACCAATCACAATGCTTTCCCACAGGAAAAGGCAGTGTTTACATGACAAAGTCTGCAGGGACTGACTATACTCAGCAGAGCAACTACACTAAGCTGTAGTTGTCCTGGTGACTATAGTGTCCCTTTAAGTCCAGGAAAGCAAGACGTTTTATAAGAAATACGCTATTGAAGACAGGAAAGACAAAAGAGACGAACAGTCAGTTTTGAAACATAGTCTGACCTGAGATGCATGTATATGGCTGAAATAACATGTCATATGGGTAGGGCTTTTTTTTTTTTGTTTTTTTTAACTTAAATTAAAAACAAATATTTTTCCTTTAAAACTTGCTGGAAGTATTTTTGCATTAAAGCATAGTTTTGAGGAAGCAGTTGTCCCTTTAACTTGCATCTTGATCAGCATAGACTACTATCTGAACAGGGTTAAAAGGACCAAACCTCATAAACACGTCGTGGAAATAGACTACAACTTTGTTGATTTAACTGAGCAGTTGTAGCAAAATCACAAAATAGAAAGTGAGCATAACTATAGCACATTCTATCATTACATCTTTCATGGCTTTTTCATCTAATCAGTAATCGTGGGTTATTTACTAAACCGGAACTTGTGGATAATTGATAAAGGAATTTCACATTTTTACCTAAAATACCGAAGTTGCAGAATATTTCCAGTTCAACTATTTTGTTCTAAAATGTCAAATTATTTTATAGTTTGATATAATTCACAGTTTAGTAAATATCCCTTCTGTATTTTGGCAAGTTTCTGACTTATTCTGGAATGAATTAACTGAATGACATCCTAATTATCTTGCATTTGATTTTCCTAATCATTTAGCCCAACTTGGAATATATTGATAGCTCCTGCGTTCATTTTGCTAACGGATGGCGCTGATGGTCTAAAAGCCAGCTGGGTGGAAATGAAGAGAAAGGTTAAGAATTACTTTGCCCAAACTAAGATTTATAAAGCAAGCTCTTAGCCCACAGTGTTTTTTGAGTTATTTTCAAATGGTAATTTGCTTTATCCAAACCAAACGCATATAGTGTAAGTAAGTGATTATTTGCATGACTGACAATCATTTCACAGCCTGAAGTCTTTTTTAAAATGCATAATTTTGCAGAGATGCAAAATAAAATAATAATAAAATAAAAAAATCTCAAGGCTAAAAAAATTTAGGTGATTTATTTGCTGCTAAGTATAACCTCTAATTATATTTCTACAACTTTTAACTCTTCTAATTCTTGAAACTGATCTGTATTTTAAAGAGGAATTATCACTAAAATACTTGAATATTTATCAGTCTTATAATAGAAAAAAAACGAATTCCTATATTTTTTGGGTTTACAATTAATTATAGCATTTTCACCAGAAAACTAAAAAAATATTAATTTATTAATTAGCATGGTTCATATTAGACACATTTTTATTTAATCTGGCTGTAAGTGGCACTTTATAATTTCAATATTTAAATTGATTTATTTTTCTATTCCCTACAATATCTGAGCTGAAAAAGTAGTGTTTGCACATCCCGTATATTTAGTTTTTGACCTTAAAAGTGAATAGCAAGACAGTATCTATATCCACCATCAATGAGATTCTTACTGTTATGGTAATTTAATTCTTCCTCCCTCCCCTCGTTTTATTTTTTATTTTTTTTTGTCTTCACTTATCAGTCTAGAGAATTCACAAGACTTGAAGCAGATAAACTGCCATGCCACAAATGAAACATATTTAGATAAGGCAGGTAGTGGGAGCGCTGAGAGATTGATGCATTGTGATGCAGCGGAAAATCTTACACAGAAAATGCTTTTGTTGATATGGCAACAAAACTTGAGAAGAGCGTTTTGGGAGCCTGTACAAGTGTGCTGTTCAGTATGAATGACGGGTGTAAATTGCCTCGTATCATACCTCTCATCCGCATCTATTCTTTTCCCGTAGAATAGAACTATAATATCACTGCATACATCCTCCTGATATGTGCAGAATTAGATTGAATATTTAATGCGCGCCAAAAATAGTTTTAGCGATTGATCTATTACTTTACAATGCGCCCTTTTAAATTTTTTAGATCCTTGAGCATTGTACAACCACAAACCGTGTTTCCTCCATGATATTTTTTTTATGAACGGTCCTAAAGTAATGGAAAACCCGTGTTAAAGTAACACAAAAAAAAAAAAGGTAGAAAAAGGAGCAAAGTATATTCTTCACTTTATAAAGACGTGGCCGTAGAATTGTGAAAACTGGTATGGCTAGCCACTTTCCAGCCAAACTATTCTTAGACAACGAAATAGAGAAGGAAACACTTCTGCTTCTCATATGCACTTCTTCTAAATTTTTATAATGTCTAGCAGTTTAGTATTATTGAAAAGCTTTCAGTACTTTGCCGAATAAATGTGGCACTCAACTGTTTACAAGTATGCACTTGAAACGACATTAAACGTTTCTCTACAAAAGGGGGAGTTGATCGTCTTGAAGGCCAAACTTAAGTGTTCTAATTAAATCCATTCTTAATTTCCATCTGTCTTTATTGTTTTCGGTTGACGTGTAATTTAGAGGGGGAAAAAAAAATCTTTTGTAAATATGAAAATGTGCACGTAAAATTTACCTAGATCTGGGACATTTCCCCCTTTTTTTTTTTTTCTGCTCATCTATAATAAAATGTAAAATTTACATGTTAGTGGAATTACAGTTTCTGCTGTTAAATAGCCACATAAACGTGTAAAGTTGTGGAACAAATTCTGTGGAATAAATTTGCTCTGTCATTTCACGGAGTACAAAATTAAAACCCCTTAATGTATCCGCTTTTTATTTTAGTTCCGGTATTGAAGTGTTGAGCACACAATTGCCCCACTTTCTAAAAATAAATAAAATATCTGTTTAGGGGCGGGGCCGGACTGTGGAGCTGAAAGGAAGCCATCTCATGCAGCTCCAGTCCTAAGCCTGAATAAACACTGATTTTCTACCCACAAACTGACTATTAACCCTTCAAAATAAGATATCTGAATAGAGTAACCTGCCAGCATCACAAAGAGGCCAACCGGCGGCTGCAGATCTTACAAAAGTGAGGAAGCTGAAAACTTGGGCCTACATGATGGCATGAACCTGAGGCCTATTGCTGTGCCTGGAAGCACTCTACACATGCTCAGTGAACGAGCATGGTATGAAAGCGCCTGTCTCTCCTAACGTGCAAGAGGCGACCGGAGAGAACACGCTGCGGCCCTGCACACCCCCCAGGACCGGGGGGGTCATCCCGGTCACCTGTTAGATTGTTTAAATTGTTTCCTGTTTTGAAGATGCAAGTTTTCAAATACAGGCTTGCGGTTACCAGCCTGCAATTGTGGGACGTTGGATGCAGCTCTGCCAGTATGTACTCAGCCACTACAGGGGAGACAAGACATACATTGTGGAGCCCCCTACTTGCCTTGTCACGGAACGGATTAAACGACTCCTAACACACTCACCCAGGAGTCCGCCCAGAAATCACTCAGGAGTGCCGAGAGGACTGCCGACATGCAGTGGCATCATGGCTACCGGACTGTCTCGGGTCGGACAGGAGTGACCTCCATCTCTAGGAGATCCGGAGACCTGGAGAATGTTGCTTCCCGTTGCTGCGAGCCCGGCCGGGCTGGTCTGTGGGGGGCTGCGGTGGACCGGTGGCCGCGGGGCCGCATGGACTAAGCTTAGGAGCAGTGGCCGGCGATGGAGGGGGCCCACGGAGGCACCCTGTCTTACTCATTGAGACTCCACCGGGACAATGGAGGTGCAGAGGCCGCCCAGTTAGTGGACTCTAAGAGAGGGGGGTCTCATGGACTGGGGGTACCTCGAGTGCTCGCTATACTGAGAAGCTCATGGGGGGGCTTTACCCGGAGCCGGTTGTTAATGTATATGTTGGCACCCTTGGGTGCCTGATGTTGATGCACTGGGCAGGGCCCCACAGAGGCTTCCTACTACACCTTACATGTGACACACTCAGGCAGGGATAGCTCCCACCTAAAGCAGGAAGTTATTTTTACTTACTTTTATTTCCTTAATTACTTACTTGTGGTTTTTTATTTTATTGTATTAATATAACCTGGCCGCACGTGCTTGGACCAAGATCCCTGGGGTTCACAAGAGGACCTAACCGGGGATCTTCACGTAGGGCCCTATCCCACAGGCACCTCCACAACCCCGAGGGCATCCTTCCCATCTTTTTTATTTCCCCTTCTCTTATACTATCACATCATTATTACCTGGAGCGCTAGAGGGAGTTATACTTGGTACAAACTTAATATGGAGCCTGGGCTATGGCTACATAAGCCTAACAGTAGAATGGAGTAGGCCATACGCCATAGTTAATGACATCGTTTTTGCCACAAGATAAATCATAAGAACCCAGGGACTCCCAGGTGGCGATAAACAGAAGAGCTGCTTCTTCTTCGCTGCATTCTTCTTCCCGCACGTTAAGGCACAACGTTCATAATTGTAACCCTGTAAATTGATTTAGTTTTTTTGGAATATACCCTTTACAATTGCAGAAAAACACACAGGAAATAGGATAGAGCAAAGGAAAATGAACAATCAGACATACATAAGCGAAACACTGTGGGCTGACACTCGCCTTTAAAGGTTAACCTGAAAACTCACATAGCTCATACAACTTGAATAGCAGGTGGGCCTAATGCACAGTTGCAACCATGCAATTTTCCTACATACTTCCCCATACCGACTATTAGTTATCTTTATAAGACATGTGCTACTAAGCCTGCTGTACTTATATTAGTATTAATTTAAATACTTAAAGTTAGCACTGATAGACTTACATATATAATATACTCATTACTCTTAAGTTCATTAAGCACATCTTCATAAAAAATGACCACTTATTTTGTAATATCTGTCGGCAATGTCACAGCATGTCATATTACATTCGCACCCTTTATTATAAACTCCTGTATACAGATATGGCACCTGTAGTACACTTCATGGACGCGTTGGTTTCCAGACTTGTAATTATATTATTGCTATCACGACTGACTTCACTGCACTGTAATGCTGCAATATTATTGTACAACAGCTAATATCGAAACAAGCCCACTGCTTATGTATGCAAAATGATGAGAATAAAAGCCTATCTTGAAAAAATATATATATATCTATTTAATAAAGGCACCCTCCGGGTTGGATGTAGCCCCATGTCAATGCATTTATTGATAATAAATGAAAACATGTGTGCAATAAAATCAATTTGAAATTATTAAAAAAAATCAGAAGCCTCTGCTCACCTTTGCTAAATCTTTACCCCTGCCGAAGGTTTTCTTTTGTTTCCAAACATTCTGCCCAAAAAGGACTGAACCTGGTCACCACTTTAAGTCTTTTTATTACAGAAAAACGTGTGTGATGCTTGTATGCTCTACATTATGGGGTGTGCATTCTCACTGCTGTAATCTTTTCGCTGGAGTTGGTTTCTTTGGTGGAGCAAGATGAACACTACAGTCCGTGCCAACATATACAACATTTTGCATCTCCAGCCAATTTCTAGCTTAGCTGAAGCCAATGCTACGTTGAGTCATTCGAAAGCAAAGCAACTGCCCCGTTTCACGAAAGGCCTATGAAAGTGGAGAAAGAGAGCCTGCAGCAACAAAAATTATTCTGGCTTACGTTTTTGCCAAAACTAAAGAGCAATGCACAGAACATCCTCCCACTACCCAATAAAAGTCAAGGCAGCACACCGGAAAGGCGAGAGCAAAGCATATGCTGTAATCGAAATATATATATATATATTTTTTTTTTTTACAGCACGGCAACTAAGTAAGCTTTAGAGCTGCAGCTAAAATATGTTTAATGGGCTAAAATTGTGCTGAATGCATGTAATTTAGGAGTGGAAAGCCAATGGGTACCGCAAATAAACAGGTTTAATAAAAGGGTAGTAGATACCAGCTCCAGCCTTCCAGTGCAGGTGCTAAAGATGAACTACATAGTAAAAGAATTAAGAAAATTCTCGGGATGTGCAAATAATGAAAATCAAATTTGAGATGCATTGTGCAAAGTAGATGGTTCTTATCTGCTGCACTGGAAGTTCAAGCACGATAATATCTAAATGTTGTGTTGATATTGTTTAAAAGCAGTTTTAAGATGGTATTATAATTTCTACTAGCCTGATTTTCATGGATTTGTGCATATTACACGTCTTTGACAGTTTTCACTCGCATGTGCTGAACCCCGTTTTCCTAATTATTTTCTAATTTAGCCCCTTAAGGACAAGTGGTATATCAACATTCCAGAGAAAGTCGTGAAGAATCGGTGATATGCTGAAACATTATTGCAAATATGAGAGTACAACATTAAAACCCCTAAATGAGTGCTGACATCACAAGGAAAAATATAATCCTGATTGTTTTAACTTTCAAGCAAATACTAAAAACTAATTTCCTGTCTCGGAGGCTAACTCTAAGTCTTCCCTGTGTGAGGCTCCAAATGCAATCGTTCAAAACATTGTTCCGCTGTACACCACTCGTACACTACTTCTTTTAATTTGCACTGCCTGGGTAGGTCCGCCTCTGAAGACTGCTGGCAATTGTGTGGGGAGAGGCAGGGATGTATTAGCCGCGAGGCAAACAAGGCATTTGCCTTGGGTGGCATTTTCCAGGGGGCGGCAAAAAAAGCCGCCCCCATATGCCCAGGGCAAATGTCTTGTTAGCCTTGCGGCTAACTGACATGCTGGGCGGGCGGGCGGCTGGCTGGCGAGGGAGCACTTCCTCTGAGCGGTCTGCTAAGCTCCCTCGCGCGCCGCAGAGTGAGGCTGGGAGCCGGAATATGATGTCATATTCCGGCTCCGCCTCCCAGCCTCACTCTGCGGCGCGCGAGGGAGCTTAGCAGACCGTTTAGAGGAAGTGCTCCCTCGCCAGCCGCCCGCCCAGCAGTCCGACCCACAGCCCCACTAGACCCCAGGGAGATAGAGAACCCCCCCCCCCCCAGCATTCCCAAAGGTAAGGAGGCTGGGGGGGGTAAATTAAAAAATAAATTTAAAAAATTGTTAATGTGAGTGAGTGTGTGTGTATGTTAGTGTGAGTGTGTCTGTTAGTGAGTGTGTCTGTTAGTGTGTGTGTGTGTGTGTGTGTGTGTCTGAGTGTGTGTCTGTTAGTAAGTGAGTGTGTAAGTGAGTGTGTGTCTGTTAGTGTGTGTGTGTGTCAGTGAGTGTGTCTGTTAGTGTGTGTGTCAGCTAATGTATGCGTATCTGTCAGTGAATGTGTGTGTGTGTGTATTTAGAAGGCGGGGTGGGGGGAAGGATTGGGTGGGGGGGGGGGGGAATGCATGAGCACAAAACTAGGATACACCACTGGGGAGAGGAAGTGCTTATGTGCATGTGTATTGGACCTGCCCTTGTATGGTTGGTTTTTGGACAGAGGTGTGTTCATTGGTTTCAACCATCTTAAATTCACAATTCCCCCTGGACCCATGTGCATTTCTAGTGGCGCTGATGGTAGTTGCGCTAATTAACTCTACAGAAACAGAGGCTCTTTAACATGCTCACTCTCGAGCTCTCTGTCACTCTTGGTTCAAGTAATCCTTAAAACTAAAGACACATTTAATAGGTAGGTTTACAGCACAGGTGCGAAATACCCTTTCCACATTCTATGACAACTTAGTTTTTATCACTTATACTTCATGATAATTTAATATATTTATTGTGCCAGAGACACTTGTTTGTTAATCGCAATACATACACTGATGTCTCTCTAACTACTATTGTGCTCTGCAGTCTGATCTTAATTAAAGAACTAAAAAAAAAAAAGACCCCTAACCATCCCAGAATTTCTCGGGATGTGCTCACTTTCAGAGTTAGTGTCACTTTTTGTGCCTTCACCTCAAACACAGTGATCATGAGTGGGGGCTGTCTTGGATATGAGTACATACACAGCTCTCTCTCTATCTCTCTATCATATGTTCTCCCAAGCCCCTTCTCGCCTTTAAAATGTATGTGTCCCATTCATCACTGTAATATACAGTGGCCACTGGAGGCTGTAAGCCTCTCTGTTACTCACTGCTATTGTGAGTGAGCATGAGGGTTGTGGTGCTATACGGTACTTTGCTCTTAACTAATGCAGTTATCAAGGAGCCTTAGAAATTAAACACAAGTTTAGTGTCCGTAATTCTGAATGAGAGGCTTGAGGTCATGCATGGACCCTGCTCTGAAATTCAAGTAAACATTTAAAGACAAAAATGCCAAGATATTTTTTTTTTTTTTTTTAACCAAATTTTTTTGGGGGGCAGACGGTGAGAAAAAAAATGTAAGCTATTCCTGGGGTTTTGTATTAAAATCATCAGGTTCCTGTAGAGTCATTTTAAGCTGTCATATCAGTTGCATGAGCTTAGTTTTATCATATATCTCATTAAAATACCACTCATTAAAAAGATAACACTTAAAAATAATAGGTATTCATATTTTATTCTGAATATTCTTAAAATATAATGCAAAGTACAATAAATGTATCCTCAAGTTTTTTAGAGAAAAAAAAAATGTTTCATGCTTTAATAGAAGCCAAGGCTGCTTCTATATTTCAGTATTCACTTTCCTGATAATTACAGTTTCAAAGTATAAGTTCTTTGGAATTTTAAATTACTTATTTTTGTACATTTCTAAACAAAGCCAAGCCACTGGAAAATTGGGTGGACATAGATATTTTTGGTTTACATTTGTGAAAAATGCCCGGTGAGATGCGGATTTCTGCCGATGGTTCAAAATCTATTTTTAGTTTGTTTTCCAATTCATTTTCTTGTTCACAAAATATACTGATTTTACGGTGTCCAGCGAGCACACGGGGAACTTATTGCATTAACCCCTTAAGGACCAAACTTCTGGACTAAAAGGGAATCATGACATGTCAGACATGTCATGTGTCCTTAAGGGGTTAAAGAGAACAAAGGAATACATAATTATTGCAGCTATGTTTGGTTGATAGAATTTAAACGGGTCGTAAAACAAGTTATGGTTTGATTTACCACCAAAGGATCTTGTGTTCATACTGCAATGATGCTCAAATACTTACTGCCCTGTATCCTCTCACATGCTGTCCAGTCAGTAGTAAACAATAAAATAAGAGCTTTTTCTTAGAACGTCCACTGTATCTTTTTGACTGAATGTGGCAATCCCTCCAACTTCAATAACTGGAGGACATTTTTTGGCAATTGCTATGAATACTATCCTTATGATGGCTTGGTTTGGCAGGTACTCCCAGCTACCCCAATGCAATCGCTATTACAGTTCGTTTAGAAATCGCTCCCAATACTTTGATAATTAAGGTGGGTTACATTTCTAACTGTAAGTACCATATACATTTTTTTTTTCACTTCCAACTGTGCAGCGCTAGAAAATATGTTATATGTGCTATATATAAATATAATAATACATTTGATAATGTTTGTTTGTGATGTACACCTGGCTTTTGAGGCACTGTTTTACAATATCTTTAAATGTATCCCAGTCTCTCTTCATGGTGGCTCAGTCCTCCATTCTATGCCTTCCAAATTCCTGTGACCCGTCCTATTTCAGACTGTACACCACACGGGTGTTTACTCTGCTGTGCAATATCTCCCAGAAAGCAGAGTTGGACCATTGACATTTATATCCATGAGACAGCAACAATGACTATACGTGGAGAGACCCATATGGCAGATGAGAAGGTTGGATGTCAGCAAACATTCCCCCTTTCCAAGTGCTCCTCTCTCATTGTAGACCCACATTCTGTCTTCGGAACCCCCTCTTCATCAAGTCCTGCTTTTCCTCTCCCATCAGACACGGAATGTTTTCTAGTTCTAATTGTATTACTCCCAATGGGGGCAAATATCCAACTGGTACCAAAGATGGATGTGTCCATAGAACCTCTGCCAGGAGCTGGAACAAAAGAGGTTTATTTGTATTTCATGAGAATTTGGCTAACACACTGAATGTGCAATAGTGTGGCTTGTTTTTTTCTCCTAATACTTCATACTTCTTAGAAGTAACCTGTCTAATGCTGGAGTATGTAAATGGTTCATTTTTTGTTGTTTTCTTAAGATTTAGTACAACTTTTTCTATACTTTCAGCATTATTGTTGTTTTAAAAAAAATAACAGTTTAGTACGTCGTTATTTAGGCTGCTGAGAAATCAACTGGTGACTGGTGTTTTTCTTACCCAAATGGGGTGTCACATGAGGAGTTTGTTTTCTTATATTTACATTCTTAATCTTGTGGTAAGTGTAATGACCAATCTTAAACTGTGTTTGTGTACAAAATACCATATATGATATCAGAGTCATGTGAGAACTATTGTGCTGAATTAAGTATAGTGTGGCTTGTTTTACTGCAAAACCCCATAAACCTACATATCATCCTGTACCTCTGTAGACACCCCAAAAGGAATCAGGCGATGGATGATAGGGTGGATGGCGCTGGCTGGTTGAACTCCTCAATGCTGACATCCATCCTCTGCTGTCTCACATCCACGCTCTGCTGTCTCACATTCACTGTGCTCCCTCCTATCCTTTCAGGTGTATCCAGGTCATTTGATTTCCTCACTTTACGCTCTGCATGTGTCCCTCATCCTTATAGATTAGAAGATCATTTGGGCAGGGTGCTCTTTACCTACCATCCTCTTATGTCGAATGTGTTTCGTTAGAATAGTTTTTGTCTTGTTTTACCTATTGTACAGCGCTTCAGAATATGTTGGAGCTGTGTAAATCATTTTTATTATATTAATTGATGTGCAAGCATGGTAGCATGACACTGGTCTTTCACTATTGTTTGATTGTTCGGCCAAGCCTCATAAAGAGCTGTAAATCCCTTATACATTCTACACATTTCTAGGAGTTGTGATGCCATGAAGCCCATAAATACACTTTAACACACCAACGATTACTATTAGTTCTATTACCATAAAGCTCTGGAATACAGTGATGGGTGAGTGCTAATACACAATATAAATTACAATATCACAGAGCCTCACCGTTAGAACGAGAAGAACTCACAGTATATGTTTCACAAAGTATCACAGCTGTTCGTCAAAAGCACAAAGGGTTTAAAGTGGATAAATGGCTCCTCATGCAGATTGGGGAAGAATAAACAGTTGAACTGCTGGAGAGGATTGGAGGCAGGCCTCTTACCTACAGATTACGGGCCGGCCTTCCACTTCCCTGGTGGGCAGCATCTTAAACCAACAGACTTTATGCGAGCAGCCTCCCGCAAACCTGTTAGGGTCTCACCAGGTCTGCCGGATTTTATCTAGGGAGAGATGTGTGATGGAACGCCGTCACTACGTACCATTCCCACATGTTTGCCTGCTTATGGTTTTCAGGTCAGGACTATTTAACCTCTCCCACTTCCTTTTTTGAATGTATTGCTTGTCTGTGCCTCTCCCCCTCCCCTTCCTTTTCCTGTCACAGCAGGATGTTGTTCCTCTTCCATCCCCCATCAGCTTCTTAGGATGGAAACCCCTGTTGTATTGTGTTGGAGACCCCATGTAGGCCCCGATTGTATTGTGTTGGAGACCCCATGTAGGCCCCGATTGTATTGTGTTGGAGACCCCATGTAGGCCCCTGTTGTATTGTGTTGGAGACCCCATGTATGCCCCTGTTGTATTGTGTTGGAGACCCCATATAGGGATCGGTGCCTGTAAACCATGTGCGGCAAAATAAACAGCAGTACATTTTCAGTTGTACTCTCAGAGCTGTATGTCATCCAGTTACTGGGGGAAAGGGATGCCTGCTTGTGTTAAGGGTTCCAGAGTGGCTGAAGGAAGGTAATAGCGGAAGTAACCGTTCGGGTTACCCAGGTCCACTACAGACCGTTTTAAACTTTTAAATAGAATGGAATGTTTGGGGTGCAGTCATTATTATTGTGGGGGAGTGCGACAGCCTTTGTCTTTTGGTAAACAGGTTCAGAACAAATATTTCTAAACAAAGAGGGCGCCGGGAAAATGTTTTAGGTCCAGTTCTCAGGAGACAGGAGGAAGCAAACCATTCCTTGAGAAAAATATACTTTTTTTTTTTCTTTCTCACAGAACATGGAACATCTTAACTTCGTTCAGCTTAAGTATGATATACAAATGTAAGAATCTGAGTGCGTACATGCTTTAACAGTGTTATTAGACCATCATAGAAAAAAAAAAATGTAATACTGGGCTCGAAGCCCAAAATCGCATCGAAATCACTGGGAACTCTATGTAAATTGTAATGTTATATACACTTGGAATTCCAAATCTTTACACTAATATACACAATAGTATGCGTAATAAAAATATTGTAGCTTTACGATAAAACAAACATCATTCACTTTTAATCTTTTTTATTGAAAGCATATTAGACCTTTTTTTTTTTATATATATATATATATATATACATCGTTACAAATGCTTATATTTTCGTTGTTAACTGTTGGCCGCTTGACCTGTTTAAATTTGTAAATTGACTACAATATATAAAAAAAAAAAAAAAAAAAAAGAGCGAGCGATAGAAACTAAACATACCAGTTAGCTAAGTTACATATCATTTTATTATCATTTTTTTTTGTTTTTACGGCAACCTAGAGTTTGATTAATATATTGAGTCCTGCACAACACATTCCCACACAGCTTGTATTTTGTATTTGTACAGAAATTTCTCTTGAGAATTGATGTCTTGTAAAACATTCTTGTTCTACAGCATGAACGAATTATTAAACTCTAGAGCATTAGCAGAGTACTGCAGTGAAGAAAAGAATTTTTTCATTAAAATGCAGTTTGTATTGATAAAACAGATTACCAGCATTTGATGAAATGTAAAACTTGGATCTATCCGTATCACTAAATCTCCGCTAGGTTTATTTTGGCACGGAGCAAAGTATGAAATGTGCTTCATGACCAATTACCTTAGCTAGTATTGCTGTAATTGATTATTTAATTTTTACTATATTGGCTTTCTTTATTTCTGGTCAATATATGTGTATTCTTTTTTTTTTTAATTTGTCTCCAGGTATAGAGAAATTATAAAACACTTGCTAAAAATCATCAACTCTGTCAGGGCCATTTATCAATCTGTTTGCTGCACATCGACAAGTTGTAATCTTATAGCAATTAACCCTATTGGCAGGAAGTTTTAATGACATAGGATGCAAACTCATTTATCACTAAGGGTCTCTACTGGGCTTCTAAACTTACCCAATATTGCAGCTCGTATTTTCTTAGACTGAGATGTGAGATGTCACAAAAGGCGAACCCTATGGCAAGAAGGCCAAAAACCGCTCCGGGAGCTATAGTTTAACCATTTCCTGCTCAGGTGATTGAGTAATGAATTGTTTCACAATTGTACCTCACGCATACGACAAGAAGTGGAGAAACTAAGTTTCTGATGGGCAAAACATATTTTAATTATTGAAATGAATTTTGAAATTTCCTTTTTTCCAATATTCTTTTTTTTCCTTCTCTCAATTATTTTTTAAATATAATATTTATATGTTATATTGACTAAATTTTAGATTTGTGTGTACAGTAAGTGATCCATATCAGTATTTTACATGTCAAATGTTCAAATGTTACAACTATGGTTATATGTAACACTCTGTGTGAATGTCTTTACTGCTCTGTGATAATGTAACCAGTTTGCGCCTTCAGTCATACGACTGAAGTGTAATATTTTATTATTACAAGCCGTGTGTTTTTGTTTTCTTCTTTGACATGTGATATTATCAAATATTAGAGCAGTGTTTAATTGTTTTTTTGTTTTTGTTTTTACAAGCATTCCTCTGGTTTTCTGTATTGCTCTATATTAAATTGATGAGATTTTTACCTTCAACAGTAGATGTTATAAAAATAATGCAGAGATTTTTTCAATGTAGTTTTTTTTTTTTTAAACTTTCATAATTCTCATAATTAAAAATCTGGTCAGTGGTGTATGGCCTGGCCATTGAAACCGTTTAAAATAAATATATACATACACACATACACCCTGCAGTATAGAAACATAAAGTACGGAATAAATGCTTAGGACGTGGTTGTTTCTTAACTGTTCTCAGTACTGAGTCACTCAAAAGTGCATGGGGAAAAACCTTTCTATAGGGTGCAAAATGTGTTTGGTGGCCTTGTGACTTTTTTAGTCACTGTAAATTATTTACTATAATGTTAATTGCGTGAATTTGAAGGAGTCATTCAAGTTAATTTTTTGATCAAGAATAGATTTTCATGTGATGCCTCATACATAATTTGGTCATATTCTTGTGACAATTTTTTTGTTTTGCTACCAAATATTTTTCAGTAGGTTCTAAACTCGCCTAAAATGTTCCTGAATAGCTCCAATTACGGTCTGCACCGCCAGCCTTCTGTAACTATTGAATGGTTGAGAGGTTTGTCACACTGTTCTAACTCACTGTCTACTGTGGTGATGTCTAACCTTGTCCCCTCTTCCCTCTTGATTTTTGGGAACTATATGTCCTTCGATGCACTGTTAGCCTGAAGAAAGACAGAGCATCATGGACAATGGAAGTCTCAAACTTCTGAAGTCCACCGATAGCCAACCACCAGACTGTGGATTACACCTCCAAGTCTTCTTGCACTCTCACAGAAAATAAATACATTTGCACCAATTTTGTGATTCTATGGAGTATTGTCAGGGTATAAATAATGGAAAATTGTCACCTTTGAAATTGTTGTGCATAAAATAGAATTGAGGTTTGTCAGCTTGGCATGGAAACATAGCTTGCTGGATATTATGCAGTTGCCTTTTTTTTTTTTTTTTTACAAGCACCTAACAATTGCAATATAATTGCACATGCTAGATTCCAGTGTTCTCCAATTGTCACTCTTCTTTAGATTTCATTAAGTTCTGTTCAGTCATTGTGACTTCTTGAGAGACGGCACGTTGCATCGAAATGTGTTTCTTTATAGCAGTTCATTTGCCTATTTGTTGATGAGCAGTCACTTTGTGACATCTCTGCAGTAAGCGCGTTCTTCGAGCACTTGGATTGCCTGAGCGTGGCTGAGCCTGTGACATGTGGCAGGGTAGACTGCTTTATCCACTAATCAGTTAGATGCACTTGCAGAGTATTTACACAAAATAATAAAAACATCTGTTTAGATACCTTTAAACCTAGGTATTTTCATTCTTTTTTTTTTTAATATTCATCTACTTGTCAACGAACATTACACCATATTTCTTCTCTTACTCAGCTCAGTACACAATAATAAAAGTGAAATCGATAGAACTGTAGAACGCAATGCTTGGCTCAATCTTCTCTCCCTTCCCATTTTTGGGAAGTAAAAAATAAACCACAATTGGGTCCATATGTCATTTTGAAGATCTTTAAATATAAGCCCAAAGAATTAATGCTGTTAATATATATTATTTATTAACAATTACATATGTGACATATATGGATCATTTCATTTGTTATATTGTCTTATGCATGTGTATTGTTTTATTTCCCTTTTTTTAGCTTTGACTTTTCTTTTTTTAAATCCATGCATTTGCTACGTTCCTTAAAGGAACACTCTGGTCACCATAACAACTTCATTGACATTAAGTTGATATATTGCCAGGAGGTCCCTGGCTCTTCCTTACATTGAGGGGTTAAACCATTCACAAACTGTGTAACCCCTGAGAATTCAATCCAGCAGAGTTTCTGGCTGTTCCCAATGACATTGTGTGACTCAAATTCAGATAGAGGAAGCAGAGACTGCTTGCGTTTGACCACAGGACCGGTGTTACTGACATTTTCTAATGTTCTGCTGTTCAAACTTTGTCATCATTCATTGCACTGTCATATGGCAAATTGTTCCATGAGACTCGCTGGAAGTCCCTCAGTGCTTTCTAGAGTGTGTCGTATCACGTGCTATGCCAGATTACCGATAACATAATCGGTGAGTATATTGTCAGGTGGGGCTTATTGCCAATGCCGTTGGCATCCAGTGAGCGTCAGTGTTTTGATGAGGTGACTCAAGGCTGGACTGAAGTAAGTAAGAACTTCATAGCCAATCACAAAGATAACAAATGACGTGGAGCTTGATCACATGGCAGCTTATCTCTTATCTCTTAGTCATATATTTCAGTAAGGCTTTGTCGTCATGTTTAATCTAAAACAACTCATGGTGTGGATGGATAGAGTAATACTGTTATCTTGTTCCTCTGTTAAAGGGAAACTCCAGTGCCAGAAAAACGATCCGTTTTCCTGGCACTGGAGGGTCCCTCTCCCTCCCACCCCCCAATCCCCGGTTACTGAAGGGGTGAAAACCCCTTCAGTCACTTACCTGGGACAGCGGCGATGTCCCTCGCCGCTGTCTCCGCCTCCGTGACGCTCCTCCCAGTGATTGCGTCGGCCCATGGGCGAGACTGATCTCGCCCACCGGCCGAGGAGACGTAATGCGCATGC
This sequence comes from Pelobates fuscus, assembly GCF_036172605.1. Classification (NCBI taxonomy): domain Eukaryota; kingdom Metazoa; phylum Chordata; class Amphibia; order Anura; family Pelobatidae; genus Pelobates; species Pelobates fuscus. Next base: position 24,310,015 of record NC_086324.1, on the reverse strand, counting down.
GCGGAAATGCTGCGCATGCGCATTACGTCTCCCCATAGGAAAGCATTGAAAAATCATTTCAATGCTTTCCTATGGGGTTTTGAGCGACGCTGGAGGTCCTCACACAGCGTGAGGACGTCCAGCGACGCTCTAGCACAGGTTTCCTGTGCTAGAACCCAGGAAGTGACCTCTAGTGGCTGTCTAGTAGACAGCCACTAGAGGTGGAGTTAACCCTGCAATGTAATTATTGCAGTTTATAAAAAACTGCAATAATTACAGCTGCAGGGTTAAGGGTAGTGGGAGTTGGCACCCAGACCACTCCAATGAGCAGAAGTGGTCTGGGTGCCTAGAGTGTCCCTTTAAGTGGCCAGAACTAGTTATGGTATAAACACGTGCTAGCTGTTTGAGTTGGCTAATGTTACACGTTTTCACCCAAACCCAAGTGTCTACCAGTCAAAGTCTTCCACGGTCTAGAAGCTCTATGTTCCGATGGAATGTTTAGTTTCACCAGATTTCAGCCAGATTTGTCATTCTTAATCCTTACCTTCACATGTTTGACTTTAGCAATGCAGTACTCTGTCTTTGTGCATAAAATGTTTTATAACTAAACTTCTCTCAAAGCTATAGTTTGTATTTATGATTTTATGTTTTTGATTAATCTAAAAAAAATTTTTGTGTTTGTCTGCTTAATGCATGATGTTATTAAATTACCATCAGACCTGGAGCGTCACTAGTGAGACCATGAGGCCAGGACCGGTGCTAGGATTTTTAGTTACACAGGCGAAGATGCATTTTGGTGCCCCCCACCCTCGTTTAAAATAAGGTTCATACAAACACAGAAATAATCATACAGAGACATACAGACACAGACAGAGACATACATGCATACAGAGACATGCAGGCATATAAAGACATACATACAGAGGCATACCGTCATACAGACACATACATACATACATAGACATTCAGAAACATACATACAGAGACATCCAGGCATACAGACACATACATACAGGCATACAAAGACATACACGCATACAGAGACATACCGTCAAACAGACACATACATATATACAGGTATACAGAGACATACAGGCATACAGACACATACGTACAAAGACATACAGGCATACAGACACATACATTTGTACATACAGGGACATACAGGCATACGGACACATACATTTGTACATACAGAGACATACAGGCATACAGAAACATACAGACACATACATTTTGTACAGACATACAGGCATACAGAGACCTACATGCATACATACATACAGAGACATACATACATACATACAGAGACATACACAATTACATACTTACATCAGTTCAATCTTGTCCCCTGGATGCATGCTGTCTGGCTCCTTGGAGTCCTGTCCTGCAGCCCAGCCCCATCACAGGGCGCCAGCCACGCTGTGTGGTACACAGGGAGCAGGGATATGATGTCATTCATATCCTCGCCCCCTCCACACAGCCTGCGGCAGACACCAGGGTAGGTGCAGTGGCGTACACATGACCCATGGGGCCCCAGTGCGCAAATTGATCCGTGCCCCCCCCCCCTCGCGCTTACTCTGCGCGGGCCGGGGCCGCAACACATGGCGGCGGGCACCTGGTCGCAGGGGTTGCAGGGCTGTGACCCCTGCGACCGCGGTATGTACGCCAGTGCATGCAGATGCACACACACTTAAAGGACCACTACAGACACCCAGATCACATCAGCTCAATGAAGTGGTCTGGGTGTCAGGTCCCTCTAGTTTTAACCCTGCAGCTGAAAACATAGCAGTTTCAGAGAAACTGCTATGTTTCACCGAGGGTTAATTCAGCCTCTAGTGGATGTCTCACTGACAGCCTCTAGAGGAGCTTCCGCTATTCTAAAACACTGAACGTCCATAGGAAAGCATTGAGTAATGCTTTCCTATGGGCGGTTTGAATGCGTGCGCGGCAAGAGCATTCGGAGCTGAGAGGCGGAGGAATCCCCAGCGCCAAGGGAGAAAGGTAAGTGCTGAAGACACACACACACTCTCACGAACAGATGCATACACACCAGCTAACGGACACACATTTACTGACAGACACACTCAGCGACAGACATACATACACACTCACTTACAAAACATACACTCTCACTGACAAACACACACTCACTAACAGACAAACAGACTCACTAATACACACACACACAAACACACTCAGTAAGAGACTCACTAGCAGACACACTCACTGACACACATTGACACTCACTAGCTGACACACATTGACACTCACTAGCAGACACACACTGACACTCACTAGCAGACACACACACTGACACTCACTAGCAGACACACACACTGACACTAGCAGACACACTCACTGACACTAGCAGACACACTCACTGACACTAGCAGACACTCACTAGCAGACACACTCACTGACACTCACTAGCAGACACACTTACTGACGCTCACTAGCAGACACACTCACTGACGCTCACTAGCAGACACACTCACTGACGCTCACTAGCAGACACACTCACTGACGCTCACTAGCAGACACACACAATGACGCTCACTAGCAGACACACACACTGACGCTCACTAGCAGACACACACAATGACACTCACTAGCAGACACACACAATGACACTCACTAGCAGACACACACAATGACACTCACTAGCAGACACACTCACTGACGCTCACTAGCAGACACACTCACTGACGCTCACTAGCAGACACACACAATGACGCTCACTAGCAGACACACACACTGACACTCACTAGCAGACACACACTGACACTCACTAGCAGACACACACACTGACACTCACTAGCAGACACACACACTGACACTAGCAGACACACTCACTGACACTAGCAGACACACTCACTGACACTAGCAGACACACTCACTGACACTAGCAGACACACTCACTGACACTAGCAGACACACTCACTGACACTCACTAGCAGACACACTCACTGACGCTCACTAGCAGACACACTCACTGACGCTCACTAGCAGACACACTCACTGACGCTCACTAGCAGACACACTCACTGACACTCACTAGCAGACACACTCACTGACGCTTACTAGCAGACACACTCACTGACGCTCACTAGCAGACACACTCACTGACGCTCACTAGCAGACACACTCACTGACGCTCACTAGCAGACACACACAATGACGCTCACTAGCAGACACACACACTGACGCTCACTAGCAGACACACACACTGACGCTCACTAGCAGACACACACAATGACACTCACTAGCAGACACACACAATGACACTCACTAGCAGACACACACAATGACGCTCACTAGCAGACACACTCACTGACGCTCACTAGCAGACACACACAATGACGCTCACTAGCAGACACACACACTGACGCTCACTAGCAGACACACACACTGACACTCACTAGCAGACACACACACTGACACTCACTAGCAGACACACACACACACACACACACACTAACACGTTTTTTTTTTTTAATTTAATCCCCCAGCCTCCTTACCTTTTTGGAGTGCTGAAGGGATTCCCTGGGGTCCAGTGGTGCTGCTGGGCTCCAGGGCGGGCGGGTAGGCGGGCGGGTAGGCAGGCTGGCTGGCGGGTAGGCAGGCTGGCTGGCGGGCGGGTAGGCAGGCTGGCTGGCTGGCGGGCGGGCGCGAGGGAGCACTCTCCCATGTGTGCTTCCTCTTCAGCTCCCTCGCGCACCGCGTAGGGATGCCGGAGCCGGAAGATGATGTCATTTTCCGGCTCCGGTATCAGTATGCGGCGCGCGAGGGAGCTGAAGAGGAAGCACACATGGGAGAGTGCTCCCTCGCGCGCCCGCAGAACCGGGCGCTCGGCCACGCTACAATAGGTCGTCGGTTGGAGGGGAGCGCAGTGCGCTTCCCTCCTTCCGGTCACCCTGATTTTGCGCCCCCAGGGCCGGTGCGCCCTAAGGCGGCCGCCTGGGCCGCCTCATGGTAGCGCCGGCCCTGCATGAGGCTAATCATATTCTACCTAAATTCAGCCAAAAGTATTTAGCTAATGGTCTATCTTTATTTTTTTTGGATATTTTTAAATCTTTTTATTATAAATTTGTGTTAATTAGCTAATTTTCAGATGCGTTCTGGTAGACATCACCCATGTGGGACTTTTCAGAGTGTAGAGGCAGAGGATTAGGTAAAGATATTGGGCCCCTAAATATCAAGCTTCTTAATAAAGAAAAAGTTTAACTTTATGAGTGCTTAGGGTCAGGTAGTATATTACTCATCCTGTGGATTTTCAAACTAAATAATCCTGTAAATTCTGTTTGCTACATGATTCTTTAATGCACTTAGAATCACATGGTGTAAAAAGTATTGTGTATTGTGTTTTTATGGTGGATGCCCTTTTAGAGCCCTATGTACTAAGGAGGCGCCTGATGTGTAATGTGCTGGCCTTAGTCCACTAAAAGGTGCTAAGCTCCAGCATGACTTAACACAGTGTATGTTTCCAGTGGGAGTGGAGGTAAGTTACATCTTACATAAGGGAGTCTGTGTGCAGGTAGACACTTTGCAGTCACCGTGAACGGATTTAAATGTGCCTGAAAACAGCTGATGGAGCAAGAGCCTTAACTCATTATGTGCCAGCGGTTTGTGTATCAAACTATGGCTTTCTGTCGCTCAACTATTGGGCAATAACACATTATTATGATGGCTGTTTGACAATCAACGGAAATTGACAGACAGACTGCAGTATATCGAGAGATGGTAGGTTGACAAACATATAGCAATAAACAGACAGAAATGCAGACCGCAATAGATACATTCATTATTCTTTACATATTTTAATTCATGACTTCAGATTTCTTTCTTTTTTATTTTTTTTTTTTTACTCATAAACGTTGATTGTGCTTGTTTGACATTGCTGTAAATACATTGTAAATGTATATATTTATTAGCGTTGACAGCTTGCGATTACCATTTTATTATCACCTTGCTCAGCTAATTTATACATACTTTTTTATGCAATTTATTGGAGGCATAAATTATTTCATCACGGGATGGCTTTCGCTCCGACGAAGAGCATTTGTCTTACCTGTTTAGTGTAAGCATAAAACCTGTCTCTGTGTTTTATATGAGAAGCAAATGTTAGCCCCATGACCTCGGCAGTAGCCGATTTACAAGTGACGAGACAAACTGCTGCTTCTGTGATGCAAGAATGACATCAGACAGAAAAATGTCTCTGAATCATTGCTTGTTTTGTTTTTTCCCCCTGAGAATAGGGGCTTGCAAAACTAGCTTTCTAATATTTGAGAGAGTGTGTTATTTTTTTAAAATCATATTTTATTTGCAGCGTTAATACAAATATCACTACTTCCGTTTGTTTGTCTGTCTGTTGGCATTTCTGTCTGCAATATTAGTTTGGCGACCCATTCTTCCATTCTTACACTAGCTCTGTGACCCTTCAATTGTTATAAAATACATATTACAATAAATGTGTCCATGCTGAAAATATCAGAGTCCCGACTTTCAACCTGAGGATTGTAAAATACTGACTTTTTTTTAATTTTATTTTATTTTATGAGTTCAGAAATGCAAAATTGATTTGATTGTTTGTTGCTTTTAATTGTAAGAGACGAGATAGTGCTACAACCTTGTCTGGCAGATTGATTGAACCCTGTTTCAGTGTAAACAATCTCATTATATAAAATTTTCCACCCCCTAAGGCATTGCGGCAATTTTCCATGTATATGTCATCCTCGGGGTGGGAATAAAATGATGTCTCTTTTATTTATATATTTTAATCTCTCTTTTTTTGTTCAATCACCCCCTGGAGGCAAAGGGGTTAATTTGTGCAACATTTAAAAAATAATTATAAATCTACATCTCCAATCCCATTTTCTGCGAGTGTGACTTTTAAGAAGCTAACATAGTTGAAATTGCTGTTGATTTATAAATATAATAATTAGAGGCTTCCTTTGTAAATGCTTGTCTCTGGCACTGTGGCGGATTTTATTGCCCAGTCAAACCTCCTCATTCAATTTCGAAATTGCCTTCTCAATGAACTAAGCTATAAGCTTGCCAAATAATGTCAGTGCTAATACTGCACCTCTTTCATTTCTTTGTCCAGTCTGTAAATGAGCAATAAATTGTTTGATAAAATGGTCAACAAGGTCACAATAGTTGTTAAGTGAATTACATCCAAAGAATTAAAATTATTTCCCACACTAATCATTACTAGAGCAGTTCTCGATGCAATAGATTGTGACCCAGTGCAAAGCTTGCTCTATGTTTCTGCTAGCCAAGGATCTGAGCATGTTTTAATGTAAACAGTCCCTGATGGAGTGTTATTTTATCAAGCAAGGGCCATATCATTTAATTAATTTATATGTTGTTGACTTGTTATGCTTAATGGGGCACTGTCACTTCGGGGTCTTTGACCCCACAAGGTGACATATCTGCTTGTGTAGCGGTGGCGGGAGATCTACATATCTTACGCTGTCTCTACTCGGAGTTGCCATACTGTTTCGTCTTCTGGTGACTTTATCTGCCAGGAGCCACCATCACTATTCTACTCTCGCGCATGCACAAGAATACATCCATTGGTATATTTTTTCCAACTGATTGCTCATGAGAAATTATGGTGAATACATTATGCCTTTACCCAAAGATTGGCAATTTCACAAGACAGAAATCCCAACACATTAAAAAATAAATAAAAAGCTTTTCATAAAGAGGTGATGTTTGCAAAAACTCAAAAGTAACAATCACTGTGACGGACCGCCTGGCACCCCGACCGGGTACCTCCATCAATCGATGCTCCTAGTGCTTTCTGAGGGCTCCAAGCACTCCACCAGACACCATAAGCACTGCAGACCCCACTTCCAGCGATGCAGCTGAGCCGGGGCCAGCGCCCTGCTTCAAGGCATGAATTCAACCATGACATTAAGTGTAAAAAAAAACATTTAACTAGAACATTCTTGATTTTTTTTAAAAGCAATATTAAAGCGTTTTAGGGATTTATTCACTAGACCAGGGGTAGGCAACTTTCGGAACTCCATATTTTGTTGACTATATCTCCCATATTGCTCTGGAGTGCCGAAAGTTGCCTACCCCGACACTAGATCGTTTTCGTGCCTTAAAGTTGAGTTGCATGAATTAGTCTGAATTGGCCTAGACAGGAAAAATCCCAATTTAATTACTTACCTGATTTATCCAACTCATTCACTCATCCACTACTTCCTGCTTAGTGAATAACTCCCTAATTTATTGATGTGAATGCCAGAATATTAAGTAGTTTTAATTCATAACAATGAAAGTCAAGAAAAGTATTCTCTAGACTAGCTGCAGAACCATATGTTCCTTATATAAAAACACAAAACTCAGCTGGTCACTGTGATCTATAAATAGATAGTGTTTTGCAGGGTGTAAATTCACATGATACAGAGCGTCTGGCAGAAACCAGCCATTGGCACTAATTCGCCCGGCAAAGGTAACTCTTATATAACTTAAACATTTTTGTTTTTAAAAAAAATAAATACAAATTCTGTAGTTTATTTAGCATCACGTCTTTTGTCTGTTTTTTTCAAGCTTCATTACGCTTATCTGCAAGCCAAAATCTGGCGTGAGCTTGGAAAGAGGAGACAAAATTCTGTTTGTTTGCATGTTCGGTTTGTCTTTGTAACAGAAGAAATGTTTCTTGTGTCTCTGTCTTCAGACAGTTGGCGTTTATTTCATCTCGGCAGCTGTTTTTTCTTAAAGTGCAGTAGAGTGTAGTACTGTAGTGACACTCGCATTAATACTTCACATTCTGCTATCATATTCTGTCACTGTGAAATATGGATCTAGGTTACATGTGTTTGTAGACTTTGTACTGCTGAATTATGAACGCTTTACCCTGTTTGTAAGATTGTGTTGTTCCTAGAGACGGGGAAAGGAACAATACACTAATGCGGTGTAAGAGAATCTTCACATCCAATGGTCCAATTGTACCTATACGTTTAAAAACACAGCTTTGCCAAGTAAAACGCAATGTGCTGATTTTGGAATGAGTCAGCCTCTCAGGCATTGAAATAGTTCTGCCAAAATATACCTTTCTCTTATGACTCTGATAAAATGTTATTAGATACAATTTTCTTGATTGGTAGAAATGATTGCAGTGACGTACAAATGTTAGATTAATGGGGAAAATAAAACCTTGGCTTGTTTTCGTTGAGTACACAAATGTAGCACACCCAGGATACCACAGAGGTTGTTTAATAAAATACTCAAGTCTGACTTTTTATCACAACAAAACTAATGTCTTTCTCGGTGTCACTGCTTGTGGCTTAGTGGAAAGAATGTAAATAAAAGGGAAACTGTACTTTAATAAAATATGATCATAAGTAAATAAAGCAACATACCCTCACGCTACAGTTTTTTCTTTGTTCTATTGATTACCCATATTTATTCAAACCGTGGAAGTGAATGGTAACAGAGTGCAAACACAGCAATTGAAACAAAAGTGTATGTCTGGATAGGAGCTAAGGAGATGTACAGGAAAACACTGTTTACCTGGGATGCAGACGGAAGTGTCTCGTCTATGCTTGCAGGCTCAGTAGCAAGCTGGTTTAAAGGAACACTATAGTGTTCAGAACACAAACATGTATTTCTAACACTATTGTGTTAGACTCCCTATTTAGATTCAGGGTCCCCCCTGAAAGACTGAAAAACAAGTTCAGAGACTTAATACATACACAGCGGTTTCTGGTGACGTTATCCCTTGTCTTCTTCCTGTTAAATCGTGAGCGCCATACTCATCCTATTAAATGCTTCTTAAAAGGAAACATTGCATCCAGTGCTTTTCTATGGTAAGTACTTGACGGTCAGTGTCCTCATACAATGCATGAGAATGTCTAATGTCACATAACCAAGTCAGACTTTGTCGTTGGAGGCGAAGGATCTTTAGTTTCTGTCAGTAAGACAGCCACTAGAAGTGTATTTAGCCGTACAATGGAAACATTGCCATATCAACAGAACAGCAATGTATTACATTGCAGGACTATACACAACAGGGCACTGTACCCAGATCACTCCATTGAGATAAAGAATTCTGCGTGATTATAGTGTTCCTATAATGTTTGCCACTCAGCATATGTTTGCAGTGAAAATCGGGAGTCCATGAGGCTTGACATGCCCCAGAACTAAAACCAGAGCTGGAGTCATTAATCTGTAGTAGACTCCCGGAGAAATGTAAATGTTGCCCCCCTTTGCCATGACTGCATGATTATTCCATTTTCACCTTGGATTTCATGTGATAGCTATATATGTTGGGCAAGCACACAGCAAACATGTTTGAGAGAAACAAAACAATACAGAAGCTTTGAAAGATCACGTTACCATATATAAATGTACAAATGTTACTTTATTGATAAGGCAATCCTGCAGCCAGTGTTGCAGACCAGCAGCTCGAGGTCCAGTTGCGGTATCTCAGATGTTCAGGTGGGATTCTCAGCAAAGTTCTTTTCAAGGATGATAAAATTAATATGGTTAATCTGGATAATAATATCAAGAACCAAGGATGGACTACTATTAATATTATTAAAAGCCTGTCTGATGTGCTTTAATTGTGTAGGCAGTATATTAAAGGAACACTATAGGTTCAGGAACACAAGCATGTATTCCGGACCCTATAGTGCAAAACTCACCATTAAGGTGGCTCGTCCCTCCCCCTTACCCCCCCTTAGGAGCATGAAAAACTCACCAGGTCTGCCGGCACTGGCCCGGCCCCTTGGTGACATCATTAGAATTTCAGATTTTTAGCCAATCCAATGCTTCTGAAGTGGGCGGGGCCAAACACCATTTTGGCCAATCAGCACCTCCTCATAGAGATGCATTGAATCAATGCATCTCTGTGAGGAAAATTCAGCGTCTCCATGCAGAGCGTGGGGATGGTGAACGGCAGAGCTGCCTACTGTGCAGCACTAAACCAGGAAACACCTCCAGTGGCCGTCTAAAGAGTGGCCACTTGGAGGTGTCCCTAGGTGCAATGTAAACACTGCCTTTTCTCTGAAAAGGCAGTGTTTGCATAAAAATGCAAAAAAAAAATTAAGCTGTAGTTGTTCTGGTGACTAGAGTGTCCCATTAACCATTACATGTATCTTCCTTAGGGTATAGTCTTTGTTAGGCCTACTGTTTTAGAATGATGCATATTTGTATAAATGAGAATGTGTTTGAAAAAAGTATTTGAAATTTAAATACACATTGCTCAATCTATCCTTTACTCCAGCCCCCACACCCGCCATCTGTTAGTTACTTTGTAGCAATGCAATAGCACCACCCACGGAAGAAGTGACATTTCTTAACGTTGTTTTCCGTGTCAGGCGACCGGCCAACTGAGTGTGAATGCAGTTTATTTGCATTCACTCGTTGCATTCTTAATGCCCCCTCCCTTAACAGCTAAACCATATACAATTACCACTATTTTGGCCGCTAAAATGATCTTCTAGTGAAATCTATAAACGTGCCTTTGTAGATTTACTTGGTGAATTAATGCGATACCTTGGGTGCTACAGTATTAATTTCAATAGATCATGTTTCTCTGTATTGGGTATCATTAAATTTGCTTTTTAACTGTTGAATCTGGTTTCATCCCTCCTGCCTTTAGGATTCCTATTGGTAACATATGTAAGAGTAGAAGTGGGGTTTTGACGACTTCGATGGTTAGAAGGTTCTTTCTTAGGGTAACCACAACTTTTATCTCCTTCTGATTGGAATATTATAGTTTCCTTTCCAGGCAGTAAAAAAATGAGAGCCCTGTTTGTCCTAGCAAACCATAACCTCCAATAAATTTTGAGGGGATGTCGGTGCTTTCATCCCTCAGGTGGCCTTTAGAATCAAGGTTGGCTTTGTTCTGGGAGGTGATCCAAAATCATCTCCGATTTGTGGGTTTTGGATGTTATTCAAAAAGGCTGCGCCGTGGAATGTTAGTTTGTCCAAGGTCAGAAGAGTTTATTTAGGCAGGTTTACTAGCTAACCAAAATGTTACAAAAAATTGCATGTCTTTCCTTAAAAATAATTACTATTTTGTACACTTTTAACACTATTGATGTTTTGAAATAAAAAACAAATGTAAACAATAAAATAACCTCTTTATTAGTGGCGGGTTTTTTTTGCATGCCTTTCGGGATGGAATATTTATTTAGAAATCATTATAAAACAATAGGAACTAAAGCCACGACATGGTAAAGTGCTCTCTTTTTTTTACTGCAAGTCTAATCTGTTAAGTAGAGCCAATCTTTACATGGAGTTTGTTAGTAGCAGAGGTGACTTGGGTTGTGAGAATCATTGACATTAATAGGTTTAAACTTTATTTTGGATTAGTATATAAATGCTCAATAAAAGTTTATCGGTTTGACCTTGACATTGAGGTGCACTAACTTGATTTATTCCAGCCCGTGCTTTGTCATCCATTAGACATTGTATTGGCTAGTGAATTGAGTATGGATTTATTAACCTAGCCCTCTCCCTCAGACTGATAGTTGTATTGCCTGAGGGTGGAATTACATTTAAAGAACAGGGTCCAATGTACTCACGTGGATTCTAGCTGGTCACACACTACTATCAAACATCTCCTTTTAACCCCTAACCTGTCCTAACTTGGACACTACCCATTGTCCTAACACTTACTGTAATTCAAACCCTTACACTAACCCTAACACACTCATTTTAGAATACTGATATCATATAATACGAACGGTACATGGTGAAGTGTGTTTTAGGGGAAAATACTGCCATCTCAAGGTTCTGAAGACATTTATAAACCAGTTGATCTCTTCACACCTGCCTTGTATGTTGCTACATTGAATCAAGGTGCACCTTCAATTACAAACCAAGTTTATACATTATTCTTGTAGCCATCCTCAAATACATTCTTACAAATTGACACTGATCTTTTTGGTCTATACTGTCTCTTTAAAGATATCATCAAAGCCTATTCTACTCTAAGGGCTATTGGTTGACTACATCTCCCACAATGCTGTTCTCACTACATCTATCTTTATGCATGTTCTGTCTATTCTCCTATAATACTTTGCTCCCAATCTTTACTTGGCAAAGCATCATGGGACAGCTTGAAATCTTTTTGCTGACAACCTTTTTGTTACAGGATAACATCACTATCAGGCATGCTATGTGATTCTCCTGTATTCGCATAACATGTCAAGATCATCTACCTAAATCGGATCGCTTACACAGCTACTAAACACAAAATCGTAAAGAAAAATCTATAAATAATGTTTACTTAGATGAGCATATGGATGCACAAACTATTGCTCATATATATATATATATATATATATATATATATATATAGATAGATAGATATAGATATATATATACGTCTGTACATAGCTTCAGACACACACAGCACAGATTGGAGCTAGGAGCAGCTGGTGAGCTGGAAGCAGCCCAAAACTGAATAATCCTGTGCATTTTATTTAAGTATAATCATTGATGTATATGATATTAAGCACGTGATATTGTAACTTAGTGGTAAAATTCTGTGTATCACATTACAATTAAACAGAATGATACAAAATATCATATGAAATATTTCATATGGGGTATGAAATATTATAGCACGGACACGTTTGGAATGATAGAGTATGCATAGTGATCATAAATATTACTGTCCAGGTGGGTACAAGGATTCTCAATGAAAACCAATATCTTTCCCGGTGCAAGGTTCAATTTCCATGTGGGTACTCTTGGGCAGCACACAGTGACATGAGGTTTTGGAATAAAAAGAGATTTTAAATGATATCCCACTGATTGTGCAAAGTGATGCTGGGAATTATTGCCTTTGTGTGTTGATGATCATAGTTCATGAAAACCATAAGGTTTTTGGGACTAGGTTTATAAATCATTTGCTAGCAGATACCGTATCTCCTGCTTTAAACACCTAATTTACCACCTCAGATAAATGAAACAACCACTTGAAACTGTCTAATCAATCACCATCACGGCGTTCACCTTCATACCTTTAAGGGTATGTGGTGTACCCCATCTTTCGTTTGCTGGGACTGGTGGTTGTCCTTCTACTCAAATACATAAATCACAACAATGGGCAGACCTCTGTGTCTGGTGTTAGATGTCAGTTAATGTTGGATGCTCTGTCTCTTGTCTATCATATTGGATAATTACCTGCGTTTGGGAAAGTCATGTAATAGACAATGCTGCTTCCACTGACACCTGGTAATAGGTGACCTGCTATAGGGTGTGACAGATTACTTTGGCTGTAAAGTGCAATGCCAACTTTATATGTAGTTGCACACAGAGGTGTATAATATATTATTAAGCTAGGCTACGTTTATTTGTGAGAATTTATTCTTAGGAGCAAAGCCTTTTTAATCCTTTTATTTTACTGCTATAGACAGAGGGCTGAGTGACTGCCCGCTATAGACAGTGGGCTGAGTGACTGCCCGCTATAGACAGTGGGCTGAGTGACTGCCTGCTATAGACAGTGGGCTGAGTGACTGCCTGCTATAGACAGTGGGCTGAGTGACTGCCCGCTATAGACAGTGGGCTGAGTGACTGGCTGCCCACTATAGACAGAGGGCTGAGTGACTGCCCGCTATAGACAGAGGGCTGAGTGACTGCCCGCTATAGACAGTGGGCTGAGTGACTGCCCGCTATAGACAGAGGGCTGAGTGACTGTCCGCTATAGACAGAGGGCTGAGTGACTGCCCGCTATAGACAGAGGGCTGAGTGACTGCCCGCTATAGACAGAGGGCTGAGTGAGTGATTGAGGGACTATCTGCCATAGACAGAGGTCTACGTGAGTGATTGAGGGACTATCTGCTATAGGCAGAGGTCTGAGTGACTATCTGTTATAGCCACTTGGCTAAGACAATGCTATAGACAGAGGACTGCGTGAATAAGAGTTATCTTACATGTTTATACAAAATATGAGCCAAGCTGACAGCCATGATGAATAACTGAGTAACATATGTCATCACACGCTGAAATCTGATTTGCTATTTTACTCTAGAGAACATCTAATGTGTGCAGTAGTCCAAGCAAACTCAACTACTGTTAAGCTCTCCCTCTTCCTTAATAGAATTATTTATTGTCTGTTTTATCCCCTTTTCTTGTGTTTGCCAATAAAAAGTCTAAAACCTCGTTTTTCTAGGATCGGGTGATCTAAGACACCTGGACACTGGCTACCCTTGCAGGCAGTGTTACTTAGCAAGATTATCCTGAATGGTTGCCAGATGAAAGAGTATGTTCTAGAGGTTCCTCATGGGATGTCACAAGTCCTGGTCACTATAACATTCCAGTCACCTTGGGACAAAAATGTTTAAAGCTTAAAAATGTCATATAAATCAGTATAGAAAGCTAGAGCGTATGCCTCTAGTTCTCTAGAAATAAATGACTTATTGTTTGTAAATAGCTAAAAAGATTGTACGGAAAAAGAAAAAAAAAGTACTTTGGGAAGCATTATTATACTTGGAACAAAAAGGTAACGTGTTTACGCTTCCTTACACAGTGCCTTTTTAGTTATTCTTGATGTGAACTTAAAAGAAAAATTAATCACAATTGTAAAAACATCATCAAACTGATTGGCCATATGATTGTTTGTTCTGTGTGTGTGTATACAAATCTAAACAAGCTACAGAGATTTTCTCCTTTTTTTTTTTTTCTTCGCCTGTTTATTTACTTTCAAACTGACCTGTTTGTTTCACATGTGCGCAAGTAATACTATCTCATCGCAGGATAGCAATTGCATGAATTATGTGAGTGCACGTGCAATTCAGGCTTGTGTCTGTAATATGTGGCAGACATGACACTACACAGCTTAACCCTTGGAGAGCAGGGGGTTTGTGAGCACACACCTTGGATGCAGGGAGGGTTAAGGATAGCTGGCCAGTATCCGCAATCCTTCTGTTCGATCGGTGGCCAAAAGTTAAATCCCCAAGCTGTTGTAGAACTAAACCACTCAGGGTGTTTTGCCAGTTTTAAGTCTGGCGAGGCATCATAGGAGTTGTACTTAATCAACAGCTGGGTATCTACCTCTTGGCCATCTCTGCCCTATCCCATAAACTGGTTCTGCAGTGAATATTTAATCAACTTGGACAGGTAGCTTCTGCTGTCTGTTGTGCCTGTAGATCTGGAGGAAAACCCATCCAGGAGTGTAGTCCAACATTATGTGAAAGATCCATTCTACGGTGAATAGCCCCATCGGCTAAACTCAAACTAACCCAGTCGGAACAGTATTTCAAGCCAGATAATCATCAGCTAAGCTTTGCTGCAAGTGGAAAAAATAAAATAAAAAGGGGGGAGGAATCTCATTTCACTCCAAAATAAAACAAAGCACCAGTGCACATAATATCATATAAATAGATCGACATGAAGATGTGAAATGTGGAGACAGAGTTTAAACCGTTAACTGAAATTTAGCAACTACATTGACATTAACGGTTTATCTAATAAACAGAATACTAGTATACACAGCGTATTATAGAATGACTTGCTGTCATGTGTATTCATTTAAGGATTGCTAGAATAGTAATACATATTGAGAGGTCCCCCATGTGTGCATGACGTAGAGCAGACAAAGGTGACATAATAGAAACTTACAAGATTTCAGGAATTCTAAAATGGATCTAAATGTGACATATTCAGTAACTGGGACAGTTGGAGGCTAGAGGGAAACTGGGGGATTTTATATTTTCTTTTTCAGAAATTGTTGCAGTTGCCTAGGACAGCCTCCCAGCAGAGATGTTAGAGACAAATTCATGGAAGAGTTCAAGAAGGTTTGGGTACACCTACTGCTGTCCCAAGCAAGACAATTAACCAATGAATGAAATATACCATTTACATGGTGAATGGAGACACTAATATTGAGCAGTTGCCTTTTTATCAGTAATCTACAAACAAACAAAAAAACTGTTAAGATATATAAATATTGGGGGCGGGGCCTGACCGCCATGCTGAGCGGTCACACTATTGGGGGCGGGGCCTGACCGCCATGCTGAGCGGTGATACAGAACTCCGGACGAAACTCTCTCTAAATCAAGCATGTCAAACTCAGTCTGGAATGGGCCACATAAACAAGATTTAAGTTTGTGTGGGCCCCCCCCCAAAAAAATACCGTAAATATTCATAGAAACGTAGGTTTATTTTAAAAAGAACCCCAGCACCCCCCTCTACTAAGCCACAGCACCCCTCTACTAAATCTCAGCCCCCCCTCTACTAAACCACAGCAGCCCCTTCTACCACCCTGTGCCAAATCTGATCCTCCCACTGACACACACACATATTCACTAACAGACACACACACATAGTCACACACACATACAGACACACTCGCAGGCAGACACGCAGACACACACACACTCACAGACTGACACACACACATACAGACACACACACATACTCACTGACTGACACACATACAGACACACACAATGACAGACACACACACATACTGACAGGCACACACACACACACACACACACACACTGACAGACAGGCAGACACACACACTGACAGACACACACACATACTTGCTGACAGACAGACAGACACACACACACACACACACACACACACACATACTCACTGACAGACACACACTTACACATTCTTGCACACGCGTACTTTTCTTTATAGTTCCCTACCTTTTGGAGCCAATGTGGAGCATCTCCCTGGGGTCCTTTTTACTCCTTACTGCTCTCTCGCGCGGTTTAGTGATGCCGGGTGCCGGAAAATTACGTCATATTCCGGCGCCCGGCTTCACTACAGACGGCGCGCGCGAGGGAGCAGTGAGGAGCTGCCGCAAAGATGGTCCTTGTGGGCTGCAAGTTTGACAGGCTTGCTCTAAATAAAGCATAACTAATGACTTTTTGACCGTGCCATCAGTCCCACCTACGGTAGATACCTCGAGCCCTTTCCTGAAACACGTTTGGAAGCGGTTGGCTGCTCGGTGGGAAGTATAGCCCTGACACTGAGTTATGGCCTACACATGGATGCAGATGGAGAGAGGCGGCCAATCTCACTGCTGGGTTCACGACCGGAGTAAGTGAGGGCGTGAAAGGCTCCCATTTCCCCCTCCCGCCGGTGGGGGGTTATCCCGGCAAGAGCTCTCTGGCTACTGGCGCTCTATAGCGGGAAAGCCTGTGACCCTCAAGCTACCTGAGTGCGCAAAGCCTGCTACACATCCTCGGACAAGATGGCCGATGCACCACAAACTCCTGCCACGTGTGACCCGAGGTGCGCACAGCTTTCTGGCTGAGACTAGAGAATAGAATGACCGGGCATGAGGAATCAACATACTCACCAGTTGTGCAGCTCACCTGCTGATCGCTGCCGCATGTTTATTTACAGTATATTTTTACACTCTGTGTTTTGGGTCTCTATATTCCTGACATAAATATAGTGACAGAGCTTCTTTAGAGGAATACTCTACGCTACGCAGCAAAACCACTTTAGCTTAAAGGACCACTCTAGTGCCAGGAAAACATACTCGTTTTCCTGGCACTAGAGTACCCTGAGGGTGCCCCCACCCTCAGGGATCCCCTCCCGCCGGGCTCTGGAGAGAGGAAGGGGTTAAACTTACCTCTTTTTCCAGCGCCGGGCGGGGAGCTTTCCTCCTCCTCTCCATCTTGATCGCGACGTCATCGGCTGAATGCGCATGCGCGGCAGGAGCCGCGCTCGCATTCAGCCGGTCGCATAGGAAAGCATTTACAATGCTTTCCTATGGACGCTTGCGTGCTCTCACTGTGATTTTCACAGTGAGAAGCACGCAAGCGCCTCTAGCGGCTGTCAATGAGACAGCCACTAGAGGATTTGGAGGCTGGATTAACCCTCATTATAAACATAGCAGTTTCTCTGAAACTGCTATGTTTATAAAAAAAAGGGTTAATCCTAGAGGTACCTGGCACCCAGACCACTTCATTAAGCTGAAGTCGTCTGGGTGCCTAGAGTGGTCCTTTAATGAAGCAGTTTGGGTGTATAAATATATAGTATATATAGATCATGCCCATGCAGTCTCTCTGGTCAGTTCTCTCTCATTTAGGAGTTAGTGCACTTTTGTCTCTGTTTATGCAGCCCTAGCCACTTCTCTCCTGGATGTGACTTACACAGCCTGCACTAAAAAAATCTATCTGAATCTGGAGTGATAATGAGGATATGAAATGTCATCATTATCATGTAGCAAATTGAGAGATTCAGCTTTGTATGAAGAGGATTACTTTTTTGACAATAGTTTGACAAAAATAGGAAGGGCTGGATCCATAGCTTTGTAGTACTATAATCGCTATAATAAACTGCACTGCAGTGCTAATGGTGCATGGCGTTTTTATTAACATTACATATTTTAAATTGGTAATTTTATCACCATAATCACTAGACTTGTGCATTTATTTTTAGCAAAAGTGCAATTCATATGAATTTAGGCAAATCGGTGGGTCGTCCAAATTCCATAATTCTTTTTGCTCCATATGGACATATAACCTCTTTTCCCCTCTTTTTTATTGGTTAGTTTTTCTTACTTGATCTGTGAAATGGTGAGAAAATGAACCTATCCGTGTATTGTTATTTTTTACATATATATATATTTAACATGCACATATTCTGCAGTACATTGATTAGTCCATTTTCAAGCCCTTTGGTTCATCCATATTGTTTTCCTGAATATTTTTCATGGCTGTACAATAAAACAGAACACACAATAGATAAACTGTGCCTTAAAAATTAACCCTTACATGTAACAGTAACCAGTATACCAATTTTGCATCGCTGGTATCGGACGAGTGGAACCACCTCATGGATGACTGTTGGACTTACTGAACAAAAGTAATTTTCATCCGAAGTTATTTGACCGAATCAAACCTTCTACTGTTCACAAGTGTAATAATCATTGCAGTTAATCATAGTGTGTATGAGACAGATTCCTAGGGCAGCATCCTCCCGGTGTGTGTCAAACTATTTTCAAGCAACTTAACAAAAAAAATGGAGCTCACTCAGCACCTAAAAAGGGTTCCTGGCTGTCTGAAAGTGCCGAGTGTTCTACTGCACAGAGTGGGCTGGCTAATGGAAGCCAAGTGCTGCATTAGCCATGTCACAGGAGAGCCACATGGCAGTAAGTACTAGAAAAAGCCTTTAAAAAAAAAAAATTAAAAAAAAATTAAACTGCTCTAGTGGTTTGATGCCAATCGGGGGAATGACGCTCACAGATTCTTTGAAATACAATTACTACAAAATTCTACAGTGGTTATGGTGCTTTTAGCATCTCTTAGATATCTCATTAAAGGGACACTATAGTCACCTGAACAACTTCAGCTTAATGTGGTTGTTCAGGTGAGAACTATAGCTCCCTGCAGCCTTTCTCATGTAAACACTGTATTTACATTGAAAGCTAGGAACACCTCCTGTTGCAGTCACTCAGAGTGAACCAGAGGGAACCATCCACTCAGATCTGCTGTCAGCAGAGCACAGGGCAGCACTGTGCACAGCATCCTGTGATTCAATGTCTCCTCCCTCTGCATGCAGACACTGAACTTTCCTCATAGAGATTCATTGATTCATCTCTATGAGGAGATGCTGATTGGCCAGGGCTGTGTTTGAATCATGCTGGCTCTGATCTGCCTCCTTGTCAGTCTCAGCCAATCCTATGGAGAAGCACTGTGATTGTATTAGGCCACCACATGTCAGCAGACTGCTTGTTTTTCCTGAGTCTAACAGCATGCAGATTTACAGCTTCTGGCTTGAATACAGTAGGATTTTTACTATATTTATGGAGGCATGAGAGCCCAGGGGGCTAGATGGTCGTGTTAACACTATAGGGTCAGGAATACATGTAGTTGCACTGGTGACTATAGTGTCCCTTTAAGTTAAAAGATGCTGTTATTTTGACTCATTGGAGATATAGATACCCTTCAGGGAAATGTCATAGGGGGCAGTGGTAAATGGTAGATTATCTAGGATAAAGCAGAGAATATGTAAAATAAATGTAGGTACGGAGGAGGGTTTGGAAGGCCAAGCATATCTGTATGGGAAGCTGTGATAATGGTTTTAGTAGTGTAGGGGGTAGGTACCGTTCTAGAGGAGAAGTCTTTGTATAGAAACATAGAAACATAGAAACATAGAATGTGATGGCAGATAAGAACCATTCGGCCCATCTAGTCTGCCCAGTTTTCTAAATACTTTCATTAGTCCCTGGCCTTATCTTATAGTTAGGATAGCCTTATGCCTATCCCACGCATGCTTAAACTCCTTTACTGTGTTAACCTCTACCACTTCAGCTGGAAGGCTATTCCATGCATCCACTACCCTCTCAGTAAAGTAATACTTCCTGGTATTATTTTTAAACCTTTGTCCCTCTAATTTAAGACTACGTCCTCTTGTTGTGGTAGTTTTTGTGGTAGTATAGACATATCAAAGATAAACCAATGCTTTATGAACACTTAATGATATAGGGTGATATTATGCCGTTTCGAGTCTTCTTGGCACATACCTAGCACATCAGAAAGTGATTCTGGAATTTTAAATAGCCATACAAATGGATGACATAGAAATTTAACTTTCCTTTGACCTTATTTTAATTCACAAGATGACTGCAAAATGACTTTGTTGCAACTGAATGTATGCTGGATGCTAAATCACTCGAGAGTATAAAATCTTTGTTTTGGCATAATGTTGATGCATAAACATTTGTACCCCATACTAACCCTATAAACATCACAATCCATCAGTACAATTACAAGAAAGATTGTTTGTTTTCACACTTAAAGCAGACATGAAATAGAGTGTCCTTAACTTAATCACCACCTTGATTTACCGCATTTGCATACATTTGCATATTAATTGGACTACAGATTAAAATTGGTTTTGTAATTTTAATTAAGTGTCCACAAAGGTAAATGATTAGAACGGTTTAAAATACATTCTGACATAAATAGCAGGGAAAGCTTTTGTGATGATGTTTTTGTGGAATTACATTCAGAAAGTGGCTTTTTTATGATAGTAATTTTAATCTTAAATAGATTATACAGTCAAACAAAACTGTGGATTCATAATCATTTTTTTTTTTTTTTTTCAAGATCCATTTAATATTTCGCTGATTTGCAGCACTTGATGAAAATGTCCTATCATTTCAGATGGTTACAAAATTAGGCCTGTATTATTGATGAATAGGGAGCTTAAACCAAAAGACTGTATTTTTTTTAATTTTTTTGGGGTCGCTATGGCGTTTAACGCTGCGTTCCTTAACACTTCGGCAATAAACATATACAATTACCACACAGCCCATCAAAAAGTGAAGGTTAAGAAAAACATATAATATTCATAAAGCTAACCCATTGCTAGACATAAAAAAAAACACGCAGTTACAGCATCCCTAAAACTTCCGAAACATTCCAATTTAAGACCATAATCTGAGCAGTAAATATTTATTTGTTTGAAAATCACCATGTAACTTAGAAGTAATTACAAAGGAACAGTGATGAAAAATAGCAAACAGTTATATTCCTTTTTTTTAAGAGGCCTTCTCTACGTTGCAAAACTAAAGCAGATTTAAAGAAACTGAAACAAGTTAAAGACAGAAAACATCGAGAAAGATCAAGAAAGCAAATTGCATTTGAAAAAGACTGTTGATGTGCATCTTTTGGATATCTCAAGTTGGACTTTGCCGAAGTCCTTCTTGGGCACAGAAAGTCCAGAAATCATGTTTCCACAACTATCCCAGAATTCTTAACTTGGCATGCAAATGACCACACACGGACATTGTGTTTCAGACGTCATGTTGCATTTCTCCAGATACAATTAGCAATGGGGTCTGTTTTAAATACAGCTTATTATTTATTTATATTTAAAAACATCATGGGCGGTGACCAGAAACCATCCATGGGCTGCAGTTTCGACCTTGTGAGTCTCATCCGCATGCTAAGGGTATTTGCAGTATGAAGTCTAAAACGATGCTTGTGTGTGCTCATTTGCATGTCAAGCTGGGAACTCTGGGATAGTTACGGAAATTTGATTTCTCCAGTTTTTATGCCCAAGGAGGACTTCTCAAAGATATGCAGGTGATGCCTAACAGTAATTTTTCTATTTCCACTGTAAGGGGTTTTATTGGGTTAGGTCTCACCACACAATGATTTAAGAAGAGTGCCTAAAGGAAAATTCACTTAAAGAAACCCCCCCTAAAAAAACATGGGCTTCAAAGACATAAATAGTGTGGCACACTCTTCACTTTTAATTGTGGGTTAATATGACCCATATACCCATGATCCTTAGTGCATCCACACCCCAGTGGAGATGAAAATGCCTAATGAAAACTTTGGTTGGTTACATGAGAAGCTGTAGCTACCTGCAAAATCTTTATTGTTACTTATAATGTTGTTGCATTATATTACTGTCTGAGTAACATTGCTTCCGTTCTGTGTATTGAGAACCATTCCTAGCATAAACATAAGCATTAGCGTAGATCAACACAAGCAGAAAACACCAAATAAATTAAACCAAAAAAATAATCAAATGCATAAATAAAAACAATGAGATGTAATTTATAAACAATAGCTGCTTTTGCCAATCCTGGGCAAGACAAGACTGGGACAACCATTTTTGTGTTAAAAGGACACTATAGTCACCAAAACAACTTTAGCTCAATGAAGCAGTTTTGGTGTATAGATCATGTCCCTGCAGTCTCAGTGTTCAATTCTCTGCCATTTAGGAGTTGAATCTCTTTTTATGCAGCCCTAGTCACACTTTCTTGCATGTGACTTAAACACTTGCTGTAAAGAGTCATCTAATGTTTGCACTTCCTTCACTGCAAATTCTGTTTAATTTAGAATTTCTTATCTCCTGCTCTGTTAATAGCTTTCTAGACCCTGCAGGAACCGCCTGTATGTAATTAAAACTCAATTTACAGAGTGGGTGATAGAAATCTTTCAAGTAAGTAACATCTGATTGAAAATGAAATAATTTTGTTTCCATGCAGACTGTGTCAGTCACAGCCAAAGAAGTTGTGACTAGGGCTGCATAAACAGAAGCAAAAGTGATTTAACTCCTAAATGGCAGTGGATTGCGCAGTGAAACTTCAGAGGCATGATCTATACACCAAAACTACTTAATTAAGCTAAAGTTGTTTTGGTTACTATAGAGTCCCTTTAATCATTGTGTAAAAAACACATGAGAAGTAAAACACATTGAGGAGTAAAGCAAAATGTGTATTCTAATTTGCACCATCTGCAGATGCAATAAGAGTGGGAATCCAGCAGCACCTTGACCTCCATGACCTGGAACCGGCAGCAATATTTCAAGGTGTCCAGTAATAATCACAGCAAGGTTTGGTGGCATGGCATAGTGATGCGTAGTGTGTACTCATGGTCCTTATTTCTCAGATACGGGACATATGAAATCCTTAGGCCAATATAATGCAGTGTTTTAGTAAGTGTAAGAGCTGGACCCAAACTTAATCCCAAAGAGACAGCCACCAGTCTTCCTCTAAAGCAATGGTAGTTATACAGGCACAACTACAGTATTCTGTTTATTGTTATTTTTTTTTTTTTATTATTCATACCGTGCTTGTATACAGTATCCGTTTTTGATCATTGCAATGAGGGCAGACGTATTCCAAAACTAAGCTTTTACACACAAAACAGATTCTTCATAACTAAAGACTGTTTTATTGAGCTTTGTTTGATCATTTTTTTATATGCAGAAGGCCATTGATATCTATAGTGAGTAATGACTATCTAGTGTAAAACCACATGAAACTGATTCCCTTCCAGTAAATGTATTGGCAATACGTATTCTACAACAATACTGGAACAGAGACTCTTTTACTGGCTTGCCCATGGACTGATAAGGATAAAACATAACTCTGGACCTGTTTATTTCAAACAGTCAAGGTATTGGGGTAGCTCATATTTATTACTGGAAGTTACTACCATTAGGAAACGTGATCCAAGCGTTTTTGCAGAAATCGTTTGCTAGTGTTTAGAGTTAGTAAAAGCTTTCTCGTTAATAAAAAAACTAAGTTATTTTTATTGGCCATGTGGTTACTGGATTTTCTGTAAAAAATGTATTGTACCTTATATTATTTCTTTAAAGAAGTATAGTTCTTTAACTTTTTATCTAAAATTTAATTTAATATTAGTCACAATAACTACACATTCACTGGAAAAGCTTTTGTAATATTAATCTCATTTTAGTGTTGCATGTGGCTTTAGTTAAAGAGACAATATAGGCACCTAGACAACTTCCTCTCATTGTGTTTTTGAGAAACTGCAATGTTTTCATAGCAGTGTTAAAACTGCCTCTAGTGACTGTCTACCAGACAGCCTCTGGAGGTGCTTCCTGAAGTTTAACAAAGTTTAACTCTGTGAAACGACGCTGGACATCCTCACGCTGCGCATGCGCATTAGGTCCCCCTCCATCAGCTGACGTCAGAGTAGGAGGAGCGTGACCCACCGCCGATGTCCCTCGAATAAGTGTAAAAAGCTTTTTATTTCAGCCCTTTATTTGCTGGGGCAGGGGGGGAGGTGAGGGGGGGGGGGGGGGGGCGTGCAAGGAAGAGGGGCAGAGGCATTATTGTGTTAGGAACACAGTTTTGTATTTCTAACACAATAGTTTTCCTTTCACATTGTTAGTATAAATATGTATGCTTTAGTTTAATCTAAACCCATTAAAGTTAACATCACTGTATTACGTTTTATCCAAATCTAATGACGTCTTTTTAGATTTGGCCTTATCTCAGAGGACACCACGAACTCTACATTGCTGCCTTGGAGAAGAGTTAGTGATAGAGAGAAAGACATTGCAACTGATAGCCCCAGAAAAGAGATGTAATATTATACTTAACTTTGCAATAAGAGAAGAAAAAAGAGGATACTACATAAAAAAAAAAAATACAATGTGAAATAGAAGAAGAGATCGATCGTGTCCTGCTGTCAGACCACCATGCTTTGTACCTCTATATGCAACTTTGTGAGAGTGAAGATGAGAAAGAAACAAAGGTTGTGTGACTAGACAATTTGTAATAAGTTTATACAAGTTATTTGCCATAGATTAAAGAAACTCGTAAGTTCACATAGTAAAAGACAGATTGCAAATAAATTGCCTCCATTGTTTAACTGCTAAAGTCCTGACTCATTTTATAATTTTCTTCTTTCTATGACATTTCCTATTATACATTTTTCTAAAGTAGGAATATTTATTCCCTGTATGTTCATTGGTGCAGTGCATCACAGGCTGAAGGAACATTACTCTGTAATGAAACAACTGCATATCTCCCAAGTTTCCCTATTTTGAGCTCAACTCGATTTGCTCCTCTTTTTTTTTTTTACCAATGTCCCTCTTTTGTAGGAGGTAAATATTGTTGGTGTGTCTGAGTGTATAACAGAGCTTTACAGCAATGTGTCTTTGTTGTTGTTTAGTCATTCAGTCGTGTCCGACTCTCCATGACCATATGGACCATAGCACGCCAGGTACATCAGTCAGTCACTGCCCCTCTGAGCTCCAACAACTTCATGTTTGTGGCTTCAGTGACCTCATCTATCCATCTCCGTCTCTGTCGTCCCCTTCTTCGTGTGCCTTCCATCTGTCCCAGCAGATTTCCTGTAGTACGGATTTATTGGATCTTCTTGCAATCCAAGGGATTCTAAACAGTTTTCGCCAACACCACAGTTCAAAGGCATCAATTCTACGACGCTTAGCCTTCTTTATAGTCCATCTCTTACATCAGTATGTTACTACTGGGAATACCATAGTTCTGATTATGGGAACCTTTGTTGATAGTGTAATATATTTCGTTTTTACCAGCTTGTCCAAGCTTGCCATAGCTTTCCTCCCCAGAAGCAAACGTCTATTAATTTCATGACCACAGTCACCATCTGAAGAGATCTTGGATCGCAGGAAAAAAAAAAATCTGTCACTGCCTCCACTTCTTCCCCATCTATTTTCCAGGAACTAAGATTGCTGTTTGCCATGATCTTAGTCTTTTTAACGTTAAGCAGCAAGCCAGCTTTTGCACTCTCTTCTTTTACCCTTATCAACACGTCCTTTAGTTCTTCCTTACTTTCAGCCATCAGAGTAGTATCATCCGTGTATCTGAGGTTGTTGATATTTCTTCCAGCAATATTAAGTCCAGCTTTGGATTCATCCAGCACAGCCTTAAGCATTATGTATTCCGCATATAAGGTGAATAAATAAGGTGACAATATACAACCTTGTCGCACTCCTTCCCCAATCTTGAGCCATTCTGTTGTCCCATGTTCGGTTCTGACTGTGGCTTCTTGGTCCACATACAGATTCCTCAGGAGGCAGATGAGATGATCTGGTACTCCCATCTCTTTAAGAACTTATCACATGTTGTGATCCACACAGTCAAAGGCTTTAGAATAGTCTATGAAGCAGAAGTAGGTGTTTTTCTGGAACCCTCTGGCTTTCTCTATTATCCATCGTAGATTGGCAATTTGATCTCTTGTGCCTCGTCCTCTGCGGAACCCAGCTTGTACATCTGGTAATTCCCAGTCCATATATTGAGTCGAGCTGGTAGAATCTTAAGAATTACCTTGCAGGCATGTGAAATTAGTGCAATTGTTCAATAATTGGAACACTCTTTGGCATTGCTTTTTTTTGGGATTGGGATGTAGACTAAACTTTTCCAGTCTTTTGGCCACTGTTGAGTTTTCTAAATTTGTTGGCATAAGGCAAGCAGAATTTTCACAGCATTATCTTGCAGAATTTTCAATAGTTCAATTGGGATTTCATCAACTCCTGCAGCCTTGTTATCTGCAAGGCATCCTAGGGCCCCTCTCACTTCGCTCTCCCAGATATCTGGTTCCATCTCATTGGACCAACTATTGAGGTCATCACTGCTGGATAGAACTTCAGTGTATTTCTGCCATCTTTTCTTTTTCTGATCTTCTTCCCTGCCATTTTTGTCTTTTATCACACCCACTTTGGCATAAAAGGTAACTTTTAGATCCCTGATTTTCTTGAATATATCTTGTGACTTTCCCATTCTGTTATCTTTACTATGATGGCTACTCCATTTCTTCTGTGGGATTCTTGACCACAGTAGAAGATATGATGGTTGTCTGATGTGAAATGTCCCATTCCAGTCCATTTGAGTTCACTAATTCCCAGCACATCCAATTTGCCTTGGTTCATAGTTCTAATTTTCCAGGTTCTTATGTTAAATTGTTCTTTGTAGCAGCGGACTTTCCTTTCCCCTCCAAACACATCCACAGTTGGGTGTCCTCTTGGCTTTGGCCCAGCTACTTCATTAGATCTGGAGCTACTGGTACTCGCCGTCTCCTCTTCCTCAGTAATGTGGTAGGCACCTTCTGACCTGAGGGGCTCATCTTCCAGTGCCATATCGTTATGTCTCTGGTTGTGCGTGTCCATATAGTTATCTTAGTAAAGTTACTGGGTTGCTAGTTCCTTCTCCAGTGGACCGCAATTTATCTGACTTCTCTGCTATGAACTGCCCATTATGGGTGCCCGTACATGGTAGAGCTCGTAGCTTCATTGAAGTACACAAGCCTCTTCATCACGGCAAAGTATTGATCCAGAAGGTGTCTTTAAACTACAATAAATGTGTTTAGAAATTAGTCTGTGTAAATAAGATACCCTGTTCTTGTTATTGATGACATTTTAGTTGCATACATTGTTATTAGTATGTTAACTAAAATTTCTCAATAGAACATGCACCTGGTCACACCCCCACTTACACCCCAAACATTGAAGTGTCCCTCTTTGTCCATTTGAAATGTTGGGATGTATGGAACTGTGAGTGAGAGTAGGGGCCCATATCTCCTACCCCCTCTTCCAGATCACAATATATTGCAACCTTAGATTCCCTTCATAAAGGAAAGATAGTGAATGAAGGAGGTAATGTATTGCAAACCCAAATATTTATTGAGATATAAAGACTAAGCCAATCCTCTTGTAATGCTTAAAACAGGACTGTCTCGTAATAGTTTAGCACAACTGAATAGGTCATTACAAGTTAGCTGTAAACTGTTCTTTTTCATTTTTTTTTTTAAATCTCACCTGTTTTAATTTTGTTGAATTTACATGCACTACCGGGCACATCATGTACATGTAGAGTAATTTCTGCTTTACCGTATATATAGAACTGCTGTAAGAATGCCGGAATCCTATCAAAGTCAGTCAAGCACTTTGCCTTCTGCTTGTAAGGCATCATGGAATTCGTAGTAGTAGTAGCTGACAACCAGTGCTTTTAGTCATCTGTGCTTTAATTCTTATAAATAAAAAATGATGAGAGTGACATACATTCGGCTATGTATGTACAATCTAATGGGCCACTGCTACTACAGACAAGGTTGGCCATAGGCTTTTAGGTACCCTGTGCGAAAAACCGTCACAGCCCCCGATACTGGTCACCCCCCACTCATCCATGTATAGTGTTTGTATAGGGGCTTTATTAAATTAATAATTATTATAATAACATAATTCACCCCCTTCCCTGTTGTTACCTTGTAGGGATGGGGGCATTCTGATCTTTGGTGTCCAAGTGTGCTGGGAATTTGGTCAGCACCTCCGCGTCCACCTCCGTGTGTGATATATGATATCGGTGCATTGATTGTGTGTGATATTTGTGATTGGGATTTAATTCAGATTTTAAAAAAATGCATGTAGGCCCATGTGTAAATATAGGTGTGTAGTTTTGTAGTGTCACATGCGCATAGTCCCCACAGTCAGACACACATTCAGATGCACACAATTTTACACATATACTGTCAAATTCAGCTACATTTACACAGTCCCAGGGACATATTCACTCTCACATAGTCACAGTGCGGTTGTGCACAGGTCCAGAAGGTATCTAGGTGGCCATGGTCGCACTTGTCGCTGCTGTGGCCGGGGCCCCATTGCACCTGCGACTGTGGTAGGTATGCCACTGTACACTGTCATAAGCAGTTAGTCACATACACACAGTCACAGGCAGACATTCACACACTCAATCAATCACAGGCAGACAGTCACATACACACAGGCAGACAGTCACGCACACAGTCATAGAAAGACAGTAACACACACACAGTAACATGTCTTCATTTAGCTCTGCCCCCTCTGCCCATTTATTTCGGAAAGCATTGGATTGGCTGAGACCATCAATTCTGATGATGTCAGCCAAAGAGGAGGATCAGGGGAGGGCTAGGGCCGACAGACCTGCGCGATGCTGTGGAGAATTTATGTTTTAACCCTTTCTAAGCGGGCTGTGGGGAGGCAAGCCACCTAATTGGCGGGTTTAACACTAAACATGTGCATACATGTTTGTGTTCTGGACCCTATAGTGTTCTTTTATTATTGTCATGAAAAAGGACAAATTGGGGTCGGGGCCTAACTGCAGAGCGGAGCAGACGCATGTTGCTGCTGCTCCTGCATCTAACCTTACCTATTGCCGATTCTCGACGAAAAGAGGCTGTTACCCGACTCCTTGAGGCTTCTAAGCAATAGAGGACACCGAGACCTGCAAGATGACACCACACAAGTGGATCTTCACACCGGTTCCGACCCTCCCGGGATTATGGCCTACAAGCATGGTGGCGGTGAGGGAGACGGCCGCTCTCCCACTGCTAAAACACACAGCAAGGCAAAGTTTGAACCTCTGTCCCCCCCCCTATGGACCGGTGGGGGTTATCCCGGTGCCCACCAAAGCGACACACATAACTGCATGGACTGCAGCTGCCCACTCAGGCCTGGGCTCCGGACGTTCCGGGCCCAGCAACATGGCGGAAGCACCGCACATCAAGGGACCTGTACCCGCGCACCCACAACCCTGGACTTTATATTCCAGCAATTTTTGGAAAAGCTGGAACAACTCCTCGCAAGACCCCCTTTGACACACGGATGTACACCACGGAGGTCGGGGAAGCGGAGGCGGAGCGAGCCTGCCCTGGGCATTACATACCCTCCTGCACCAGCATTGAACACCGACCGCTAACCCGGCCGGGGATCACCAGGAGGCTAACTCTGCAGCATCAGCCACACCGCCAGAGGGGCGGCGAAACACCGCGGCTCTCCGAGGCGCCCGCGCAGGGAAAAACTCGACCTCTACGAGCACCCGAGTTTGTGGCACCAGGATGCAGACCCCACACAGGGCCTGGGGCCAGGGGGAGGCTCTGCCACCTTCGCACCTCACCCGCACTCTACAGACTCTCCAAGTATCAACCCTCACAAGAACACGGGAGGGGATCGGCTGATGAAACGGGCCGCGACCTGAGACAGGGCCTGGGAATGTGCTCTCTAACCAGATCGACATGTAAGGGGAACCGCACTGCTAAACCCTCATAAGTGGACACTATTAGAGATCACTGGATATCTGCTTATTGATGTATCATAACTAATGTAGATACCCAGAACTGCAGACACCCTCAACATAACATGTGTGTTCCATGATGGCAATTAGCCTGATACTCAACTACTGTAGCGACATATTGCCTGTTCAGTTTTATACCTCACAGCTATGACACATACCTTTAACATATTTGAGCAGGCATGCATGCCTAATGACACAAACCTGATACCCTGATGCGCCTCACCGCTTTAGACAAACTAATTCAGCTTGTACCACATTTAGTTGATTAGCACATAGCTTGATTAATCTGTTATATTGTGCACACGAAAAATACTGTTTGAGCGATCTTTAACTATTCCTTGCACCCATTTAACAATTGCATGTGTTATTCTGTTTATTTGACGTAAATATATATATATGGCAGCCTCTCATGGGAGTGTATTACACACCATCCTGATTTCATTGACTTGTATTACCCCACGATGCCTCCTCCGTTTTATTCTGTACCCTATAACACAAATGCCATAATAAAAGAAAGATTTACAAAAAAAAAAGGACAAATTGTGACAACATGCAGGTGGCAGATCATTCATTTATATTACGTCCTATAATATCCGCAACCGACTTTCCAGGAAATGTTTGCAAAAAATAGTGGAGAAAAGCATTAAATAGCTTTTGCTTTGAAACTCTTTCAAATATATTACACCTTTCCTCATTGTTACGATTTGTATGGCACTACAATTCCGTGACACTGCAATTAAAAAAATGGGGACACAAGACAGCAATTGACAAAATACGTGATCCGGAGCGAGCACTGAAAAGGCCCCTTTAAACAAACTTACAATCTACGCTCTGCACTCGAAGGGTTAAATGAAGAGCAGCCACGTGAAACACTCACCTCCATCCATGCGCGTCCATTGGGCGTTTAATCAACGGTGACGTTGGTTTAAATGAAATCTGCTTTTTATGTTTTTTTGTTTTTTTTTTATTATATAACAGATTTATGAGAGGATGGATAAGGTGTATGTACTTCATCAAGCTATTCATTTACCACAAGTGTTTCTAGTGGAAATGCTTTGCCAGTTTACATCTTCATAGAGAGCCAGTTATCAAAAACAGATGTGCCAAGTGGAACATTTTACATAAATTTATATCATTACTTACCTGTAAGTTATAAGCTGAATTTAACTGCTCAAACTCATTGCCAGAACTAACTGCCAATAAACTGCCAAGCCTAGGTTACTGGCAAAACATTAGCATGGTTAACGTATTCCTGCACAGAACATTACAGTATCGATTCAGGAGAAATCCCACCACAAATGCTTTGATGGTGGCTTCAATGAAACATAGCATTACATACTTCAGATATGTGTTTAACAGTCTGTATGGATTATGGATTTTCACACAAGGAATGTGTATATTACTATGTGATACAAAAGGAGCTATTTTTCAAGGAAAGCAATCTCAGCGCAACCTGTAAGTTCACCGCAATGAATTAGGTGCAGTGTGTGCTTTGAATGGGCCCTTTTTTTTTATTTATAAAAACCCACTTGACCGGTGTTCTCACCCCTCTGGAAATCAAAGGGTAAAATATTTATTGGGTCTTAACTTGTTCCTCAGTACCGTAAATCTTCGAGGATATCAACGTCACAAATCTTACTCTTTACATGCTAGATTATTGAGCGATGCACACGTTGGTTTCCTTATATACCCATAATGGCGCATTTGCAAGTGTTCAAGCACAAATGTATTATTATTGTTATTTATAAAGCGCTGACAAATCCAGCAGCACTGTACAATGGGTGGACTAACAAGTTGGAGGTACAGAAACAGAGGCGGTTGAAGGCCCAGCTCAAATAAGCTTACATGCCGGAGGGGGTAACATAAAAGGTAAAGGTATGGGTAAAAACGTAGGTCACTAGAAAAGTATTCACTGAGGGCTTATTGTTTATTTATATATATATATATATATATATATTTTATGATGTATTGCAGTAGAATAATCAAGCAGCAGTAAGGTCAAGGAGAATTAGGATAGAATAGTGACCAAGAGATTTTAGAGAGGTTAAATTGTTCGGTCAAATCGTTCGGTCAGAATCGTTTCGACAGACTCATGAGTGCGGAATCCCAACTGAAGTACCAGAGATACCGGGTCAGTTTGGTAATATGTTAAAACAGGTCAGGTTTCAGATACTCAAAAAAAAGTTTGGAAGTTGGTGCAGAATTCCTTTAGGTCAAGACAGGGGAGGTTTCTGCGAGACTGATGTCCCGAGGGTGGCACATCAAGCACCAACACTGCATACAAACACACATCTGCAATAAAATGCAAACACTATATACATACTCACCCCTGTATTAAAACACCAACATTATATACAGGACATACTTAAACCCCAGGACATACTTGAAAACGAGAGAAATCTTAATGTATCTTTCCTGATAAAATATTTTATAAATAAATAAATATACAAATGCACCCCTTCATTCAAACACTCTCACTGCACACAAATGCACACTTGCATTTAAAAGCCAACACTAATATGTACTTGTGTGTAGTGTTTGCATTCAATTGCAAACACTACTCATAAGTGCACCACTGCTTTCAAATGTAAACAGTACATACAAAAACACAACTGCATTCAAATGCCAACACTACAAACAAAAACCTAAACATGCACATAAACATTCTCAAAAAATATGCAAATATTAGTCCCTTAGCTTTTAAAGCATTGTGGGAGCTGTATATCAGATGCAGAATAACCTTTTGACAATCCTTGCTCTAGAGTGGGACCCAAAACATATCTTACACCATGGCCCTCTCTTCCTTAGTTTTGCCACTGCAGTGTTGAATCTCAAATCTCATGAATCAAGATAAGGATTCTTACATTTTTTTCTCAAAAAAAAAACACTAGCCCTTTTTTTAAGGGGATGTCTTATTTCGGGGAACAACGATTTCAAGCATGCGCTATAAAGCAGGTCTACGTTCTTGGGAATTCCCCCGAACAAAGACCAGTTCAATAGTGCATGGAACCCCGTGAATCTATGTTTGGGGAAACGTCCCGAACATAGATTAGTTTACTCGCGAATGGAATCATGCGAATCTATGCTTGGGGAAACTTCCCCGAACATAGATTAGCTTACTCATGAATGGAATCCTGCAAATCTACGTTCGGTGAAAATTCCCCAAACATAGATTAGTGAACCAGCGATTGGTGACTTGTGCTTATTTTTGAGGTAGGGCTTATATTACGAGCATCCCCCCAAAATAAGCTAAGGCTTATTTTCGGGGGAAGTCTTATTTTCAGGGAAGCAGGGTATATATATATATATATATATATATATATATATATATATATATATATATGCCGTTTTGATGTTAAAATATTTTCATTGCCAGGTTATCAAGCAACTCTTTGCTTACCCCTTCAGCATTGAAAGGGTTTAAGAATGTGTAAGTCGCTCTGGCATCCAAGTATCATTTTAAGGATTGCAAGCTTAAATAATGGAGGCACGGAGAAACTTAATATTACGATAATGTTCTTTGGTGCGGTTTGGAAGGTTTAGAAAACATTTGGAAGTATTTTACTTATAAAATCACTTAACCATTAAAGTGTTATGATAGTATTTCCTTGTGCATCTTACAAAGTACTTTCATTAAAAAAAAAAAAAAAAGAGAGAGACACGGCGCATCATTCCTGCTTAGAAAGGAAAGAAAAAACAAAACAAATCCTGATTAGAAGGATTTCCATAAAAACAGGAAATTACATTCTTTAGTATCCTTGCATTAATTTAATAAAATAAAGATGCCACAAAATAATGATGAGGTGAATTAAGGTACAGTATCATTTTTCAGCTAATGCCTTTAAATGCTATCCATTATCCAGTTCCCAGTACCGTTCGCTGGAAAGATATCTGTGATCTTTGCTGCTTTGAACATATTTTATTTTTTCAGAGCTATCGCTTGAGAGGAACTTGGTAATATCACTATTTTAATGGAAATATGTCATTACTAATGTACATGGGCAAGGATATAAGGTAATATGAATCACTCGTCTAGTCCGATTTACAAGTGATTAACAGCCTTTAACACCATTGCAAACCCAAAAGCTCTGGGTAAATGAACTCCTCGTTTATCAAGTAACTGCGCAGATGGTGGCTGCCATTTTTTATGTGTTTACTGCGAATTTTCCTTTTTTTTTTTTTTAATGAAAGTAGGGGGTAAAATAAAAAAAACAAACCAGAAGACTCAATTTCTTTGATATTGTAACTGTGATCATTACTATTTTATTGCCATTGGTTTAATTGGTGATTTTGATCAACTGCGTTTTTTTTTTATTTAGAATGCATAAAATTGTGTACTGTAAGCTACGTGGGTCTGGGGAATGATTTTGAAATAATGATCAGATGCAAACCGTAGTATTTAGCAAAATGTAAACCTTTATATCAGCTCAACATAGAAATATTGTAACAATAAATGATGTAAATTAAAAAAAAAATTCCATACAGTCCCTAGTTAAATCTATGTTCCTTTTTTTTTTTTTTTTTTTTTAAGTATCATTTTTGATGATATTGGATTCAATACTCCTTGGTGGGTTTCAGTTTAAAAATGCAAGGATCACTATAGTGTTTGGAATACAAATCTGACTGTGGTTGTAACTGTTTAATTGCATAACAATGTAAAAGTTTTCTGACAGATCTAGAGAAAGTTCACTTGGGTTCAGAGGAGGATTAAGGTTGGCTAGGGGCCTTGGCAGGATGCCATATTAGAACCCCTCCACGTGTGTGGTGGATGAAATAGCACCTTAAGTAATTCTTAGATGATGATAAATATGTAAGTAAATAAAAGAGAATACAAGCTATGGTGCAGTAGCTATGATGCAAGTGGGTAGAAGAGAAAAGAAAATGCACTTACAGTGTTTAGATGCAGAATTAGCTCTACTTTAATGCGCCTGGGTGGTATAATTCCCGCCTGGGGATATCTTATGTGTTCTTTGATCCAATGGCAAGTACTCCATGGAGTATTGAAAATAAACAGTAAATAAATCCTAATCCAGTGTAGTATATTTGGATATTTAGGTAAAATAGGTAAAACATGTGGAAATACACTCACAGTGCAACAAGCCTCCAACTGGCTCCCAGAAAGCAGCATAAGGTGGTATAATAGCACTTAAACATCTTGTTGGCTGGTAGAAGATTGCGTGATGTATTATGCAGATAAAAGCAGAAATAAAAAAAATATAGTGCTCTCTGTTATAAATAAACAATAATAAAAGTATTGGAGAGGTACTCACTGCTGTGGAGTAAAATATATGTTTTGCTCAGTCCACAGGGCTCAGGTGGAATGTTCCCCATCTATAGGAATATGTTTTCTGACTCCAAAGAAAAGTCAGGGTAGGTCCAGTTATATTAATAAAATAAACTGGTTTATTATCTCTTAAAAATAAATATAAAGGTAAAAATAATACAATGACGTGTTTCATCTTCAACAAGGCTATTCTCAAACTATAGTGTCTACCCCTTCCCTCCTTACCTTTGACTGATTGTCCAGTGGAGAGCCTTTCCTTGTGGTTGATTGGAGGGAGCATTGTGATCTGCATTAATGTTGGGTGCAGGCCACATTAAGAGCTCCCTTGCATTTTGGTGCTCAGTTAATGACGCAGAGCCTTAGGCCACTTTTGCCGCCCTTTCGGTAATCTAGGTTTGTCTGGGTTAGTCAATCAGGAAGGAAGTTACCTGTAAAAGGAGAGTTAAGGCTAATGGCTTTGGTGTTTAAACCATTAAGCCACCATTTAGGTAGAGTGAGTTATTTAAGACTCAGAGAAGCAGTTTAATTATATGTTATTCAGAGCTCTGCCAAGTTAAGTGCCCCTAACAGTGACCTTAACATGAAGTTATATCCTCTCAGCCAAGTTGACATTGTCCACTTCCTACGTTTAGTTTGTAATGCTTTTGCCACTAAACCTGGCAGCATTTGTAGATGGAGTGCTCCATTGATTTCAGGGAAGGCTCTCTGGGCCTGAGATATTTCCCTTTTAGCAGAGAAGCATGTCCTACATGTGTACAATCTGTCTGGGGTCACCTACCTCACTGTGTACTTGGAGTTGGGTCCCTACCAATGTAGTTCAAATATTGACAGGCCTGTCTACATGGTGCTCTTCTACATACATACGTTTTTATATATATGCTTTCCTTTTAACATTGTAAAACATGGGGGGAAAAAAAGGTCCTCTTAGTTTTACTATGTGTGGCTCGAGATGTAGCCAGGTGTCAAGGCTTCTCCACAACAGTTTGTCACTAACCACAAACACATATTTACGTCACTAAAAAAAAATATAACTGAGGAGACCAAGTCATTTTTTTTTAAACAAACGTATTTCTAGACACATTTAGTGTAGTTGATAATTATATGGAAATATTTATACTGAGGGGTGAACTGTCACTTCCCGGGACACCTCCATCTTAGATTGATGTCAATAATTGTTCTACCTGTCTTCTGCACCTGGGAGTTAGCAATGAAAAAAAACAAGGACAGAAAAGTAGAAATTACACAATGTTTCTATCTCTCTTCTTCTTTCATTTGCAACATCAGCCCTGGGGCTGCCTGGAATAAACTGGATCATGATCTTGTTTGCTGTATGTTTAGTATATAGTTAAAAATACAACAGTATCTAACGTAAATGAAAAAAATAACACACATTATAAGTGATTTTCATTGTGTTTAGCAATGATGTAATGTCCAGAGAAGGGACAGTGCCCCTTTAAATATAGAGCTGTTGACTTATATAATATAAAAATGTCGTAACGCCATCATGTTTCAGTGTTTATAAAATTGCACAGTACAACTTTGTTTGTATTTAAATTCAAAGAACACTAAAGGGTCAGGAACACATACATGTATTCCTGACCTTATAGGGTTAAAACCACATCTTGGCACCCTGGTCCCCTCATGCCTCTAAAAATAAAGTAAAATCTTACTTGAATTCAAGCCTGAAGCTGCACAGTTTGTCCATGTTTCCTTTAGACCTGCCCCGTGCTTGCTGACATCAGCAGAAGTGGTAGCATGATCCAATCACAATGCTTCCCTATAGGATTGGCTGAGACTGACAAAGAGGCAGATCAGGGGCAGAGCCAGCACAATTCAAACACAGCCCTGGCCAATCAGCATCTCCTCATAGAGATGAACTGAATCAATGAATCTCTATGAGGATAGTTCAGTGTCTGCATGCAGAGGGAGGAGATACTGAATGTTTGGATGCATTTTAGGCAGCCATGACCCAGGAAGAATCTCTAACAGCCATATCAAGGAGTGGCCAGTGAAGTTATCACTATGCTGTAATGTAAACACTCAATTTTCTCTGAAAAGACTGTGTTTACAGCAAAAAGCCTGAAGGTAATGATTCTACTCACAAGAACAAATTATAAGCTGTAGTTGTTCTGGTGACTATATTGTCCCTTTAAATGGATACTCTAGGCCCCACTAAAGCTTGCTGAAATGCTTCATGTGTGAAGTGTGTTCTCTTTTTTTTCATTTTGCAAAAAGTGCAGATTTCAATAGAGTAATTGCATCCCTCTGCCTCCAGCATTTAAATCAGCCGCTCTGTGTTACCATCATTATTGACAATTACACAACATTCCATAAAAAAAGGTGCGGATTATGCCATGCATTGCTCCAGTGATGCACTTCTCTACATTGTGGACAGTGCTAGGTTTGTACATCGGAGGACAAAAATGATATATTGATATATATATTCAAAGAAAATTCTAAAGTAAAACACAACATTGAGCAAGCAGGTTTTTGATATTTTCTTTTTATACAAAATCTTTTTAAAAACAATTGCAACATATATGTCTTAAATTTATGACTTAGGCACCTCTACTAGATGCAGTTTCATAACAAAATATTGGAATTTATTACTTTGCTAATTGAATGATCTACAACAGTTGTCGGATACTTTTGGGAAAATAGACAGAATTTGGTGCGTGGGTTAACATGAAGTCTTTATTGTTTTTAAATATTCCAAAACTGATAAAACTTGCATCTAAGTGTAAATCAGAGCGAAGTCCAGGGAACATCTGATTTATCTTTGTAGCATCACTCTTCCACCCTTGTGCTACTGTAGCCAATACTCACGGGTAGTTGCTCAAGAGGTCACTGGATTTTTTGAATGCCTTCAGCCTGTGTGTAATCAGATTGGTTTCAGTTGTTAATAATTTCCTTCCCTTATGTAATGATGCCATATGTAATGATATATAAGTCAAAGTGTACATTAATAAATTTAGACAGACTTAATGAGAACAGTGCTATACCATTTTCAAGCAGCTGATTATCCCTTCCCATGTGTTGAACTCCACCATTAAAGGGATACTCTAAGCACTAAAATCACTGCAGCTTATTGTAGTATTTATGGTAGGTGGAGGATATAGATGCAGCTCTCCATGGTTTGTTTTTTCCAAACCATTTTCAAGCGCTTTGGAGAATTCCCAGCACCGAAAAGCCTCTAGTTCAGCTCAGGATGGCATAATAAGAAGATTCACTATTTTGTTATTCAGCCAAATTGCTGTTTACCCTCTATGTACCACCAAATTGAGAAAGGCTAGAGTCGACACAGATGTCTTTCGGAAGGACACTCATAGCATTAGAATGGCAACCTCATGGGTTTCACTTCAGCACAAGTCTACCTGTCTCAGATCACATGGGTAGGGAAAATTCTCCAAAATTTGAAGAAAAGTCGTGCACATCCTGGTCAAGTTTTTAGCATGGGACTACATGCAGATAACTTTGGTTTACCATTTTAAGGGAAATCAAACAAAATATTGACTTGTTTTACCTTTTTGTTGCTTGTCATGTTCATAACCCATTGTATCTTATGATTACAAGAATGTAAGCATCATTGCAGAATATGCAAACATCTCCCATCTTTTTCACAAAGTGTCAGGAATAAACATAGTGGTCCCTCACATGCGAGATTCCACAAAGTCATCTTTCTAGAATATAATTGCTAAAGTATTGCTTGAGCAGAGCCTATTATTATTCTGATGAACATCGATTTTACTCTGATAAACATCTTGCTGGATCAGTTAGTGCATTTCTCCAAGTTCCAAGCTCCCAGTACTACGTGGGCCTGCTATCCTAGTTTTTAGCATGTCTCTATTCCTGTTTTCTTCTATCTAACTTCTATTCTCGATGTTCCAGAATTTCTAGTTCTTACTCTATATTCAACTGAAGACTTTCAGTGTCCCTGGTTGCGGCTGTTCTCCCTGCTAAATGTTCCAGATGGTTGTGTTTGATGCTTAGGTATGTTAGTGTCTCCTTATTCAGGGTTCCTGTTCACCTGGATCACCAAACATGTGCAGAGAAACCTTGTTATGTTAAAGAGTCCTGATTGGTTGTTACATATGTAATATGCCAAGTTCCGTTTTCTGTGATGCAATCCTAAACTCTGCTTAGCTTGAGTAGACCTCTGCCAAGAGTTCATCTTCTTCCCCTAGCTTTACCTATCATCATCTGTCTCTGCATGGTTTGTGTTGGCTCCACTGATTCCAATGCTGTATTTGTATATTTACCTAGAGCTGTGCTTGCAACTTGGCTACAGCTCTGTTATTTTACAGTGTTTTTCTGTTCACTCCATATTATGTAGTTCTTATTCAAACAGATAAAACATATACTTTAATGTTCAAGAAAAGCCCGCTACTGCTTTCCTCCTGAGGATGTTGATACACTTTGATGAAATGCGTAGGGTTAGTTGATGTTCGTCCACTGAGACTGCTCCCTATCTAGAACCATTTCTCATGTTGATGTTGTGATGGGGGAAGAAAGCGAAGGCTTTTACTGTTTTTAGCGGAGTTCATCACACATCTATTGCATTTTGTTATTACAGTCCTACACTTACTTTGTGAGTTTTGTAATAAATTATTTTGTTTTTAAAACGTACTCCATATGGACTGTTCTGTTTGCAGTGCCTTTCTGTCTTCCATATTCTCAAGGTCACCAGACTAGGGTTACTTTGTCATAGCCTACAGTGACTGCCGACTGACCTCTCAATTGACACTTTGTTTTTGGTTCCATACTCATACTCAACCAAGGATATGAAACCCCTTATAGGGAAATCCCTATTAGACCTATTGCTTGTTCCTATCACAACTAGTGACCTATTATAAATAATCAGATACCACCAGAGATAAGACACGTCTATGAGAATATCTCCGGACTTGGTGAATGTGTGGATCCGCACCAGCCTCTGCATATAGTCTGGCCTCGCAGATGTTCAGTTTTTAACATCATTTTTACATAAATCTGTATAACAATATAAATTAAATAGTTAATGTTTAGCTCATTTGCTCTGTCTACACATATGTATTTTGGGGTATTGCAAAGAAATGACAAGCATATTTTGGTGGAGGTTAGGGGAGGCCTTGGAACAATGTTCCTAATTGTTATTTTGCGAAATAACTATCAAAACAAAAACATGAATCAGTCATTTGCAATTTTTACGTTTTACTGTAAAAAGAACTGCACAATGAGTGACTTGAGGTCTCATGGCTCTCTGGTGTTGAAAATGTTAAAACAAAGTGATTATTTCAATCTTTCACAGTACTTAGGTAGCTCTCTTATCCAACACTATTTACGTAGTTTATCAAGTACATGTTTTTTTTCCCTTTAAATGCTTCCAGCCACACTCTCGACCGTAATGGCGTTACCCCAAAACCATACATTTTTTATTTAGAAATTTTTGTTTCTGCTCCAGTTCCAGTAGGTACAGGCAAAGATTAACTCTCTTGGGGAGAAATAATGACACAGAGGATGTAGAAAGATATCACATTCGTACGGATGAAAAATATAAAACAAGACACAGATGGACAGCAAAATTACTCCATTTCAAAGGAACATTAGCTAGACTAGACAGACCTTTTATCAGATTGTTTTAAAAATGTCTGAGTAGCATTTCCTCAATAAGTAATCAAACCATAAAAACATTACATTGCACAAATTGCCCCCTCCCCCCCCCCCCCAAAAAAAGGAAAAGTTAAAAAGACCTCTATAGTTACATGATCTATACATCCAGTGGTTTGATTCAAAATTCTATGCTAGGAACAATGATATTTAGACATGTCTGTTCTTTAAGAAACAGCCTATCTACTTGATAGATGAAAAATTATATCAGATATTTTATTTAATCATTTTATGCTATTTCCAAAGTTTTACTATTTCTAACATTTTTGTGTTATGCGTTTCTAAGTTTTAAGAAAGTTTACTGATTGATTAGATTAATGCGTGGCTACTTGCTCGGTTAGTTTAACATTTGCCTATACTTTTTTGTTCATCATTTTTTGATGTACAAATGATCCTTAATAACCAAATCAGAATGAACATAGAATAATTAGTTTTTTAATAGAAATATGGTATATTAAAAAGTAATGTAATATTGCAAAAATTAAATATTAAATATAAAAAATATATATTTGGGCATCTTCTAAAAATAACCCTGTAACATCATTTATACAAGATAAATTCTATGGCTT
The DNA here is from genome assembly GCF_036172605.1 of Pelobates fuscus. Taxonomy (NCBI): domain Eukaryota; kingdom Metazoa; phylum Chordata; class Amphibia; order Anura; family Pelobatidae; genus Pelobates; species Pelobates fuscus. Next base: position 24,268,227 of record NC_086324.1, on the reverse strand, counting down.
TACAGGACCACTATCGGCACCCAGACCACTTCAGCTCAATAAAGTGGTCTGCGTGCCAGGCCCCCCTAGTTTTATCACTGCAGCTGAAAACATAGCAGTTTCAGAGAAACTGCTATGTTTACACTGCAGGGTTAATCCAGCCTCTAGTGGCTGTCTCTAGTGCTGTCAAAAAAGAACCCCATAGGAAAGCATTTAGGAATGCCTCTGGCCATTTATTCGCCACATTTTACATTATAACACTTTAATAAATGTTAAATGTTAAATGCAAGCATGCCATACTGAAAGAGCCACTAAGTGCACCTAAACCACTTCATCTCAATCAAGTGTCCTGGGTGCAGTAGCCCTGTAGTTTTAAACCTGCAGTGTTTATATTGCAGGGTGAAACACACCACTATTGGCTGCCTTCCAGACTGCCACTACAAACGCTTCCTCTAATACAACTTTGCAAAACTCGGTCATGTGACCAAATGCAGCATATAGGGAAGCATTTGATGGATGAGAAGCATTTGATTGGATGCACTTGCCGCACATTTGTGCATCAGTCCCCAGTGCTCTTCTATGAGGAACGTTGAATTGGACCATTAGCTAGAGAGCGATGCCTGCTTGATGATGTTGCGGAAGTTAACACATTTTTTTTTAAGCATTTTTATTGAAGTTAAGGGGGGGGGGGGGGCAGGGTGCTTTAATCAACCTATGCACTATAATACTAGGAATGCAAGTTTTGACTGGGGGGAGGGATGATTGCCCCCTGGCTTGTATGCCAAGGTCTCCTAGAACCATTCTTCTGCTGATTTAAAAACAACTAGAGGTGTGCTGGGATGTTGCAGGGTGACAGGAGTAATACTGTGTGTCGGGCTTTGCCTACCCCTGTCCTGTGTCTATTTTGCTTGGGTTGGTGACCTGTGATTGGATTCCCATTCAGGCAAGACTTTGCTTAATATACTTTGCTTGTACCAACCCCACTTGAATTTCTCCAGTGTGGAAATGCCATAAGACAAGTCCTACTGCACTGTAAACATTTGAGTTCCTATTTGTTCACCAGTTTTGTTGTCAACAGGCCTATAGTCTTGCTTTTAAAAGAACAATGTATTTCCTGTATAATATCAGCAGTAGTGAAAGCTCACGACACTTTACATGATGGACATATATTTATATATTACAGGTTTTTACCGGACCATAAATGCCTTTCCAAGAAGATAACCGACAGCAAAGCATCCAAGGAATTCTGTCGCATGGGTCGTCAATACCAGCCACCAAGCAAAACTTGTGAATCAGTTGGTGAGAATTTTCAGTCCTCTCTTCATCCTTCAGATCCAAATGTACAGCACAAAAATAAAGAAGACTTCGAGGGGGTAAATAATCTGGTACCATCAGAGAGAAGACATGTTCATGAGAATATCTCCGGACTTGGTGAAAGTGTGGATCCCCACCGGCCTCTGCATATAGTCTGGCCTCACAGATGGTAAGTTTGTAATGTTTACATAGTATATTTATAAATCTGTATAACAATATAAATTGTTTGTTCTTTACATGATCCTGTCCTTAGAGTTGTACACACTTAAGTTCACAAAGAGTCAAGCATAGCAAAACCATACGTCTGTATTATATTTTATTGCCTGGATTCGAGTACGATCTGTGCTCCTGTAGACATGGAGAGAAATAGTGTGTGTGTTTTTCATTTATTTTTTGCAGTATATATAATTAATAGGTAATAATGCCTAGATCCCAGCCATGCAGTTGGGGGTCCATAAGTACCAGTGTACCCAGGATTGTGAGAGTTAAAACACCCAATCTGCACCTTTCTCTAATTTAATGGCAACAGATTAAATAGCTGGCATCCATGTTGTATGTTCAGGCATGACATGTTGTCCAAACTGAGGTCCTCATACTAAAGTCCTTTCTTACACTACCCTAACAAACAAAACTACACATTATCCTCTACCTTAATATACTACACTATACATTAACATCTACCCTAATACACTACACATTGACCCCTACATTACCCTAATACACTACACATTATCCTCTACCCTAATACACTACACATTGACCCCTACATTACCCTAATACACTATACATTATACTCTACCTTAATACACTACACTATACATTAACCCCTACATTACCATACTATTCTACATAACACATTAACGTTACATTAGCACACTACACTATCACTAAACATTAACCCCTATGTTACCCTAACACGCTACACTACACATTAACCCCTACACTACCCTAGCACACTGCACATTAACTCCTACATTACCCTAACATATTACACTATACATTAACCCCTACATTACCCTAACACGCTACACTAAACATTAACCCCTACATTACCCTTACATATTACACTATGCATTAATTCCTACATTACCCTAACACACTACACTACACTACACATTAACCCCTGCATTACCCTAACACATTACACTATACATTAACCCCTACATTACCCTAACATATTACACTATGCATTAATTCCTACATTACCCTAACGCACTACACTACACTACACATTAACCCCTGCATTACCCTAACACATTACACTATACATTAACCCCTGCATTACCCTAACACATTACACTATACATTAACCCCTACATTACCCTAACACACTACACTATACATTAACCTCTGCATTACCCTAACATATTACACTATACATTAACCCCTGCATTACCCTAACATATTACACTACACATTAACCCCATTACCCTAACACACTACACTACACATTAACCCCTACATTACCCTAATACGCTACACTACACATTAACCCCTACATTACCCTAACACGCTACACTACACATTAACCCCTACATTACCCTAACACGCTACACTACACATTAACCCCTACATTACCCTAACACGCTACACTACACATTAACCCCTATATTACCCTAACACGCTACACTGCACATTAACCCCTACATTACCCTAACACATTAACCCCTACATTACCCTTACACGCTACACTACACATTAACCCCTACGTTACCCTTACACGCTACACTACACATTAACCCCTACATTACCCTAACACGATACACTACACATTAACCCCTACATTACCCTAACACATTAACCCCTACATTACCCTAACACGATACACTACACATTAACCCCTACATTACCCTAACACGATACACTACACATTAACCCCTACATTACCCTAACACGATACACTACACATTAACCCCTACATTACCCTTACACGCTACACTACACATTAACCCCTACATTACCCTAACACACTACACTACACATTAACCCCTACATTACCCTAACACGCTACACTACACATTAACCCCTACATTACCCTAACACGCTACACTACACATTAACCCCTACATTACCCTAACACATTAACCCCTACATTACCCTAACACATTAACCCCTACATTACCCTTACACGCTACACTACACATTAACCCCTACGTTACCCTTACACGCTACACTACACATTAACCCCTACATTACCCTAACACGATACACTACACATTAACCCCTACATTACCCTTACACGCTACACTACGCATTAACCCCTACATTACCCTAACACGATACACTACACATTAACCCCTACATTACCCTAACACGCTACACTACACATTAACCCCTACATTACCATAATATTCTAAACAATACATTAACATTGCACTAGCACCCTACACGATCACTAAATCTTAATCCCTACACTACACTAATACTAAACAGTAATCTCTACCATTAACCCCTGCATTACCTTAACAAGTACACTAACACAAAACTGAACCTAAAACCATCATGTAATGTAAAAGATACATAACTGTAAAGAGTGTTCTCATGTTTTTCACATAATACACGGCTATGTGTCCTCTCTCCCTCTCAATACGTGTGTGTGTGTGTGTATCGTGTATATATATATATATATATATATATATTATTTCTGCCTTAAATCGTGACAAACAATACCTGTTGGTCTAATCCTCCCTGAACTTACAGAATTGTGACATGCACGTAATCTCATCCAACATACACTTAGAAACTAACTTCAGCTTGCCTCTGAAATAAATTAGGATTTAAAGAGGTAAAATGTCCTGATAATCTTCCGGTATTGGGCATGAACATTTTAATCTAGTTTTTATTCCTCGCGGTTTGTTTAATCTGCATGTGGCCTGATTAGAGTTCCCTTCATCCACAGATTATAGACTGTTTATTGCAGAGATGCTGGGACTGATCACTAGGTCAAATTTTCTGAGATCAACTCTTTGCAGGTGAAGCAATAAGTATACTACACCGACAGGGAAAATCGCCTTTACGAAGGATTTGACTTGCAGCATAAAACTCTACAAACCCTCCCTGATGATCCACAGCATCTGGTACCTAAAGGGATTTTCATCTTTGACTCTGAATGTCTGAACATAAAATTTAGGGATTGAAAGTTGATGTGGATATCAGCCTTTGGATTTGTTTAATCAACTTCACACTTACAGCCTCCCCCTTTTATCTCAGTCAAACGGTCTATTTATTTAGCTTTACATTTCATTTTCTTTTTTTTATTATTATTTTTTAACTGTTCCAAAACCAGAGAAGCCTGCAATGTATGCGTAGCTCTACACTGCACAGCCCACGATGTGTGTGTGTGTGTGTTTCATTACTAGTTCAGCGATTGCTTTGCTTGTGTGTATTCACAAAATAAAGGGGTTTACTTACATAAAAGTTAATTATTTATTTGTCGACAAATGATGTGCACAATGTAGGCCAAATCAGTTTTTCTTCCAAAATAAATTTCACAAGCAGGTTGCCAACTCATCGCAATTCACTGTTTAGTGAATAAGCCCCTTTGTTTGACAGCATTTTTAAAGGTAAAATGTTTAATGTACAAGGAGCGAAGCAGTTTTTGATCCCAGTATTTTAACATTTTTTACAAATATTTTATCTTTTAATTCCACCCCATCACAATTTTGAGTGAATCCCCTGGCCTCAGGAGAATCACAAGAGATTTTTTGTAAAATTTTTATTATACAGATTTCAATGAGTTCCTTGTTGTATTCCGCCCTCAAAAGCGGGATGTTCAGATTTTCCTTTTTATCATTTCTCTCATTAATAATTTGCATGAAACAAGACAAATCTCATTTAATAAAATTAACAATATTAAATTGAATAATTCCCTGTCTCGCCTTCCTATATATACACGTTTTTTTTTCTCCACAGTAATTTAGTTTTATTGCCTTAAGTTAGTTGCTGTAAGAAATGCAGCATTGTGTGCATATTATTGTTTAAGCTAAATTATTTTTAATTTGTACGAGGGGGGAGGGTCGGGCCGGGGTTGAGGGGGAAAAAAAGCTTCATCAGCAGAGCTGAAATGCCAAAATATTAAAGAAACACATCCATCCGTACGGGTAATATAGGAAGAACATTTGAAACTCAGAGGTTGCCAGCTACACAACTAACATTAAGGCTAATTTTGAAAATCTAGCGTGCAGTCAATTTTACAGATGCCTGGGGACATACAAGGTAGAAGCTGACAAGAGAACTAATTTCGTTTGCGTTGTTTACTGCAATGCATCATCCACCGGTTCCTGCGTGACACCCAGCGATATAAAGGAGAATATTATCACACAGTAAAAATTTATGTTGACATTCGATATTTGTTCAATATGTCAGCAGCATTCCTTTTCATAATCAAAAGGAAAAAAAATAAAATAAAAAAAATAGGACAACCAGACTAAAACGCAAGGCACGGCGCGCTCATATAGATATATCTTTTTAATAACTCTCTATAAGGTTAATATAGTTTACCTTTGAGAGTATACAATGAAAACAAGCAGGAAAAAATGACAGAACGTATCAACCCGAGCTGTTTGTTTGCCATTACCTAAGTGAACCATGTCAGTTCCGTGGCTTGCGTCTTATAGCTATTTGTTGTACAGAGAGCAGAGCATTAAAAAAAATAAAAAAAAATTATCAAACTCTTAATACTATTGTGTGCCCATAACCATCTGTCACTGCTAGCCTGGAGATGAGAAGAAGATTATGAGGAATAAACATTGAGCTGCAGAGCATTGGTAAAGCCTTCAGGCAAAAAACTCTTCTGAGGACATCAAAGACATCCTAATTCTAAGGCAGTCCAGGATTACACTGTGTAACCTGTGCTGACAACAGATAAATGGCTAGCAATATTGTGCCAGAACTATTGGATCCTGCATGGAGTACTGATGATGATGATGATGCATATGATGATGATGTTTCTTTGCAGAATGGACTCTGCTGGGATAATTTCACTTCTTTTTTTATTTTTGTATTTTTTTTTCCTCTCACCCCCCCCCTCTTTCAGATGCATCCAGGGCTAGGAAGATATTTAGAAGCTACGGGGGTAGCAATCAGTTTCTTTAAAATTCACTGTTCTGTGCCCATTAGAGATCGTACACAGCAAGGTTCTCCAATGAAAATTCCAATGGCATGTATGGTCTTCGGGGGAGACTATGCAAATACGGAACATTGAACTCCTGCCCTTCAGAGCGAAGGTGCTTTGTCAAGTGATTTATGTAAATTTGCTCAGAGGAGAGGAAAAAAAATAATAAAAATAAAAGACAGTTTATTCATTAATTGGCGCATATAAATGAGAAAATAAAGATTCTTGTCGGCATTCATTAAAAAAAAAAAAAATATATATATATATATATATATATATATATAAATAATCCCATGTTTTTCCTTCAGCTGTGTTTACGTCTAGGCCTGATTATATCAATACAGTGTCATTTAGCAGATATTTTGTATGATGCTTGTGTTAAAATATACTTAGAGACCAAAACTGGACATATTGCTAGATAAATGGCCGTATTGGATTTGACAACTCAAAATTATTAGTAAAGGTTTGCTTTTTTACTTCGGCATTAGCAGACAGCAGGCAAAGAGTTAAAAATAAGACTATGGGGCCATTCTAGTATAAGGGAGGTTTAATACCTTCCTCCCTTAGGCTCCCCACTTGCCAAGTCGCAGATGAGGGCATGTCTACTAAACATTGTGAAGCCCCTGACTATTCATACCTAATTGCTAATACAAGGGAGTGGATATTTAAAAATATAGTAAGGGGGCATCGTACATTTGTCCACCACCCTTACACATAGGTTTCGGATGGAGTGTATTAAAGGGACCCTCCAGGCAGCAAAACAACTTCATCTGAATGTAGACAAATTGTTATGGTGCCAGGAGGCCCCTGGATGCCCTCTTACCACAAGGGAATGAACTTTTCTCATACAGTTTAACTCCTATATTGCCTTCAGTGGTGATGTCCACTCCCCACAGGCGGCATCCGACTTCTGAATTTTTAGATTCAGGAAGAGCAGAGTGCCACTGGGCAGGGGTGCCGCTGATTGGCTGAGAGCGTTCAGCTGATGCTCTCACTCAATCAGTGGGTGCCCATTCATATAATTGGCTTGCCAAGAAACATACTTCACCAAGCCAGTTTAGTGAAAGGGGAGTCACTGATTGGCTGAGAGCATCAGCTGACCGTAAGAGTGCCTCCAGTAGCCTCCTGCACCATAATATAGATAGATGACGTTGTTTTGGTGCCTGGAGTGACCCTTTAATGACAGTAGGGGAGTTGACATGCCATTGTCCACCTCAACATTGTGACCAAGCTTCACCCTCTCAAGGGCTCCCCAAGCACTCAGCAACTCCCCAATTAAAAATACATTTGGTTATCACTCTCCAATTGCTCTGCGCAGAATGAGCTTTGCAAGACAGGAAAATGCTTACTCCCACCCGTATTATACCTCCTGTATACTAATATGGGGTTCATATTGATGACTTAAGCTTTTTAATTTTTTTATTGTATTTTTTTTTTTAATTCAATACAAAAGTCCAATAAATGTGCTTACGGTTAGTGGTTTTATTTCGGTCAACCAACCAACTTATCGAGTTTGGCTGCTTGAATTTCGCCTGGCATTAAATCCAGCTGAAATTCGATAAAAATAAATAAATAAATTGGCCGAAACAAGATGATAAGTATCGACTGTTAATAATGGCTGACAGAATTAAACCGAGGTCCATATATATAGTGTGTGGACCAGAACCAAGCCTTTCTGGGTTTTTAAGACTTCACAGTCCATGGTGTGTGAGAGTCTTTGGCCCTTTTGGATCACACTTTTGGTTTTAAAAAAAAGCTATATTTAAAACAGTATTCCGTTCTTAAGAGGGCATTTAATGTAAAATGAAGCCTGAGACATGTTGCTTGTTTGTGCTGTTTAGATGCCCAGCCGGGCATTCTGGGAGAATTGTGGAAATACCATTTCTCAGAAATGCTGCGCCCAAGACAGGTTTTTCCCAAGCAGTGACTTGAGAAATGGAGTTGAATATGAACAGTAACTAAAATACTAAATATCTATATATACATACACAAAGTATATTACATGCCCACTCTCTCCTATACATATCATAGCACACACTGCCTTAGCTACAATACTTTGATATTAATAACACATTACTTCATCCATTCATACAAAATACTAAAGACATGGCGGGATGGAGAAAACAAATTACTCTGCGGAGACCCAAGCAACTCCGCTAAAATACTGTCTGTTATTTATCTGCCGTCAGCAGAAGTTGCACACAATAATCCTTGACAGGCAGAGATTCGGGAAGAATAGAGAGAGGGGGGATTCCATTTAAGGGCATGTTCTCATGCAAAAGATATTTTAACACATTTAAATCGAGAACCTGTCTCACACAAAATGTCACAAGTGATTTTGCAAGATTTTTTGATTAGGCAAGAAATACATATTTATTTTCACTTATGCAAAATGACAACTCTAAACCGATATCTGTTAATAATAACTCCTATTTCCCCTGAAATAAAATCAAACTACAACTTCATTCTAGAGCTGCTGCGGTTATGAATGTTGCGGTTATTATGCTTCAGTGATGTGACTGAATGAGGAAAAGAAGAGGTCTGGGTGGGATTGACTCTTTTTTATCAAACATGAATCTAGATCTAGAAAACAATGTTACTCGGTTCTGTGCCGCAAGCACATTCGACCAATACCAGAGTTTACAAACAAACCCCCAGAGACAGGGAATTGAGGCTTCTACAAATTTCAGTGCTGTCCTTATTTTAAGACTTAGACCTGTACAATGTACCTATTTCCCTTGCTTCTACAACATCAAGGTGGTACGTTAATATGTCAACTGCATTTGGTGAAATGTTATTTCTCTAAGGCCATGTTTATGTGAAACAATTTGTCCTATGGATTTTGTTAAATAAATGCTTACGCTAAGAACCATGACAACTTCAGTGATTTGAAGTGGTCATGGTGCCTGGAGTATCTACGTGTAGGGGTTAGCTGCACACAGAGACATTACCAACAGCAGAGTCATTGGGGTGCCATTAGCCAGTCTGGAAAAAGAGTTATTGTCTGGCTAATGTCAATTCTGTGCATATTCCATGGACAAAGACAAAGAGTCATTCATTAGGTGAAAGAGTTCAGCTGACACTCTCAGCCAATGAATGGTTGGCTGGATTGGCATCTGGTTTCTGCATCTCTGCAGAAGCCTGATGCACTTCTTCCAGCTTTTAGAGGACCCATGTAACAATGTAAACCATTGTAAACCGGTTTGTCCCAATGCCGGGAAACTGGACCAGAGTACTTGGCTTAATAACCACTGCAACGAGCTTGGAGTAACCCTTTAACCATATTACTGGCAAATGTACAGGTGAAAATAGATTGTGATGTTAAAGTAAAAATAATGTGTGGATGTCATGGCCTGTTTCAGTTAAGCAATGTAATTATATAACTGCATACTTCTCCAGCATAGCCTACAAGTGGTGTATGCAAGTGTTTGGGTGAGTGATGGGAGTTTTAGTTTGAAAATTACACTTGTCACCCAGGAGAATGTGCAAAGGACGATGCACCTTGCAGTTGTCTCACTCCTGCTTTTTATGGGTTTTCTCAAGAGACAGGAGAGAAATATATATAGTCATATTATATAAAATATACACAAGCGTGAGAGACAAACAGGCAGCACCAGAGACAAGCTAACAGAAAGACAAGGGGAGAGAGATTAACATATAATAAGTGTGATAAGGGCTAAGGGACAGACAAAATAGAAAACAGGTAAAACACGAGAGAGGGAAATGAAAGTGGGAGAGACAGCAAAATAACTCAACTAAAAGAAAGCATATGACAAAGTCCTCGATATATTATGGTTGGATAAGCTTTCCAAATGATTTAATACTTTTGGATAAACTTTTGAAACGATTTAATATTGTGAAAAATATTTTGATATATTGTTTTTTTTTTTTTTTCATATATGATTTGTTGTTTTGAGATTTTAATATGTTAAAAAAATAATTTTAAAAGTGCATCCAAAAATATTAAACTATATAGAAAAAAAGAGAGACTGGCAGAGGGAGAGACTCACGGAGAGAAAAAGAACGAAAACGACAAGCAGAAAGGAAGAAAGACCGAGTGCAAGAGAGACTATACGAGAGAGGGAGTGAATGAGACAGCTAACGGAGAGCGAGAGCGCAAGCGACAGTGTAACGAACTAAAGAGAGATGTTACTAACTGAAGTGAAAACCACAAGTGCGACCTATTATCTGAGAAAAAGAAGACAAGACTAACAAAGAGAGAGAATTAAATGGGGAAAATATGTTTTTATTTATTTATGTTTATTTACTGTAGAACGTTTACTTAATTCTTATGTTGCTAAACCTGCTGCCCCTCTCATATTTGCGAGCTAAACGATTACATTATAAAAGATACCTCTAGTTCAGGGGTTCTCAACCCAGTCCTCACCTTAGACACACCCAGGTAATCCCTAAACCCTGGACTGGTAGGGGGTCCTTGAGGACAAGGTTGAGAACCCCTGCTCTAGTTTTTCCACTATTTTCTCAATATGCAAAATAGCTTTAAAAATTCATATGGAAAAGTAATGTGTAGATCTCCGGGAACAAAGTGGATTTTCTTTAGTGAATACTACAAAAGCTCTCTACGGATACATCTTAAAGGCATCATGTTTTCAATAAACTTCAAAACACTTGCACTTTTTTCCCAGTGAAATGAAAGCGTATTGAAATAGGATGCGAATGGCTTTGAGATGAAGAAAGCTAACGGAGTGTGCATGCAGCACTAAACAACATATCCTTCTTTTCTTATAAGATATTAATTAAATCAATTATGAATTCATGGGAAGTATGAGAAGACATGGGTGCTGTCATCTAAAATATATGTTACAAGCCTATTGTACAACTCCCCAGGCCATGCGTTGGTATTATCATGGGTACATAATAAGTAATTGGTATTAGGAATAGAAGAACTGCTTAGTTTTCAAACTCTGCTGACCGTACAAGTGTCAAGCAGTCTCGAGCCCGTGCTAGCTATTAGTTTTGCAAAATGAGGTATCGTGCAGGTACAAATCAAAAGCCTGTTGTGTTCTACACTATCGTCTAATGGTTGAATAATATTTCCTGCAGTATAAACCTTTTCTAACTCTGGTGCTGGTATGCTGCAATAAAAAATGTAATTAAAAGCTCACATGTAAGGTCTTTAAGTGCTAGTACTAGAATCTGCACAATAGGTTTTACTCGCCAGCTACTTATTCCTAAATACAATGTCACCTGTTTCCCCCCGCGGAGTGAAAAAAAGGAATAGATCTCCGATAAATTCTTTTAGAATATCAGACCCTAGACGCAGGCATAGGCAACCTTCGGCACTCTATATGTTTTGGACTACACCTCCCATGATGCTTTGCCAACGATATGGGTGTAAGACCATTATGGGGGATGTAGTCCACAACATCTGGAGTGCCGAAGGTTGCCTAGCTCTGCCCTAGAGTTTATCATCTTAAAGGGACCCTGGCATAGGTTATAAAAGGTCAGATTCCAATGTTCTAATGATTTTGTCTATGCATAGGACTTCGGCAACAACTTCCAAATGTAGAGAGTAGCAAATATTTAGAAATTATACTTTTCAGCTGTCTTCCATGCTCTGGTACTCTATATACCTGGCCTTAGTAACAAATAACAGACCCACAATACCAGGTTCACATGGATGGAAAGAAAGCCTTTCTGGCTTTATTTTTACAGTGTTGCTGGTTTGTTATATTACTTGCATTTGGAGGTACATGGACGACACCCTGAGATATCACATTCCGAGGGAATCTATTACGTGGTGGTATGTCTCTTATATGTATTTATGCAGATTACTTGGCCGTCCTTTGCTGTCTGTCCAGATCAGAAAGCATTCTGGGACAGATTATAATCACACCTGGTTTGACACAGATGAAGAATATGTACAGCTATTTGCCGGCTGGAGCAGAAATGGCAGTGGTCTCACAATATAATAGTTACATTCCTGCCAAGCTATACATATGTTGCCTGGTTGGTCTAGCTCAATGTATAGGCAAAGTAATTAACAGATTAAAAAGGGGTTTTACCTGGCAGAATACCGAATATCACTAAGCCTATTCTCGAGAACGTTGAGATATTTTCTAATTTACACAAATACCATTCTGTTCGCTAATACAGGGTTGATGTCATGTTTCCTGTGTAGTGATGTCCCGAACAGTTCGCCGGCGAACATAGCGTGTTCGCGGTCGCCCCCTATTCGTCATCATTGAGTGAACTTTGACCCTGTACCTCACAGTCAGCAGACACATTCCAGCCAATCAGCAGCAGACCCTCCCTCCCAGACCCTCCCACCTCCATGATGAATAGGGGGCGGACCGAACATCGCGCGGCTATGTTCGCTGGCGAACGGTTCCCGGCGAACTGTTCGGGACATCACTATTCCTGTGAATATGGCATCATCTCTCAATGACATAGTGAATTTGTGTTGGCCAGTAAATGAGAACGCCATTTTGATTTGCTTAATAAAATATTTATTTCCTTCTTGAGCAGTGAGAGGGACTGCCAAAAGACATACAAAACATGTAATTTAAATAAAGGCATCTTGAAAGGAAATATGTTTCTAGTTAGTATGTAGAGTATATATAAAGGCTTTTATCCTTGAATTATATTGAGGTTTGCAATGTATTCCTCTGTCCAGGGTCCTTGGAATTTTATTAAAAAATTAACTTTTTACACATTTCAGCTTACTCCTGAAACTGCACATTGTGAAAACTTGACGATAGAATTGGAAATTTTAGACCAAAGAAAAGGTGATTTTGGGAAAACATAAAATCCAATCAGCCTTTTTTTCCAACTGCTGCCCGTTCAGAGTTTGCTTTCAAATTGTCAGTGACACTAGCAGAGGCAATAATACTGAACTGTGATTGGTGAAATTATTATTATTTCTTTCTTTTTTCTTTCAACAAAGCACCAACATTTTCTGTTAAATGACATCTCACCTAAAGAATGACGGCAGAGGGGAAGACTAAATACAATTTACAATATTTTCATACAGATAATCGAAGAATGCATCTAATATCATAATTCTCTGTTATATACAATCTAATTACATTTTCACTTCGCTGCTTTTTAAAGAGAACTTGATCTGTCATAACAAAAATAACTTTTTTTATAGCATACAATTATATTTATGTATTGTGCCAACACTAACCGTATGTTTAGAGATACATAACGTTGAACTATGTTTGACAAGAAACATAATGCCACAAAGGGGTTCTAGAGACATTGTACTAAACCAGTGGTTCCCAACCCAGTCCTCAAGCACCCCCTAACAGTCCAGAATTTAGGGATTACCAGTTGTGTCAAGGGTGGTTTTAGAAAAGAAAAAAAAAACACTTTAGACTCAACAGGGTAATCCCTAAATCTTGGACTGGTAGAGGGTACTTGAGGACTGGGTTGGGAACCCCTGTAATAAACTATTGAGGCCCTTAGTATTTTGGTTTATGAACATCTCCGGATCTCCTCCTTTATAAAAAAAAAAAATATATATATATATATATATATATATATAAATAAGCCGCAGAAGTTTTTGGATTCTGTTCTGTAGAGCGATGAAACAAAACTGGAACTTTTCGGTCCAATGGATCGGCAGTATGTCTGGAGGAAGAAGAATGAAGCATATGCTGAAAAGAAAACTCTGCCTACAGTTAAGCATGGTGGTGGCGGTTCGGTGATGTTCTGGGGCAGCGTTGCATCCTTTGGCACTGGAAACCTGCAGTGTGTGCAAGATGGATTCATTGAAGTATCAGGAAATCCTAGGAGAAAACGACCTTCCAACAAGAAAATGATCCCAAGCATACCTCAAGTTCCACCAAGGCTTAGTTGCAGAAGAAGTACTGGAAAATTCTACAGTGGCCATCACTGGGTGGGATTTGAAGAAGGTGGTTGCAGCATGCAAATCCAAGAATATTACTGAACTGTAGGCCATTGCTGATGAGAAATGGGCTATGATTCCTCAGGAAGGCTGCCAGAAGCTGGTGTCTGGCAATGCATCCTGTTTGCAGCAGGTCATAACATCAAAAGAGGGCTCTACTAATTACTAAAGATGCTCACCATGAAGGTGTTGAATAATCTTGAGACTGGAGAAGTCATTATAAGTTGCATTTTCAGTTTATTTTGGGAAACCACTTGAAGCATTCATTGAGTGTTGAGTTATTTCAATTGCTGTTGTTTGATTTGTTCATTGCAAACTGCTGAAAGTCTGTATATTTTGACAATAAACCTAATTTTCAATGGGGGTTGAATAATTTTGATTACAACTGTATACATGGGAGTGTTATTCTATTTTTAGTTTCAATTTAAAAACCAAACGCAGGACCCAAGTCCATCCATAAAATAAGAAAGAAAAAGCAAAAACAAAACATTTTTGCCAGCAGGTGAACTTTTCAAAATTTGCTCTGAGCCAGTAAAAGATAAGGGCACCATCAAGTTGTCCCGTATTCTCAAACAACACATTACAAATTAGACTGGTTAGTGTTTTAATTGCAGTTATATGTTTTAAATAGCTCCTGTCTCCTATAAAGCTTGGTGTGAAAATCTCTTATCTTTGAAATAAGACGGGGGTGAGGGAGGATGCAGACGATGTTCTTGTTTCCCTGACAACAGATTTATTTATTAGGGGTTTGTAATAAAATGATCCAATATACCACATACCTGCACACTTCTCTTTTAGCTTCACTTGACAATTAAGTCCAGGACAGCTACAGTCAGGGGTTAATGTTACTCATTAGAGGAAATAGGTCATTACTTGGAAATCAAGACACTAACTGCGTCTTGGCTAAAATACAAAACCCAGCATCTCAACTAGTGAGCTTTTTATGTTAATTAACCTTACTTTCCGTGATTTAAAAAAAAAAAAAAAATACATATATATATATTTATATGGTACAGGCTATGTATCCGTTAATTAAAAAAAAAAAAGTGAGTTTACTTTTTTGCCCTGACTTGTTATTTTTTCGTTCCCTTTGAAATGGTTTCATTATTTCATGGCAAATGCTTGTGTCTATATAATGTTTAAAATGGGTATTAAAATTAAGATGAGACGCATCATGGAAATCAGCCTGATCACAAGGGAATGAGCAAAATAAATCCGTGGAAATGAAAATAAATAAGCTTTGCTAATACCTCACCTAAGGAGTGAGATGTAAGCCCAGTAGAGCTATTTAGAGGTGTTTTTTTTTTCTTCTTCTTCTTCTCAACCACTATGTGTTTACACGTTGCTTGACCTTCAAAAAAAGTAAAACTTTTTGAGCGCAGTGTAAAAGTTTTTGGGTTTTTTTTAATGTTTTTTTTTTTGTATAACAATAATTCTCTTACAAATATATTTATTTTTATTGAAGATATTTCTGATAAAATAAAAACAAAATTTAGCTTTATTTATTTAATGTGCCCGCCATTAAATTAAAGCATGGAATTCATATATAGACCATCTAGTGTATTAATTAGACTAGCCAAATGGCTAGCAAATGCATAGATTAAATATCTAGAATGTACGATTTAAGTGATATAACTTTGATTTGTTTATACAGAAATGGGAGTGCACACATTGAAGGGACACTATAGTCAACAGAACAACTACAGCTTAATGTGGTTGTTTTGGTGAGTATAATCATTATATTCAGGCATTTTCATGCAAACACTGCTTTTGCAGAAAATTTACATTGCCCCTAGGGACACCTCTAAGTGGCCACTCCTCAGATGGCCACTGGAGGGGATTCCTGGATCAGTGCTGCTCAGTAGGCAGCTCTGCTGTTCAGCGTCCCCACGCTCTGCATGGGGAGGCTGAATTTTACTCATAGAGATGCATTGATTCAATGCATCTCTATGAGGGGGTGCTGATTGGCCAAAACGGTGCTTGGCCCCACCCCCTTGCAGATTTTAAACCAACCCAATGCTTTTCCCATTGGAAAGCAGTGGATTGGCAAAAAAATCGGGAATTTTGATGTCACCAAGGGGGCGGGTCAGTCCTGGCGGACCCGCACGACGCTTGGAATAAGGTGAGTTTTTCATGCTTTTAACGGGGGTAGGTGGGGGGGCACAAGCCACCTTAATGGTGGGTTTTGCACTGTAGGGTCCGGAATTAAGCATAATAGTGTTCCTTTAAGGAGCTTCAATATTGGCTAGCACAGTATCCGATTTTATTAAGACACTGAGGCTCCTATTAGGCTGCACTCTTTCTTTATTTCCCTCAGCAGCAAAGAAAAAATATAACATTCAAACAGTATGATAACAATAAATAGCATGAGAGGTATATCTCCCTAGTGACAGCCAATCAGATTCCACTCTCCAGCATAATAGGCGATGGTGTTACGTAACACCAGGTCCCATGTTTTTTTTTAACTGTGGGATCTTTTAAATCTTTTAACAATTTTTATTATCTTCTTTTAATATGTGGTAGTGTAGTTGATGTTTTTATTTACCGTATATTATTACTTATTTCCTACAATATTAATACATTAGTTTATTCTTGGTATAATTTGCTTGTAGATTTATGGATTTCACTGATTTATATTGATTTATTAAACATTTGATTTAGCTAGTTTGTGTATGTAATTGCTTGTTTTTTCTGGACCTCCCTGAGCCCAGTTTTATAAATAGATCTCAGGGATTTCTGTTCCCTGTTCGGCACTTTCGCGCCATTTTTCGTGAGCCTTTTTACTGTTCCAACCGTCACTCACTTGTCAAAGAACTCGGTTCTTTCGTACACACATTTACTGCCTTAGATAAAGCGCAATTAAATATGCGCAAAGTATTTAACCCTAGGTTTTTTGGTGGGGCCGGAAGAGCCAGGAGCCATCTGTCTGGCCATATTACCAAAAGTTCATTTAGGCAGAACTGAGGCTCCAATGCAGGACAGGCCAGTTTCCTGGAACATCTCAATCCACCAGCCTTCTTTTCACAACGTAGTTTGATTTATAATTCAAATGCCCCTTCAGGACGACGACCTTTTGATAAGTCCCCTCAATCTACATTTTTCCTTATTGGTGGGGGTGTGGGGGGGGGCAGACTAATTTCTTCCATGTATGGTCTCTCATTTCTTCAGATATGTGGATACAAAACACTGTGAAAGGTTATACCATAGATTTCCTGTCTCAGCCAGTGCAATATTCCCCACCAAGGGAAATTGTTTTTCCCCAACAAGATGCAGACCTTGCACAAACAAGCCATCATAGAAATTCCAAGGTCTACTCCGGGTTACGTGAGCAACCTCTTCCTGGTTGCCAAAGAAGGCGGAGGTGTCCGCCCAGTGATAAACTTGAGACAGCTCAACGTTTATGTAACCTATCACCATTTCAAGTTGGAAGGGATATATTGTTTACGCGATCTTCTCCAACTATCAGATTGGATGACAAAGTTGGATTTACAGGATGCCTACCTTTTAGTGCCTATTGCAGTACAACACCAATATTTCCTGCAGTTCATTTGGCAAGGAAAGAAATGGATGTTCACATGCCTCCCATTCGGGCTGTCTTCAGCCCCATGGCACCAAACTCATGAAGCCTGTGATCGTGCTGTTACAGAGTCGGGGAAAACGTCTGATAATATACTTAGACAACATCCTTCTCATGGTTTAGTCTATTCAACTCCTAAAAACTCATATGTACTGGATTTTGACTCTGTTACAGAATCTAGGCTTCCTAGTCAATTGGGAAAAATACATAGTGACGCCTAAACAACTCATAGAATTTAGAATTTCTGGGTCTCATCATAGATTCTACTCTTCAGACCCTGCATCTTCCGATGTCAAAACTATCCGATATCAAGAAGGAAATCAGGTGCACACTGGCGCCCCCCAACTTACTCTCATACAAGCCTTTTTTCTGGACCCTCTTCACTATCAAGCCCTACAACGCTAACAGACTTCCAATTTGAGGGAAGGCACATCCAACTGATATGGTCATTCTGGACTCAGAAGCGAAAGACTAATTAAAATGGTGGCTTCTTCACATGGACGCGTGGAACTGTCGTGCCATATTCGACGCAGCATCAGATTTGGGGTACTCGCTGTGGAGATGTCTCTACTGGTGGCAGATGGTCCGATTACGAATCAACTCTCCATATCAACTGTCTAGAACTCCTGGCCTGCTCATTCACTATCCACAGCTTCTCCTCAACTCAAGCCCAGTGCTCTAATTTCCTGAAGATGGACAATATATCAGCTGTCCGTTACATCGATCATCTAGGAGGTACGAAATCAAAAGGTACTGGCAAAGACAGCACAGGGTTTTTGGCAATTCTGCCTGTCACAGGGAATATATCCCGGTCTCTCCAACACCACAGCAGATTGGTATTCATGACACGTCAGGGATTCCAGCGATTGGCATATGGATTCAAGAGTCTTCCAGGATATCCAGCATTTATGGGGCCCACTGGACATAGACCTTTTCGCTTCCTATTTGAATACACAGCTTCCCACGTTCTTCAGTTGGAGACCAGACCCAGCTGCAATAGCAACGGATGCTTTCACTCAAGATTGGTCGTCCGTAAGGAACTATGCTTTTCCACCCTTCGCATTGATTCCCCATTGCCTACTGCAACTACAACGCCAGTCCGGGACTCTGCTGATTGTGACTCACCTGTGGCCGTTCCAACCATGGTTTCCTCCTCTTCTAGAGATGGCTATCAACTTACCATGCCTTCTCCCATCGCTTGACTGCCTCCTTCAAGATCCAGACGGACTATCCTATCCCCTGGTTCTCCAAGACCTTCTACATCTCATGGTGTGTCTGATTTCAGGGGACCTTGGTCAATCGATGGAGTTTCAGAATCAACTATCCATCTTCTCAAAGACCCATGGGCACCCAGCACGAGACAGGCTTATAAGTCTACTTGGAGCAGATGGCATGGTTGGTGCCTGCAACGAAACATGGATCTTATATCGGCTCCTCTGACTTCAATCCTCCAATTCCTCATTTCACTCTTTGATGATGGTAAGGCCTATCGCACAGTGAACCTCTACCGTTCTTCTATATCCGCTGGAACCCAGGTTTGGATGGAAGTGGATATGGGTAAGTTGACTTCATTATCCAATAATATATATATTGGTATAAAATTATCCAATTTCGAAGTGTCTAGAGTTCAGTTTAGACTACTCCTAATTATTATCGTACATTTATACTTGATGACAGTGTGATTTTTGCATACACCCAGTTCTATACTCGGATATTACCATAGCTCTCCTCTCTCTTCTAGCTTGATTTGACATTGCACCTTTACTGGCATGCTCTTCTTGTTGGTGTTTCCCTGTTCTGTGACATGTTTGTCTTTGTTCGGGATCACAAGAAAGAGGAAGTAGATTACGCATCATCGCCTAATATGCTGGAGAGTGGAATCTGATTGGCTGTTCCTGTCGCTAGAAAGCTATACCTCTCATGCTATTTATTGTTATCATACCGTTTGAATGTTATATATTTTCTTTGCTGCTGAGGGACATAAAGAAAGAGTGCAGCATAATACTCGCCTCCGTGTCGTTATAAAATCATGACTTTACGTCACGTTAATAGTAAAGTCTGTGAAATTAAGTCTATGCATTTGCTTGTGATTTTACAGATTACATTGAATCTATTTTGCGATTAACAACCAATGGCAGACTAATTCTGATAACAATATCCTGTTTGTTTACCAGGAATCCAGTATCTCAAGTTCAGTTCATGGCAGGGTCAATTTACCTTTAAATCTTTTCAATCTTTTATAGGCCAAGAAACAAATAAGTTAAATAAAAAAAAAAAAAGAAGATACCTATGCTTATGCCACCATCTTTCTCTCTTCAAACTCTGGCTGAACCATCGATGTTGTAGATGTGACAGTACAAAGTGGGGATCTTGTATCTTTAGGGAGCAGATTATGATAATGGGTTGAATTCTCATTAGTTTTGTGGGGAAACCCTTAAGCCAATCTTGGCATTCAGAAATGGTTTAGAAGTATGTATGTAGGGAAATAACATTTAAATTATTTCCACACACATGGTTAACAGAAAGAGGTTTCCAAACAAATATATAAGCCTTGTGTATTTGAGAGGTTGACCCCATTTTATGGACACACTTAAACTAATTTCCTAGTGCTGCCTACTTCCTTTGCCCATATGGGCAGATGTCACTGGAAGATCTAAAAAAATACCCAGATCTGCCTAATAGACACACACGATGGTGATGGCTGCTTCTGTTTTAATGTAAATTTAAGTTGAATTTCTGTTTTCGTCCAGTAAATGTTAATCTTGGCACTCCAGATCATAGACTATATCTGCTATTATTTTAAGCCAAGCACTTACATACCCTTCCCATTAATCCCACCTATGTCCATTATTTGCACCCATGTGCATTATACTCATCCCTTTGGCTACTTACACCTACGTGCATTATGCTTCATCCTTTTAGTCCCGTGCATGTGTATTCTGCTCATTTTATTAGTCCCACCTACATACATCTTGCTTATTTTGTTAGTCCCACCCATGTGTTTTATGCTCATCCCATTAGTCCCACCCATGTGCGTTATTTGCATTCCATTCATTACCCATTCTCATTTCAACTTGAAAGTCCTTTTTTAGTGCAATGCAGAAATACACGTTTAATGCCAAAATATATTTGGAACTCTGAAATCTCTGGTAATTACAATTCTGTTTGAAAAGAAAAAAAAAATGACACAGTTGTTACTTTAAATTGGAATTGTAGCTGCTTTTGTATTCTGATCTTCTCTTAGCAGAACTTCTAAATATATTCTGTTTAGTCCTTCCGATCTGCTTCTGGTTTAGTTCATTAACTTATTCACTAAAAAGCCATTGCACATGGTGTACATTTCATCAAAAGAATACATCTCTGTTGCTGCTTACCAATTATTAAAGGACTTTGAAATTCCGTAACGTATGCTAATTAAAATGTTCTCTCAGGAAAGATATATATATATATTTTGAAACATATAGAAAAAGCCATTGGATTTCTTGGCACTCATTCCCAGCATTGCACCTTTCTGAAAAGCGGATCCTCTCTCTTTATACAGTCTTTGTTTTAAAAGTCACCTTGAGAGTTTCCAGAAATTCCGTTCATATAAGTGTTTTTTTTTTCTTTCAATTTATGTTTTATTGAAAATTTTAGATAGTTTAACATCATTATCTGTCTTATGCGTTACATAGATTCGTATGTGATTAGTAATGTAAAACAACAAGTATACATATGGTTAGTATATAGGTGTAGGACCATTAATGTAAAACAATTGGTAAACATATGGGTTGTATATAGGTGGATAGGTATGTGAGGAGTAAACTCTCGCTATTTTAGCAGCAGTCCTGGGTAGTAGACACATTTTCAATACATTTAATAGTGAGTCACTTAGTGAGTCTGCGTTCTGGCTCCCCTTTGGCTGCAGGTATCAGTCTCTTTATTGTCACATTGCTCGGTGCCTTGTTTTGCTTGTGCCTGTGGTATAGACAGTGCTCCGGTTCCACTAGTGCATCTTCGGGCAGAGGGATCCCTTGCTGTTGCCTTGTCGTCAGCCCTGCGAGTTGTAAGAAGCTGTCAGGGTCATCTGTTGAGGTAAGTGTGTGGCTTTCACCTGCGATGACAGTGGTGAGGGATCCGTCCATGCCCCAACGGTATCTCAGGTTAGCGTCTCTTAGTTTCTTGGCCACAGGCGCCAGTTTCCGTTTTTCTGTTAGCGCTGAAAACGGTGTATCAGGGTACACTGCTACTCTGTGGCCTTCGTGGGTCATTATTGCGGCCCGGACGGAGATGTCCCTGATGACAATGATGACGTCTCTTGGCGCTTCTTTGGGCGCTGCTGCGTATTTTCGCACCCTGAAAGCCACGGTGATTTGTGCCCTGTCTGTGAGGCCTCTAATGCTCATGGCTGTCGTGAGGTCATGGACATAGGGCAGAGGCTGTGCGTCTTCTATGTGTTCGGGGACACCTCTAAGGCGCAGGTTTTTTCGCCTGTGCCTTGCCTCCATAATAGACATCGAGCGTCTCAGGTCTCGTACCTGTAGTGTGAGCTCCTGTAGATTCTGATCCGTGTCATAGAGTTTTTTGTCCCTGGTTGTCCCCGTGTCTCCAGGTCGCGGACTGTGCGGCGCACGTTCTCTACTTCTGTCTGGACCTTCTGGAGGTCCGTTCTCCAGATCTGCCTTAGGTCAAGCAAGAGCCTCTTTATATCCCCTTTTGTGGCCGGGGTCTCGTCTGCTTCAGGGTCCGGCGAGCTGTCTCAGACCTCTGAGCGAGGCGAGGGCAGTGAGTCCTCTTCTTCTGCGGAGGCTTCTGGTGAGTAACAGGCTTCAGGCGCCATTTTGGGTCTTCGTGGAGGCTCGAAGGAGAGTCTAATATCGGGCTGCCGAGGCGTAACTGAGCCCAGGTTTTTTCTATTTTTCTTCCCCATTGTCTCTGTTTGGGGGTTTTGCTCGTCTCGGGTGTATATATTTTTTATTTTTCCCGTGGTATAGGGCCGTAATGTCTATGGGTGCAAGCGGAGCTCCGTGGAGAGACCCATATAAGTGTTTTGAGCTGACAATATATTAATTATTGCTTGCTTAACCTCTTAAGGACACAACTTCAGAAATAAAATGGAACCATGACGGAATATTTTCGTCATGTGTCCCTTAAAGGGCCATTGACATCCAATACATGGGCATTCTATTAAGACGCAGTGCATATTGCTGTGAGTTTTTTGATACCATCATACTACCTGCAGTTTTATTGCTACAAACCGCTGTGATAGCATCTCACATCTAGCATTAATTGCTGTTGATATAACGCCCTTTGCGTGAAACGCATTTAGTAGTTAGAGACTCCCCTCTCTCTCATGTAATTGTTAATAGATATTTTGTGTTTTTGTTATTTTACTTTACTACGTCTTCCACTTTTTGTTTTCTGTTTGTACTCTGAAACAAGTGCAGTGCCTCTCTGGTTCTGGACCCGGTTATCCACAAGTTTGCCCTTTGGAGGGAAATTGCTGTTATACACGGCTTAGGTAATTTGCACACTGGGTTTGGCAGCTGTTTTGAAAGTTTATCGGGACTCTGTGATACACGCATACATCATGTACGTTCATGTGAGTGTTAGTGCTTTGTGTCTCAGTGATATACTCGTCCACTTCATATTCCTGTGAGATTTATTACACTCATATGTCCCTCACATTCATGTGGAACTCTGTGATACATTCATATACACACCACATTTCTGTTAGTTTTATTGCTGTGGAGTTCTGCGATACACTCATACATACTGCTAATTTCTGTAGGGTTTTGTGATACATTCATAAACACACAACATATCTGTTAGTTTTATTGCTATGGAGTTCTGCGATACACTCATACATACTGCTAATTTCTGTAGGGCTTTGTGATACATTCATATACACACCACATTTCTGTTCGTTTTATTGCTGTGGAGTTCAGCGATACACTCATACATACTGCTAATTTCTGTAGGGCTCTGTGATACATTCATATACACCGCACTGTGAATTCTTCTGCTGTGGACTTCTGAGATACAATTATCCAAATAAATATTCAGAACCAGTACAATAAAAGGGGACAACTTGTGTAGGAAAGACGGACAGGCCAAACTGGATATTAACGTGTTACTAGAGAGGATCACTCTCTGTGAGTATTCATTAACTGTGTAATTACAGTTCAGTTTCAATTCACAGTTTAGTAAATAACCCCAAAGAACTCACACTTTGTTGCACTCTTCCATTACACTCTCTTTCTTTTAAATCAAATGACTGAAAGCACCTTTAGAT
Organism: Pelobates fuscus; assembly: GCF_036172605.1. NCBI lineage: Eukaryota > Metazoa > Chordata > Amphibia > Anura > Pelobatidae > Pelobates > Pelobates fuscus. Next base: position 24,244,097 of record NC_086324.1, on the reverse strand, counting down.
TTAGAGACGGTACTACACCCCCTGTAGCAAATGATGATTATTATTTTCTATGAGTGCTGAATGAGAAGTCTGTATTTGTGAGCGTCTTAAATCATATTCCGCTTTCAAGTTGTCAGTGCATCTGCAGGCATTTTGAAATGATCATGCACATGCCCTCTTTATTCTAACATTTAAGGAATTTTGAGCTGCAGCCAAAAGCAATCAAGAACGATAGGCTACTGTAGGCATACAGCTCGTATCTAAGTACAACAGGGCACTCGTACCATTACCTGGAGAAAAAACATCCTCTAATAGGAAAAACAAGTGTGATTCTTTGCTGTGTTATCTTAGCGTCGGCAGCACTGATGATGGGAGCTTTTATACAGTTGACAAATACTGTGCGGAACCTTGATTGGGTAATGATCACAAGTCATTGGCTCCAAGCTACAGAACATTTGAAACAATCTCTAAAGGCTCAGAGAGCTGACCCAATGTTAGAGGGCAGACAAGACAATGTTCTCAGTTACCTGAGGCTCCCAAAGCCAAAAATGAGATAATTGTAGAAAGAAATAGAATTCTTCTTCTTTCTTGTGAGTTTACCAAGCAATTTTATTTCTGTTGTTTTTATTTATTTTAAGGGAACACGATAAAGACCCAGAAACCTTCTTTAATGTGCTGCTAAAACTTAAAGAACACGGACTGCCTTTCGCGGTATCCGTTCTCGGAGAGACATTCACAGACGTACCAGGTATATGTTTTGCTTTTTTTTTCTTCTTACACTTTATTGTATTGTACTTGTCACAAATAAAAATAGTGGTTGCCTAACAGTGTTTCTTTTGTTACACCAGAAGTGATAAAATCACATTGCTACTCCTATTCTATAGGCACAAACTTTTAAAGGGCAAATATCATGAAACATTGACTTTTGAGATGTTGAACGCTCTCAGCCGGTTGGCGTAAGTGATATTAGAATTATATTCATTCTTCAATCCTCTCCTGATGACATCACTGAAAAAAAATAAGGCTCAATTTTATTTTTTCATTATGGTTGTCTGTAATATATTTTAATAACTTAAAAGTCTATCCAATTCCTTATCCATCTTTTATTTGCCCCGTCTTCACCTACTTGTGAGTTACTCTTCTGTAACTTCTGTATTACTTTTTCCCTGGTTTTTATCCTTTCTCTCCGTTTATGTCCTTTGTCTTCTACTTCCCTTTGTAAATAACTATAACAGGTACCTGCCCTGCAATCACACCTTTCTTCCTATTAAGTAGATGATAATTTACTCATTTTACTTTCATATGAGGCGTGCAGTCACCTACTGTTATCATGATTGCTATTAAGTCCTAACACACGGGTGCCATTTACTACTTGGACCTTACAGACACCTTAACTAGGAGGAGGGTGTATTCTCATTACTGTCTCGCTCTCATCACTGTCTCGCTGTAGGGTCCAGGGTGTAATTGATACTGCTACAGAGTCAACATCTGTGTGTGTTCCCTGTGGGTGGACATGCTGGGTTATGTAGCACAGACTGCAAATAGGAAGAACTTGGCAACAATGTTATGAGACACTGCTCTGAAACAAGTCCTGGTTGCCACTGCACCCACGCAGCTCCTAGCCATTTCATCTGTGACACCTGTAAAAATAATACAGCATATCCTGTTAATTACTCACGTAAAAATAACTGTTTCAGTTTCATGGAGCAGACTAGTCTGTTTTACCCACATTGTTGTGGATGACCTTAAATAATACGAGAGATAATGATAATATTTGTTCAGTTGCAGTCACTGAGGAGCTTTTAGACTTGGCCTATTTCAGATGCTGCAAAGCACACAGGAAGAGGGGGTGCAATATATTTTCTGTATTAATGCCACATGTTTTTTCTAGACAGACTTCAGTTTGAACGTTCAGGTCCCTAAAATTATTCTTTCCCGTGAGTTTGCCAAAAGACCATGCAGATTTCCTTTAAATCCATGCTTTGCCAGGCCTCAAAAAGGGTCATGTTTTCAGTAGAACTCAGTTGGAACTCTGCAGCAATCATATCCAATTCCTACCAGATAAAGATACACTAAAGTTATCTGCTAATATACTGGTGAACGTAGCAAGGTTCATTATGGTGAATGCAGGTGATTTACGTTGAGTCCGGTTTGGTATTAGTTAAATAGTTATTTTTTAATGTGGTTGACAATGGACTCTGCACACCTCAGAGGTTTTAAGAAGTAGTCATCCAAATAGTTCTGTATATTCTTTATTGAAGAATATCTCAATCCGTTGACCTGGAGAAATAGAGATACCCCACTTCATCTTACAGGCAAAGCTAGATAGGAAATAGAAAGATCTGGACATAAATCGTTCACCTGAAGATCAGTCAATGTGTCAACCAAGAAGACTTTTAGATGTCACATCTTGGAGGTATCTTTGATACACAAGACTATGTGTCATAAACAGCTTGTTCCTGCATTATGCATTGTTTTACTAATTAGGGCCAGACTGTGACAAAAATTCAGCCCAGACAGTTAAAGGCAGAGCTGCCCACTAGGTGGGACGGGCCCAGAAGGGGGGCAAGTGTTGTGTGCATGTGTGGGAATTCTCCCTGTGGTGAAGTTGTATGTTTTTTGGAGGTTGTTTGTCAGATTGCATGTGTGTAGAGGAGACTGTGTTGTAGTGTGTATGTAAAATCTGCTTGTGGCGTAATAGGTGTGACAAGGGGTTGTAGTGTGTGTGTGTTTCTGTGCTGTAAAGTATGTGTGTGTGCAGGGCCGGCGCTACCTGTACGGCGACCTAGGCAGCCGCCTAGGGCGCAGCTTAGCAGGGGGTGCCGGATCCCTGCTCCCAAAATCACCGGTGCAGCTCCTCACCGGATTTGAGTGACCGGCAGGAGGGAAGCGAAGAGCGCTCCCTCCTGCCGGTTTCTCAATGTAGCGTGACTCAGTGAGCGCTTCTTTTTAGTCCGCCGGTGACGCTACATTGGCAGGAGGAACAAAAGAGGAGGGTAAGGACCACTGGGGGAGGGGAGGGGATGGGGGGAGAAAAGTACCACTGGGGGAGGGGAGGGGATGGGGTGAATAAGGACCACTGGGGGAGGGGAGGGGATTGGGGGGGAATAAGGACCACTGGGGGAGGGGAGGGGATTGGGGGGGAATAAGGACCACTGGGGGGAGGGGGTGGGGGGATAAGGACCACTGGGGGAAGGGAAGGGGAGGGGATGGGGGCTAAAGGACCACTGGGGGAGGGGATGGGGGGAATAAGGACCACTGGGGGTGGGGGGAGGATAAGGACCACTGGGGGGGGAGGGGGTGGGGGATAAGGACCACTGGGGGAGGGGAGGGGAGGGGATGGGGGCTAAAGGACCACTGGGGGAGGGGATGGGGGGAATAAGGACCACTGGGGGTGGGGGGAGGATAAGGACCACTGGGGGAGGGGATGGGGGGATAAGGACCACTGGGGGGAGGGGATGGGGGGATAAGGACCACGAGGGGAGGGGATGGGGGGAATAAGGACCACTGGGGGAGGTGGGGGGAAAGGACCACTGGGGGAGGGGGAGGACCACTGGGGGTGGGGGGGAGGATAAGGACCACAGAGGGAGGGGGGGAGTAAGGACCACTGGGGGAGGAGGAGGGGGGATATGGACCACTGGAGGGGGGATAAGGACCACTGGGGGAGGGGGAAGTAAGGACCACAGAGGGAGGAGTAAGGACCACTAGGGCAGGGGGGGTAAGGACCACTGGAGGAGGAGGGGGGGAAGTCCACTAAGGGGTTTGGCAGAGGGAGCCACACAAACAAACACTCATTCTCTTACACACTGAAACAAAATGCATCTCTTACACACCCAATGCACCCCTTACAGACACACACTGTTTTCTATTACATACACAGAAACACACCTTGCATCCCTTACACACACACACACACACACACACACAGAAACATACAATGCATCCACTATACACACACTACATCCCTTACACAAATTGGTATCCCTATACACTACATTCTATAAGAACACACACACATTAAATCCTCTACAATAACACATCCCCTACACACATACACTGCACTCCCTGTGAGAGAACTCATGGGTGGGCCATGTAGGTGGATTTATGGGTGGGCATTGTAGGCATGCTCACGGTCAAGCACTGGGGGCCCAGACCTTGAGCTGTGTAAGGGGCCCCAAAAAATAGAGCTGCTTCATGTTCGTTAATTGTTGTGAGCACTGTTACAAACAGTCTCCAGAGAGCCTCTTCTACACCAGACCTGTGGAGCCAGACTGAGCCCATCATCAGCCTCTTGTCCTCATCTGGTGGTAAGTAGGCAATGCAATATATTATTAGTGGCACTAGTCTCTAATTTACCTCACATTAAATGGATACTATAGTCACCAGAAGCACTACAGCTTAATGTAGTGGTTCTGGTGTCTGTAGCCCGTGCCTGTAGGCTTTTTAATGTAAACACACTGTCTTTTCAGATAAAAGACACTTTGTGCAGACTGGCGTTGGCCCATATGGCAGAGCATATGGGCGGGGCATTGTGATGTAATTGTGGGCAGGACATATGGGGGGCGGCAAATTGTTTTTTGCCTAGGGCGGCAAAAATCCTTGCACCAGCCCTGTGTGTGTGCGTGTTTATAGGTCCTGTAGAGTGCGTTGGCCTAGGGGGTGTTGTGTGTGCATGTAATGGCTGTACTGTGTGTTTATCTAGGGGCTGCAGAGGGTTGCATTGCGTGTGTGTCTAGAATCATTAGTGATCTGTATGTATATTCTAAATTATTGCTGCTCCAATATAGAATTTGTATAGTTATTGTTTTGACAAACATCTGTATTAATAATTCTAATTCTTTATCTAGAATGCACATATGAATGGTATAAACAATGCATGTTCTTATATGAAGGAGATGCACTTTCACAAGTATTTAACCAAAATAGACTAGCCTTTGTAATATCTGTAATAAATAGCTTTTGGACAATGCTGATTATTGGATTGCTCTGGTACTACAATACAATTTCTTAAAATAACTATTACAGTTTATTAGGAAAATCTTCGGTCATTCAGATATAGAATAGAAAACAGCACACACTAGATTGCTGGCTCTATTTCTGAACCAGTTAATTTGTCTGTTAGTATGAGGATAATTAAACAGAATAAATACATAGCCCAATTGACTGGTGCAGTTGTATCTTCTGCTTTAGACGTCTTAAATTTGCTAAAAAGGGTGTAATTTTCAGCTGGTCTTTCAACCGCAGCTTTGCCTGCTACTGAATCTTTGCTCATGAAAGTATTAAAAAAAAATAGACGTTTTTTTTCCACCCAACTCATTTTTTGTTATTTTCTTTACATATTGGCGAGAGTAAACTGATCACATTTTGGACAGATTTCGATTTTTGACAAATATATGTATCTGAAATGACACATGGAGTAGTCTTCAACTAAACTAGATTGATTGCTGGACCTTTGTTTAATCATGCAGACAAGGATCCATAACTTGTCATATTATTTGCCATGTTATATTCTAGTGTTAAAGGAACACTCAAGTGCTTTTGGAGTTAACAGAGTGTCCCCACATTGTCATTTTCTAAATGTGTCGATTTCAAAAGAAATGTAAACTGACAAAGTTGTATCCTGCCAGCTGTCAATCAGACAGCCAGGACTGTGCTCTACCTGATTTAGTTGTGCCCCACCACAAAGCAGAAGACTATACTTCTCATAAAGAAGCCCTGGATTCAATGCTTCTCTAGAAGAATTATGGCAGGTCCAAAGGGGGGGGGGAGGCAATTGAGTCCAAGGACATACCCCAACACTCTAACGTTATAAGCAAGCGATTTTACTTATAAGGCTGGAGTGATCCTTTTGTTATTTTATTTTTTATTTATTTATTTTACGCATATTTCCAAAGTTTTTTTTTACCTAAGGAAAAGTGTGGACTACTTTACCTTCTGCATAATTTGAAGTGTGGAGCTTTAAGTCTAGCTCCACAGCCATTGTCTGTTTTCCTCTTACTCACATCCTACCCTAGGCACTTCTCTAATTTTCATTGTGGACTCTTGTTGAAACAGTAAGTTGAACAGGTCCTGGGGCCAGAAGACGTAGAGGGGGGATGTCTTGGGGACTTAAAATGACACTCCACTGCCCAAATACGAAAACAAATGCGATTTACTGTCTAGCAGATACAACCCATGCATGTATTAAATTATGCATCTTTTCATTGGGATAAGAGCAGCTTGTCGAATCTGCAGTATTCTTGTCCCCAGCCCTGGTTTTCTGTGGCTGTCCAATCACAGACTTACCAATGCAGCTCAATGAGAAGTCTTTGCACTGCAGGTGCTTTGAACAATTGTTGCCTTTTGAGGTATGCTCCACTGAGCTTACCAAACCAGAAAGTTACACGATCAGATGTCTGGTTGACAGCCAGAGGTGTGTAACACGGTTAATTCATAAAAGTCCCAATTTCTTTCGAATTCTGCACTTCATCTAAAACGAAAACGCACTCCTCACAAATAAAGCTTTTCAGCAAGCTGAAGTGCTTTAAGTGTCTGCAGTGTCCCTTCAAGCAAGAGATCCCTGGGAGCCACTTTAACCCCACTAAACCAACCTCTAGTAATCGTATAACTCGAATTTTGCTCTGCAGAGAATTGTAAGGCAAAATGTACTCCTAGAGCCCCACCTGCATTCTCCTGTCTCCATGGTGTTTTACAATTTGCAGAGAAACAAATTTCCTTTTCAGAGGGTTTTGTTGCCCCTCTACATCTTTCTTTTGTAAATAGTACCCTCCTCCTTTATCTCACACCCTATAGCTTCCTTGTAAATCTAACTTTGTATTCTGGCAGTCAGAGAGAACTGAAATAGAATGGATGGCTCGGAACATTAAGCCCACTACAAGGGTCCCTTGCAGACTAAAATAGCACATTCCTACTCCTCGCTAGTTATTTTTATGTGCTGGTTGTATTTTTAGAAACAATGCCAATACGTTCCTCATATATTCCTATAACCAGTGACCATTTGTTAAACTGTAAATGACAACAGGATGTCTGGTTCTATGCTAATATCTCAGACCTTGTATCAAATATTTGTTTAAATATGAATGAATTAAACCGTATGCACACATCTGTACACAAACGCACTGTTTTATCCTAACTTTATGTGCCAGCTGTGCACTGCATTGTTTTTTTTAACAGTAGGAACTTGATACAGAAGGGCTCAAGGGGGCCATAAGGAAGTCTTTGCCTCAACATTTCCTCAAGACTACTGTCTCCCTGGCCCTTTTGCCCCAACAGGTCAGACTCCCGTTCCTCCATTTTAGCACCAACGTCCGTCAGATTACTTTGGGAAATACTTCACAGCCCTTCATCATAGTAACACTTGCATAGTCTTCCTCAAAGCATCTCTTTATCCAAAAACACCGTTACCTCCAATACAACATCCACGTCCATGATAAAGTGTATAAAGCCTGAAGAGTATGCTGAGGTCATCTGATCAAGTGCGTTTCTTTAAGTTCCAGACACATAGAACTGCATATATTAAAATAAAGTAACAGCTTACAACTTTTACTCTTTACAAATAAAACCCATAGTCAGTCAAGTGAACAGCCTGCCCAAGCCTTTCCATAACACATCCCAGACCACCATCTCTGTGGCTGAGCCTGCCATTCATGTGGATGCTCATATCATTGCACGTGTTCCTGCCATGACCGCAGCCTTACAAAACTCCGAATGTGACAGAGCCTAAAGGAAGGATTAGCCCTAATTGAAACTGACTACATTTCAATGTATCATAACAGCAGACTTTGCCGACATGGCTTTTCAGGCCAGCTGGTATCCCCACTGTGCATGGAGCTATTCCGATGATGTACATTATATTGATTCAGCACCAACAGCACTGTCTAGCAATTAATAGGTTTTATCAAAGTAGTGGGAATGTGTGTGTAGGAGGTACAGTATATGCAGTATACTAACTGTATAATTGATCACAAATACACTGTAGTAGTTATACAATTTATGAATATTTTCAGCTAACAGGTGACAGCGGAGGGGAGCTACTGAAAGTGTAGTAGTTACATAGTATAAACTTTTTCCAGTGCCAAATCTTCCTCACAGCTACAAACATGGCCTTCTCCGAAATGGTTCATTCCAATGCTCCTAATTGAGGAACACTGGGGACTAATGTGCTTGCGCTGCACGTACCATGAGCACATTGAATCTTTTCTTTTTTTTTTCTTTTTTTTTGGAATGCATTGTTTTACATTGCAGGGTTAAAAGGACTGAGACACTGCATCCAGACCACCTTATTGAGCTGAAGGTATCTGAGTGACTATAGTGTCTCTTTAACACTCTACAGGTTATATTACAGCAAAGGGAGGCACAGTAAGTGTAGTTGCTGTACATTATATGTATAATTTAGTTATAGCATTAATAGGAGTGTTTCACACGTTACATCTTGCATCACAGTGGAGGGAGGTACAGTAAGTGCAGTTTGCAAATATTTTATTCATATGTTATTAACATAGGTGCCAATCACAGGCTGCAGTAGAGTAGAGGCTCTGGAAGTTCAGTAATTGCATAATATATATAAATATATTTTATTTAGTGCTAACAGGTGTACTGGCCATGTTACATTACAGTAGACGAGGAACAGTAAGTGCAGTAGTTATACAGTTTATGTATATTTGATTTTTGTGTAGCTAACAGTAACAGGTGTATCTAGCACTTACGGGTTACACTCGAGGAGAGATTGTGTAAGCCCAGTAGTAAGTATACACATATTCTATAAAGTGCTTATAGTTACAGGTTACATTGCAGTAGTGGGGGATGCATTGTAAATACAGGCATTATAATAGTGGCTACTAAATAAATGCATGTTTTACGATAATAGCACCTGACCCACAGAGCTTACATTCAGAACATAAATGTAGACCTGCAATGTAGACTTATATTGACATTTTTGGAGCGATTTTATTAGGTGTTATCACTACACAAGCCAAGGGTTGCGTGGAGGTCTGTGATGTCTGCTTTGCTTAGCGGTCCAGGTGTATTACGCTGACTCAGTTGCTTACATCTGCATGAACAAACAGAAGACCTCCCATGGTTATTGCTTGTTTAAACCAGCGATGTTTGGGTTTTAAAGCTCACTGTGTTTTGTTTATCTTCCCTAGTTCTACCAGGCTGTTTGATTAAATAGGAATTTAACAGTAATGGGCTCTTTCCACAACTAAACCACACTATTCCCTTTTCAATAACCATCATGTTTTTTCCATTTAAATTTAAGACTCACACCAGCTTTCCCTTGTCACTCATTTTATATTGCAAATCATTTTATCATCATCGTTCATGTCTAACTGCATCATTTTTAATTGACCTGATCTCATGGAAGCCAAATGTGCTTTCTGCTTTTTACACAGTTTATCATTCCAGGCAGTTTGTTATTGCAATGTTTTAGAGCAATTAGTACTAGTTGTTGTTACCCAAAATATTTTATAGTATAGATCTAGAATTCAATTTCTTGATTAGCTAGAATTAAATTAGACATACTGATTAAGTTAATATTACAGACTATATTTATTAAAGGAACAGTTGCAACACTATAATCACTACCGACTGCTATAGTAGTTATGGTGCCAGAAGTGCCCTCCATTTGCATAGGCACCTATCTCAGCATACTTCTGAGCTGGGAGCTACCATAATGAGCTTCCATTAGCTTACCCGAGCTAAGCACTGTTGTGCAGTGCCATATCAATGACATAGAGCAGTGTTTCCCAAATTCAGGTACACATGCCCCCAGGGGTACGAACCAGTTCCCCCAGGGGTGTGCAGAAAACAATCTGTAATGGCAGAAATGCCAATGTGGCTGCAAGATGGCCTGTAGTCTGCAAAGGCCCATTGGGTAGCCCATGCACATAGGGCCACTCAATGGACCTATGTCTTCAGGGGCCCGGTCGTGCTCTGGGGCAAAGGAGAAGCAAGGGGAGCCTGTGTCAGAGGAGCAGCAAGGAAAGCTTGGGGCATATGAGAGCTTGGGGCAGAGGAGAAGCAGGGGAGATGGGGCAGAGAAAAAAATAAAAATGTTATTAAATAATAACAACTATATTAGTTACAAACATTTTGCTAATATGAGGGGTACAATTCATGGTAAAGGGCAGCCAATGGGTAAACAAATGGAAAAAAGGTCAGCTCTAAGTCAGTGATCAAACAATGACCACCTTATTACACCGCATATGATTTACAAATGGTTTTACTATATTACTTGGGAGGGTGCCAGGACATTCCAGGGACCATAACCACTTCAATGGATTTGGAGTGTTCCTATAAGTTGGTGCTCAGCACCAATCTCTATTTTTGGAAGCTGGTACTTTACCTTCCTCCCACTCCAGTCACCAGAATCCCAGTGGTGATGTCATCGTTGGGGGGTCTTTGCAAATTCGGCAAAGATCCTTGGACAGTGACAGTGCGGCTTTAACACATGTAACTTAACGCGATCTCCATGTCTCCCACAAGGTCCATGTTTTAAAGAAGATTTTGAAATGGGAATATATAGTTTTAAATTCACATTTGGAAATTATATTCGGAAATATTTTGTTTGTTTTTGTTTAGGACCTCAATGTTTTCGGGTGAGAATGCTCTCGTCAAGCGTTGTGTGGTTATTATAATATGTGGTATAATGTTTAGTACATCACAAGAAATTTAATGGGGGAAATATAGGAGAAGAAACATGAGAGTTAAGTTGTCATTTCCTTAATAATGTTGTGAAGACTTGTCCAGTAGAGGACACTAGCAGAATCCCACCATATATGATTCCTTGTACCTTCTGATTTGCTACAACGCCAACAGTTCAATTAAATAATGGGAAATATCTTATGTAATTGAGCTGGCACCATTTGCCATCTATATATAATTTTATGTTGTTGTTCAAAATGAGCTGAGACCTAAGTACACTTTTTTTGTACAGTAATCAAGTGGTCACATTGTCTTAGTGATATATTACATTGTAGATCAGATTCCTTTGAATTTAGATTGCAAATTTAGATTGAGAGAATGGTGTTTGCACGGATATTAGCCGGTATCATATGGAGATTGATTTACAGAAAGGTGTCAGTTGACCATTTATACTTATTTGCTCCCAAGGTGTAGTTTTAGCTGAAGATAATCCCTGAATTAGACCTTGTTTTTGTAGTTTCAGTAATAAGGTGTGTAGATGAAACTATCAGGGAGTAAATACAATTATTGAAGTTTTGTGAACTCCATCAAGATTGAATGTGTGGTAGAGATGCATAATCTCTACCACACAGGGTTTAGCATGAAAATTGGGAATGCGATAAGGAAGAGCCTCAGTTGGATTGGCTAGAGGCAGCTGATCCATGCCGCATAGTCTTTCTTTGCACTTATCCCTTATCTGGAGAAATAATTTAGTTTGTGGGGAGGCATGAGGAAGAGAGGGATGATATTGTTTAGGGAGCCACATAACATGGGCTAAGTGATGTGGGCTCGTTGGCTACCTATGATTAGAGAAATTAGGTACAACAGCTAACACCACAGCATGGTGGTAGGTTGATACATTAGGGACCGCTAGACTCCCCCCCCCCCCAATATCATAATGGGCAGATTTAAAATAGAAGTGTAGTAAGTGCATCGGAAATGTACGAAACAAGTACTGTAGTCTAGGTAGAATGGACATTTTGAGTGCTGCAATCCTCTCCATCCAGGAGTGAAAGAGTGGTGACCCCTGTTGCAGAAGAGTGCGAGAATGATTTCATACTTTGATATAGTTAGCAGAAAATAAGTCTGATACGTTTTTGGTAATTCCAAGAAATTTTATGTTATAATGTCCCCAAATTCAAAGGGAAATGTTGCGCAAGAAAGAATCCCTATACAAATGGTCTGTGTTTCACCAGTATTAAGGGAACAGTAGGACACTAAACCATAGGAAAGGATTTCTTCAAAGTGAAGTTTATAGGTAGGTGACATATAGCAGTATATTGTCAGTGAAAGCCTCACTTCATTATCACCCATCAAAATATGCATTTAATATGATGGAATGTAAAAGGGGCTTTAAAGACAGTCTGTACAATAAGGTGGAAAGATAACACCCTTGCTTGTGCAAATTGCAATATTTGGATGATAAAAATCCAGCTTGTAGGACTTAGGCTTTTGGGTTGGCTATAATTAGATTTGGTGAATAAATAAAGATGGAATGCCAAAACTATTCAACAACGCCTCGAGGAAAGTCCAGGTCAAAAGCTTTTTCTGCATCTAAAGGTAATAATAGACCGCCCCAGCCAGACTCCTGAAGTCTCTGAAGCACCTGGTCTGGTCCCTGTTGTCCCTTCACTAAACCAGTTTGATCTTTGGTAATTAACCGCGGTAATAACAGACTCAACAGATTAGCGTAAAGTTTGGTATCGGTACCTCTACCTGTAAATTGAAAAGAGTCATAAAGCTGGAGTGTCACTGAGCTTTGGTCCAACAAAATGTCTTCTATGGAACAATTAGAGAATTGGGCTACTGTGGTGCTGTTTATGAGCAATGTGTCTATATGAACTTTAGAATGGAAAGTGAAATCTTTTTCTAAGGAATGGATAATCTTCCAGCCGTCATACAGAAAATGAAGAGAAAGCATACGTACTAAGCCTTTACACCCTGAAGCTAATTGTTGTTTCTTGCATGTACAGAGTAGGAGTCTAGAGAGGGCGTCTGAATGAAGTTAAAATCTCAACAAAGGATTAGACCGCCCTGGTTTATTTTATGCACTTTGTGCAAAATGGATTCTAGGGCCTGAAAAGGCGATGAGCTCTCTTCACCAACAGTTGATCCGAGTAAATGTGTGGCTCTACTTCTTGAAACAGATTGAGTAGATAGGAGTTTATATCTGCATTGGATACACTCTCCAGCATCACCTGAAATGAAGATTGTTTCTCCTGGATCTGTCTTCAATATGAGCCAATTTAATTTTGTAGGACTCCAAAACAGCCTCCATTTCTTGAATTTTATCAGCCAAGCTGTTATGGACGCCTGCAAATTTTGTCCATTATCTGTTCCACATGGAAGGTCCTTTGGCCCAGATCTCCTGTTTCTTTGCATAACTCAGCATCCATTGTTTGTAATTGGGTAACTATAGTGATTTTCTTTTTTTTTTTTTAATTCTTTATTTTTGTGGGTATGCAGAATTCAAACTTGCTTTACATCAGGTGCATATAGGGTATCATATGTATACAATACATTTAAAATAGACATCACATATTGGATATATTTGCACCCATGCCAAACCACCCGTTTTTATTTAGAAAGTCACCTCAATAACCCCTCTTTCTAAGCATATTTATTCGATGCCGCGTATTTAGAGGGCGCAGGTAGCCAGCTAGATGAGCCCAGCTTAAGGATGTTGGGGCTGAGAATTTGCTTGAGCTCTTGGTTGGGGATATGGGAATACACGGGTATGTGGCCAGTGGCCGCTTAGACGGCTGAGTGGGGGCGGGGGTGGGGGGGCGGGGCGGAAGTAGTCTTAAACAGAATCTCAGGCTGTCTGCTTACGGAGCCAGATGCAATATTATACATAAACTAAACTTTGTGAGTAATCTTTTAAATAAAAGTATTCTTAGAAATTTTGCTATGAAAGTAAACTGTGAAAGTAAACTAAACTAAAACACAACAGACGCTCATAAGACTGACTTATAAACCAGGTACAGGAGCTCGTACTAAAGGTCCAATTCGTAGGCCTGCATTAATGATCAACGTAGATCAATTGTAGGTAACAGGTCCACTAGGTGTTTGTCTCAGGTCAGGGAGCCTGTCGCCCTCGGTGCTATGTCTCTGGGTGCAAACGGAGTTATATCTTCCATGTTCCACATCGGGCGGGCGCCCGTAGGTGCTGCCAGCAATGAAAGTCCCAGTGACTGGAGGAAGGTAGACGCCTCGGATATATGAGACATGAAGATCGGCTTCTTGCCACGTTCCGTTACGAGGCGATGCGGGCCCCATTTATAAGGGATGGAATTCTCCCTTAGCTGCAGCGGGACAGAGGGATCTGCGCCACATGAGGGTCTGTCTTGATAGGTCTCTGTATAACGTTAGGGTATCATCCTCAAAGGTAACTGTAGGTGAGCCTTTTGCAGCTCCCATCAGGGCCCCTCGGTCTGAGTCCTGAATAAATTTAATGAGTACGTCCCGTGGTGCTTCCTGGGGTGCCTTGGACGCTTTGGGGAGACGAAAGCAGGAGTCCATCCCTACTTGCTTAGCCTGCTTTGGGACCAGCAACCTGGCTATGAGCCTCCTGCAATAATGTGGTAGTTCCATGTTGGTGACCGTTTCGGGCACACCCCTGATCCGCAAGTTTCTAGCTTTAGCCTTGTCCTCCATGCCGGCCATTTGGGCCGTCAGCATTGCACACTGCTTTTGCAAGGATCCCAATGTGGCATCCGTGGCCGCTTGTGCCACCCTGGTGCTCTTAAGGGACTCTTCAATTGACCCTACGCGGCCAGTGAGCGTCGAGACCTCACCTCGGACTTGCGCCATGTCCGCGTCGAACATCGCCTTAATATCCTGCATCAGCGCCTTTATGTCGGCTTTTGTAGCTGGTGCCGCATACCCTAGCTCGTGAGGCGGCAGGGATGTGATTTGTGTCCTCCTGGGAGCGGGAACAGAGTCAGGTACACTCTCTTCATCCGAGGATTGAGAGGCATAGGCCTCCCTCGGCGCCATCTTGGCGGGCACTTGCCGCTGTGCCTGACACAGAAAAGTGCCAATATCTTGAGATCCGGGGCTGGGATCGGCTCGGCTTTTCTTTGCCTTTTTCCCCATGGTGCTGGGGGCCGGGGGACTGGTTTTCGGGTCCTAGAATTTGTTCCGATCACTGAAATGCGAGGTTTAGCGGGTCCCGTACTCAGAGCTGTCGTGTACTGCGACTTGCTTGTTCAGGTGCTGGCTCCGCCCCAGTCACTATAGTGATTTTTAAGCATTTGGAAAAGTTCTGACATCATTGCTTTCATGCCTGTTGCTGTAATAGGTTTGGATTCTGCCAGCAAACCGGGGAATGTTGGGGAAGAGTGAGATCCCTCAGGGTTTGGATGTGGAAGATTAGAAAAAAGGAAGACCAGCTTAGTTTTGGATCTCTGCAACATCAGCACAAGTTAGGGTGCTAAACTGGAGGTAAGTATGCTCGGAAGTCTGATTATGTGTGATGCTCATAGCTAGAGGAGACAGAGCTTCATAAAAGTACGTCCATGGAGCTCCGCCACATAGCCAGGCCCTCTTGGACTTCCAATTTTTAACATAATATGGCACTGACTGCTTTGTTAAGCTGAAATAGCTTCTTTATATATATATATATATATATATTTTTTTATGAATTGTTGTAATGTAATCTTCCCATTCAAACTTTCCCTCGGTTTCACTGGAAAAAAAATCTGTCCCTGAACAACATTTTGGCTATTCGCCATATCCGTTACCTAAGCTGTAGGCTGCAGAAAGAGTAAGATGACTGATCCCAACAGGTGGCAAAAACTCACTGTTACGTATATTTTATTTATAATAAGATTTTATTGATGACTTTATGGTCCAGGAAATACCTCTATTAACAGCAGAACATGATACAATATATCTATGAAGTTGTGGATAGCTGAAATACGTGGCAGAAACTTGATCTCATAGGGATAATAAATAGTTGCAAAATGTATTAAGTGAATAATAAGGAATGAGAAGATTGTGGGCATGAAGAAGAAAAAAGGACACTTTTTATCTAGTAATATCAAGAATAACAGGTGAGTTGTGCCGAGGGAAGTTATGTAATGGTTATTGGTCCATCGAGCCCAGCTCTTATCAAGAGACTAATGTGCTTATACCAGTATTCAGCATACTCTCCTGGTCATTTTATGACAAATATATTCTCCAGTGTCCCTTATACGGGTAAAGAACCTTTTCATGACTGCAGTAGCTAATGGTATATAAGTAAGTTATTTCAAATCTTAGCCGGAATATTAATATTTGGCAACATATGTAGAAAAGGCAATTAGTTTGTGTTTGCTTCCAAAATATTGTTAAATATTCCATCTGAAGAGGTTGAAATAGAGGTAAACATATACGTACTCACATACACACTAAGTGGATGCTTTAAGTAGCAAGGCCCTAGTGACACACTTTTAGTCATACCTCCCTACATTCCAAATGGTCTAAGAGGGACACTTGTTTTAGGGGAATGAGTGGGGGTATGGTCAGGGGCAGGGCTGTTCTGAGAAATTATAGGTGTCTTACTAATAATTTATGCAACTAAAATGTAATTTGGAACAGGAACTATGTATCTTATTTACACAGACTGATTTCTAAACACATTTATTGCAGTTTACATACACCATACTGCGAGTATTATTGCTGTCAAGCTCTGTGATACACTTTGACACACCAACAATATTGGGCTTCTAGAAAAGAGGGACATTAGGATAGAGGGATGGAGGGACAACATAGGGACAGTTGGGAGTTTGGATTTGTTATTCAGCCAAATGTTAAAGTGAGGAAGACCTGCTATGTTCTATTTTTTTTTTCCATGGTGAGATTACAAGTAGCTTGAAAACATGATCTATTCACAGGGTATAGCCAAATCCTGCAGCACCACTTTTCATGTACAAACCTACCCACACTTGCATTCAATACATATCAGAATCTGTGCTTACACCCCGTAGAATTTCTTTCAGGACAGTCCATCTAATAACATCAATCAATGAAGTGGAAAATCAGAAGCTTCCTGATACAATGCATCTTGTATCCATACATTTAAAACATACGTTATTTAACCTAGGGTATTCAATTATAATGCAAAACATGCAAAGTAGAGCACATAAGGAAATATTCAGTTATTTGGTGGCAGCAGAGCTCTGGCAGCATTGGGAACATCTACAGGTTTTGTTTAAAAAACAAAAAAACAAGTTTATCAAGACGGAGAGACATTGTGAGATTGCTACCAGATGTGGTGGTTTCAACTTTTCGTACTCTGGGAGTTTCACATATTACAGTCTCTACAGACATCATTATCGACCTCAAAGAGTTGAGTGATTTATGAATGTCTCCAGAACCCCAAGATGCAATTATTTTCCCTTAATGCATGATTATTTTAAGGTTACTGTCCCTTTAATGGAAGGACAGCCCTGGGATAAACATGTACCAACCTGCCTGATATATTTTGCAGTCTGTTCTTTAGAACGTCCCATAAAGGATTGTTCATGTTCAAAGGGGCTCTATAAAGACCACAAATACTACAGTTCATTGAAATGGTTATGGTGCAAAGACTCTGTGGATGCAGATCACCTCCTCCCATCCTCCCACCCCCAGTATATGTCAAAACCGTTTTGAGTAGTTTGATAAAAAAAAAATGTAATCCTCCTTTAACCCCTTGAGGACACATGACATGTGTGACATGTCATGATTCCCTTTTATTCCAGAAGTTTGGTCCTTAAGGGGTTAATTTATAGCCCAGTCAATCTGCTGTGACTCGGCTGATGTCAAGCCAACCATGGGTGGCAGTCTGAGAGTTTAGGGGGCAGGTTAGTCGATTTTAAATGGCAGTGACAGATTAACCCTCAGTTCTCTCCCTCAAAGGTTTACATGGTAATTCTGAATGCCCTAGCTATTTTTTTTGTTTTGTTTTTGTTTTTATCAAACCCCTCAAAAAAAGAGTTTGACTTAAAGAAACACTTCAAGCATCACAACCACTGCAGTTCACTGTAGTGGTTATGGTGCCATGAATGCCATGGCGCCCCTCCATTATAGAATCGGCTTGACTTCTTGGCTTGCTCTTTTCATTAAGCTAAACCCGCAGGTGTATGGTTTGGCTCATTGTCTGAGAGCGATCAACTGTCTTCAACTGAGTTCTTAGCTTAGGACAATTAACAAACGCTCGTAATCATGGGCTTCTTCCAGAGAGGAGGTGTGGAGCGGTGCACGGAGGACCCCATGTAGAACGTCAAACCATAACTTTGACAAATTACATTAGGGGGCATTAGGGTACTCCTGGCGAGCTGTAGTCGCTATGATTCTAGGGGTGTTCCTTTAAACCAATGGGCTGTTAGCCACATACTCTTTATACTCTAACTAGCCGAGTGAGGAAATACAACCGTTAAATTTGCTGTTGTGATTGGAAGGCTAATAGTTAATGATCTAAGCATATTATGGTGCCAAATTCAATAGAGGTATCTTTATGTCTGTGATTAAAACGTAATTTAATTATTAAAATATTTTATGGTTTTTGTAACCTTATTAGTAAGGTAGAGTAAAGCCTTTGTTTTGCAGCTAGCAAAATATAGACCAATAGTTGCCAGTTTTTCAAGGAACCTTTTTAAATATAATTGAAAACAGAGAGGTAGATTAAAAAGGAAAATCTTTTTATGCTCTAATCATATGGATCGATTCCAGTTAACATTTGGGACCTTTAGAGATCACTATGAAAGGGTGTAGCGCTTTAAATGCCAGAAAATGACATCAGATTTGGCGACAATCTAGCATAAGTCAGTATGATCTATTCCCCTTTTGGGTGCTATTTAAAAAAAGAGCCATGGAACAAAATCACGTCTCTACTGCGCGCAGTTTGCAACCTAAAATACTGCTCCTTTACCTGTAAATACTCACAAGGGTTGAGAACGGATTTATTACGCATAGAGTGTGGTTTCATTGTTTGAATTAAAAACGAGCTATTTCTAAGTGTTTGTTTTTGCAGCCTCCTGATATGCATTGGTGCCTGTATCAAAATAAGGTTAGTGAGGGGGCAGCCATAAGTCCTGACAGGCTAAATTTGTGGTAGTTTTATCTCGTTAACTGATATTTCAACTGTTTGATCTTTGACACTAAATCTCGGCCTAAGCATTGCGCGTTATCCTTTCTGGGGAAAGCATAAACCGGTTTATTAAATTCTGACTTGTAATATGGCACTCACTCTAGTTAAGAAAACAAAACAAAATACATGTTGTTAGTTGTTAAGCCTATTGTCATACAGGTATTTTGGACAGCTACTCAAAGTCTGAAATAATACTCCAGATGTATCGTACACCTTTCCCCATTGTAAGGGGATACAGTTGGTGGAAGTAGTGTGACGGTCTTCCTGCACACAATATTCCTTTCCACATATCCATTCAACATAAATTTATTATCTCTCTGCTTCTATGCACTACATATGTATGCCTCTTTGCATTGGTCCTATGCTATCTTAAAGGGTGCTGCAAGGGTAAAAAGGTAAATAAACTAATTTTTTTACTCCTTACAGGTGGGGGCCAGGGACCTAAACGACCACCAGGGCACTATAGTGTTAGGCATACACATTTGTATTCATAATACTATAGTGTTCATTTAAGGTAAACATTCCTATACAAATGTAATGTTTTATTTTTGTCTGGAAGAGGGCAAATAAGTCAACGTAAATTCTTTAAGTTTGTGCTTTTACAACAATTGTTACATTTTATTTTTTAAGTATAGCAACTTAACATTTTTTTTATCCGCTTGACAATTTGGATTGTGTAATTCACATTAGCTGGACTCCAACTTGACATAGGATTTAATATGTCTTAAAGATTTCACACCTTCTATAAAGCTTGTCAACGTTGGACCTGAATAGTGATAGATAGAGAAAAAATACGCAACATGATGAGGAGGATGGAAGGAAGAATAGAGTGTAGAAAGTTGACAATGTTGATGATCTCTATTTTTCGGTCCCGTGATTGAGACTTCTGTTTGCACATTAGGCCATGTATAATATGTACAATATAAAGTGTTGGAACATTAGATCAGTCTTCTCTCCAGTACCTAGAAGGGAAATGTAACTTGTCCAGATTCCCAAGTATATGACATCATCTCTGACCAATGTCTGTGATCGTTATATAGTTAGGGTTTGAGGAACATCTAAAATTGGTTAGGTAATCCTCTTTTGCTCCCTGTTGTCTTA